>NC_132845.1:41396085-41715611 GCF_048164855.1 Canis lupus baileyi | reverse complement strand
GCTTATGAGGCCAGATCATGGTCCCTAGGTGATCACAGTCAACAGGCATTTCCACCATAGTGTGGAGGCTGCATTTGCTAAAAGCAAAAAATCAGAGTAACTCCTCAATGTGTGAACCAATTGGGGGACCTAGCATAATCAAATCATGTAGGTTTTTATCATCTCAGAGTGCTAAAGACCTTTCTAACTATGACCCAAACCCAAAGCCATAAAAAAATGAATAAAAAATTCAAAGTTTTCTGTGTGAAAAGACAGACCATGAAGTATATAAGACAAAGGACAAGATGGAAAAATTTAACTTACTAAACAAAGGGGTAGCTTCCTACATTTATAAAGAGCTACCTCAAATAATAAGAAAACACCAAAGAAGTCGGAGGAAAAATACGAGCAAGGGAGATGCACAGCTCACAAAGCAGATGGTGATGCAAAAGTCTGTTGCACACATTAAAAGATCCTTTACTTCACCCATAATAAAAGAAATGCAAATTAAGGTGATGTATTATTTTTTACTGAGATTGGTAAAGATGAAAGTAGAGCCAGGTAGCAAGCTGGTCACAGTGTGGAGAACCATGTATTCTAATCCACGGTGCAAGTACACATTGCTCAACATTTTAAAACTTGTTAATATTTGATTTAGCAATTGCATTTCTTGGAATTTCTGCTATGGAATGTCTGCACATGTGGAAAATGACCAATGCCAAGAATATGCACTGAAGCATTTTTTTAATTATAAAATATTGGGAGCAACAAATTTCCATTATTCAGAGACCAACTAAATCAGTCATGGTGCATCTAGAAACCCTCGGTAAAGATAATGAGGCAGCTATAGATACGGACTGATAGAGAAAAACAGTAAAAAGCAGAGTGGTTCATATAGTATGCCACAATCTGTTCTTTGTTTTAAGATTATATGCATATATAGTGTATGCACTGAAATCTCTAGAAGATAGATAAGAAACTGGTAAAAATAAATGGCTAATTTTGGAGATAGGAGTTAGTTGGCTGAGCAGCATGGAATAGTAGAGAAGTGGGGATTTTATGTTTCTGACTTGTGTATATTCTGGGCATGTATTTTTAATGAAAAATTTTCATTCTACCTTAAAACTTTTATTTCGCAAAGAAAATAATTTAGTGGAATAACATATGGCAATGCTAGCAGAGCCCTTTGGGTAGAGATTCACTTCTTGACATTTTCTGAAAAAAAATTAGCTCACATTATGTGGTAAATGACTTGGAGTTGCTTTGGAGGACAAGAGCTCCATCAGTGTGGTCTGAATGCAGAAATGCTGGCTATTAGGGGGAATATTTTAAAGGTTTTTACATGGAAATTCAAGGGTATGGCACACAAACTATACTTGCCCCTTGTGTTCCCAAGGCAGGCAGTACTAATAGAGGACCGAATTTTCCTGGTGAGCCCAGAGATGCAGTCTCAAACTCATTCCAACACAGTCAGAAATGATACCCACCCGTGCATATTGATGTACCAGCTGAAGTCAAATCCCACCTCTGGGGAGGACACTCACAGGGCAAAGCCTAGAAATCTGGAAGCAGAGTCTCCACTCACATGATTCCTTGGCAACTCCACCTGGGCCCAGGTAGAGCTTACATCACCAGCCTCCCACCACCACCAGTCACCGCCAGAGCCCCACAGCAAGGCAGTGAGGCAGCCAACTTCCCAAGGCCCATCTTCTGAAAATGTTGTCTGGTATCTACCTGCCACCTCCAGATCAAACCACCCAGAGTCCTTCTGAGAAAATGGACGTTAACCTTCAGCAAGGAACTCAGTTCCCTTGTTTCCCTCAACTTAGAGAATTCCGTGTAAATGTCAGATTAAGCTCTTCAAGTCCTCTGCTTTTAAAATGAGAGATAAAATTTAGCTCCCTATTCCCAGATGTTAAAATCTCTGCTTCTCCCCAGGGCAAAGAAATCAATGTGAGTAAGCTCTGTATTTTTTTTTCCCTTGGAACACGACCACTTCCAGCAATTTATTTGACTGACTATGCCTTCTATTACCATGTAAATTGTTTCAGACTGCAGGAAAAAAAAAGTATTAATCTCCTCTCAGTAAGTCATAAAATAAAGAAATCAATTTCAAGGTCAATTTAGCCCAAATAACACCTGCTGCCCTTTTTTGTAACATGCAGACTCCTCTGAAACACTAGGCTGTTGTCTAAGGCATCAATATGCAGCTATGGAAAACCGGGTTCACATCAGTCAGGGCAGCACCAGGGGAGACCCTGGCCCGGTGGCCCAATGGCAGAGTGTGAACTTGGGAAGGACAGGGTTAACAGGATTCAGCAAAATGACCCCTTGCAGGCCAGGGTTGGAAAGCAGAAGAGCCACAGAGAGGGTCCAGTACAGTTGGGTTCAAGGTAGGACTCTGGCTCACTTTCTGTGTGACTCTGGGAGAGTTACTTAACCTCCCTGAGCCTCAGCATCTCTCTCTGTAAAATAAGTAAAATGAGGGAGGTTGATCTTACAGGAGGACTCTTCTATCCAGTCAGTTGCGGACTTTGTCAAAGTTTAGACACCCAGGAGAACTGGCCTAGGTGACCAAGTTTATGTAGCTACTCCTTATCAAGGGACAGGCTTAGTATAACAGTGAAGAAAACAGGCTCTGGAGTCTGACCAGCAGTACCCAAACCACCTCTCTTCCACTTGTGAGCCACGTGACTTTGGACAAGATACTTAGTTCTTAGCCCCTGAATTCCTTCATCAAGAAGACAGAGGTAACGATGTTACCTGTTTCTAGAAAGAGGGAGCTACCATCCTCAGCAATGGACAAGTAAACTGGACTCAGGAAGGTTAAGTGATGCACCCAGCGTTGCACAACTTAAACAAGAAGGCAGCTTCAGGTCTGAATCCTGGAACCTCTGCATCCAAAGCCATTGTGCCATCCCCCAGGCCACACTGCTTCTCAGTTTTCCTGACCCTGTGGTGAAGAAAGCATCACACAAACCCCAGGACCTCAGGCAGGAGGTTGCAGCACACATTAAATTTTTTCACAAATCCTATGGGTGAGTGAGGCCATTTCTGTGGTACGTTCCTATCAACCTCTGCCACCACCCCACAGACCCCCCTGTGAAGAGGTCACAGAATGGAACCAGCAGCTCCTCATGGGCAGACCAGGACGCAGGAGACTGGGGAAGCCCATCTTTTGGATCTCTCTCATTGGGAGTCCATTGTTTCTCCCCCATCACATCCCACATGTACCACCCTGGCCCTGGCCTCATCTGACCTCGCCCTCATGTAATCTTAAGTTTTCCAGCTTTATCCAGGTGGCCCCTAACCCTCCTCTATTCATTTCTGCAAAAGTTAGCCTTGTATTCCCACCTGTCCATCCAATCAGTTACCAAGTCGTTCTGTCCTACATGTGAGATGTTGCACCCGTGAAGTGCACCCCCAGCGCTCATGCCTGAACCCGGCTCACTTTCACTGCAGTGGCTTCCACGGAGGCCTCTTTGACTCCATTCCCTCCTCCTCTGCTCATCCTCCATTCTATATCACTGGGATTGTCTTCAAGTACAAATGGATTCATATCATTTCCACTGAAACACCCTTCCAGCCTTCCATGTCACTGGAACACTGCAGAGGGTTGCCCATTGTTTACATGGGGATCCATAGAGGACTACGGTCCTTAGACAAGCCACTCGATCATGCGAACACTGAGCAGAGCACATCTGGCAATGCTAAGCCTGACACAGCTACCGAGGAAATGCCAGGGCCTCCTAAAACATAATGCCAGAAAAGCAGAACCACAGTTAACTGAGCATTTACTATGTGTTGCAATGTAGGATCACACTGTTAGTTATGTGGCGGAAGCTGGAGAGGGCTTGGGCTCTGTGCCACAGTTCCAGCTCCCCTTTTAACAGTTTTATTGAGATAAAGCTCACATAACATACCATTCATTTCAAGTGTACAATTCAGTTGGTTTTAGTGTACTCAGATACATGCAACTGTCACCATAGGCATTTTTAGGATGTTTCATCCACTTAAAAAAAATTCCCATTTAATTATCACTCCTATCCCTCTATATCCCCACTCTAGCCCTAGATGACCACATTTCATATAAATGCAATCACACAAGATGCAGTATTTTGTGACTGGCATAATACTGTCACGGTTGATCCAAGTTATAGCACACACATATCAGGATCGTTCTTTTAAAAAAAATGGCTGGGAAATATTATGTTGTATGGACAGACCACATTTTGTTTATCCACTAATCTGTGGATGGACATTTGGGTTGTTCCTGCCTTTTGGTTATCATGAATAATGCTGCTATAAACATTTGTGTAAATATTTTTGTGTGAACATATGTTTTCCATCCCCTTGGATATATACCTAGGAGCGTATCACAATGTAGGAATGGTTTAGTCCTGTGGTAACTCCATGTTTCATTGTTCAAGGAAACACCACCCTGTTTTTCCACAGGGTCTGGACCATTTTACACTCCTACTAGCAGTGTGTGAGTGTCTCAATTTCTCTGCATTCTCATCAACCCTTGTTATTACCTATGTTTTTTTATTGTAGCCATTCCAGGGAGTATAAGATGATGCTAGATTGTGATTTTGATTTGCATTTCCCTGATGACTAATCATGTCCAGCATCTTTTCATGTCCTTGTTGACCATTTGTATATTTTCCCTGGAGAACGGTCTATTCAGATCCTTTACCCATTTTTAAATTGGTCTTTTAATAATTGAGCTGTAAGAGTTCTTTATATATTGTGGGTACAAGTAACTTATTGGATATATCATTTGCAGGTATTTTCTCCCATTCCTTAGGCTGTCTGACCACTTTTGAAAAAATGCCTTTGTCTTGTCTGTTACGATAAGCAACCAGTGGGGCATGTCACACACTTTTTCAGTTTTCTTTCCCAGTTCCTGCTGGGGGTTAAGATTTGGATATGTGTTTTGAAGGCCTTTATTTAACCTACTCAATACACAAACAAAAAATGCTAGGACTTGACCCCATACAAATCATGTCAGATTTTCCTGAAGTGAAGCTAGAGCTTTGATAATTCTTAAATCTCCCCAGGTCACGACAATGTACAGGTAGGCTGTGAACCACTGGTCTAAGCCCTGAATAAATGCTGTCTTTGTCCGGGAGGGGGCTCTTCCGAGGAGTCAAGGTCAGCCCACTGGGTGGCAGGACATCAGCAAGTAGCTGTGCCAGATTCCCCACTATGAGATCCTGTAGTTCTCATTTACCATGGCAGCTCCTATACCTCTGAATGCTCTCTCAGAAGAGAGGCAAGTGAATCAAGACCTAGGATATTCACACAGAAAATAACATCTAAGTGCATGGATCTGGGACAATGACTACCAAGTTTAAAAACCCCAAACAGAACCAAAAGGTAGAAACAATCCAAATGTCCATCAAGGGATGAATGGATTAACAAAACATGGTCTATCCATGCAATAGAATACGATTCGGCCATAAAAAGGAATGAGGTTCTGATTCATGCTGCAACCCAGGTGAACCTTGACAACTAAGTGAAATAAGGCATATATAAAAGGCCTCATATTATACTATTCCACTGGCATGAAACCTGTAGAGAAAGAAAGTAGATTATTGGTTTCAAGGGGCTGGGAAGAGGGGGGAATAGGGAATAATGCTTTGTGGATACAGGGTTTTGTTTGGGAAGATGAATGTGTTTTGGAACAAGATGGAGGTGACAATTGTGCAATACTGTGAATCCACTAAGTGCCACTAAATTGTTCGCTTCAAAATGGTTAATTTTATAATAATTTTACCCCAATTTATTTTTAAAAGACCAAATAAATTCCAACCAACCCAACCTCTAACCCTTTCTGGTGCCTTGACCATATTATTTTTTCAGATAAAAATAAATATATAAAACTACAGACTTTGACATACATCTATCTGTACAATCAAGAGAAACTTTCTCCTCTATTCATCTCAAAAGCCATTTAAATTAATAGGGTCTGTATCAGGAATGTCTAATAGAGTTACCAATTCACTGAATCAAAAAACAAGCATGAACAATAGCATAACTTCAGTCCCCCCTCAACGTAATGAGAATCTCAGTCTCACGTCATGAGTGAGGCACAATGAACTATGGCCTCCTAGCCCACCCATGGTGCATGGATGGCATCTCACACCTGAGGGTAACTGTCCTTCAGGAGGGAACAGCTCACCTGCCTGTGCTGCCATACAAGGGGAGATATTTGAAAATAGAAGCTGGAGAGGGATGGTAAAAACCAGCCTGGGAGAGACATAGCACTTCATCGCTATGCCCTTGCAAGGAAACTTACAGCATGAAAAAATGTCCATTTGCACATAGGCAACAGTGTCTGAAAGAGAGCTAATGAGACAAGGGAAGGGAGGACATACAGAAGTCTCCGTAAAAATTCTAGGAGACGCCGCATGGAGATAAAGGAGGGCATTAGTGATGCACGATGAAACTCGGACATTTTTCTGGCTCAAGATGCTGAACACAGCACTCAAGTTTTTCCAAGGACGAGAACAGCATGGGGCTGGTGAAGGAGACATGGGTTATTACGGGAGCTTTTGCAAGATGAAGTCGGGGAGAATGGCAAAACAAGTGAAGTGTTAAATAAATACTTCCTGAATGGAATCACGAGGGAGAACACTAAAATTAGGATGTCTGACAAGGGCTTTTTATCCAATCTGCTCAGGATTTCTTCAGGGTTCCTGAGAGAGAAGTTGTCAGTGACCTGCATGACATCACGGGCCATTTATGCAGAAATGGGATAGCTGGAGCACAAAGCGAGCTGATTACAGGGATGTGGACCGAACTCCATGTAACTGCCCTGAGACAGTCCTGAAGACAAGTATCTGCAAAGAAGGAGGGCACCAACCAGAGAATCACGACACTACAGAGGCTAAGAGCATGGATTCTAGATTCAGGCAACCCAGCATTGGAGATCCTGCTCTATCTTTTAATAAATGCATGACCTTGAACAACTCATTCCACCTCCCTGAGCCTTGGCTTTCCCATTTAAAAAGTGGATAAGCATTTCATCAAAGGAGGATGTTAAATGAGACAATCATAAAATCCCAATAAATGGTTAAATGTTATCATTCCATTCTGCAGAAGGGAAACTAAGGCTCAGAGTGGTTAAACAGCATTCATGGATGTCCCCAACCTATGTATTATGTGGCATTCTGTGGCAAGAATTGTGGGTGAAGCATGTTGTTTGATCTCTGAAATAGCCTAAGAAGCTCAGGAGCCAGGCTGGACTTCTCCCTAGCTGTATGATCCTGTGCATGTCATATAACCTCTCTATGCCTCAGTGTCCTCCTCTGATAAAATGGGGGTAATAACAGCACCTTTTCCAGAGGGCTGCTGTGAGGCTCGATGAGTTACTGTGTGTAAAGTTCTGAGAAGAGATCCTGGCACATTCCAATAAATGTGACAATCATATTATCAATGGTATTAGATTATCTTACAAATGAAGCCCAGAAAGGGTAAGCAAATTGCCCAAAGACACATCGCTGATAAGGGAAGAGTCTCTGTGACTCCATTCCCTGCTCTCCTTCCTGAGCTACTCAATAGATACTTGGAGCTTGAATGGCCACTGCCTTTCCCAGGACCACCTGAGATATAACATGGTGTAGAGGTTAAGACAATGTACTTTGGACTCAGACAAGCCTGGCTTCAAATGCAAGCTCTGCTCTTGATTTGATATGTGACTTTGAGAGTTCTTATCTCTTTTGGTCTCCTCATCTTTAAAGGAGCAGGGATCATAATAGCACATTAATTCCTCAATCCGTGGCAATTGTCAATGCTATCAGCCGGCCCTGTTTGGAAGGTGAGATACTGACTTTGCTAAGCTGTGTCATGGTCTCCTATCACTCAGCTGCTCTGGATGCATCCAAAGTCCTTGCTGAGATGCCCTTCCTTCTCACCAGCCTGTCTCTATCCTGTGTCCCATGTCCTGTCTGAATCTGTGGCCCGCCAAAAGGAACAGCTTCGTGGGAATGTGGTCTAAATACTCAGGGGACCCAGGGTGTAAGCCAAGTCCCTGGGATTAGGGCTCCCTTGAGACTGCCTTCCTGCAGAAGAGGGAACCATCAGCTCTTTTAACAGGGAAATAATTGCAAGTTTGAATGTGGGTTCGATGCTGAACAACTGCAATTAGAAGCCGCCTTCTGTTCAGAACAACTGCTGCTTAAATGTAATCCCCGCATCGTGCATAAACCCCAAATGAGTTTCTCAGCTTTGCTTTCAACTACACTGACTACATTAGAACACCCTCAGTTCCTTTCCTGAAGCTCACATTGCTTCCTAGCTTTCAGTAGCTTCTGTTCATAGGCAGTCCAAATGCCTTAAGAGAGCCAAGGCCATGCATATGGTCTGCCCCTTGTACACTCTTCAGCCTCTTCCTCTATACTATTGAACTCCTATATATGCTTTCGGTTTGCAAACCAAACACCTCCTCCAGGAAGCCTCCTGTAATGCACTACACTAGGTAAGGCTCTCTGTGACACACTCTTGCAGCATAATGTACATTGTGGCACTTCCTAAAGCTTGGGATTATTCAGTTGCATGAGTTATTGGCATTATTTGCATAATTATTAATAGGATGACAGCCTCCCCCCACAGAACTGTGTCCCATCCATGTCCCACAGATGCTTTGTTCTACCCACAGCACAGCCCCCACTGGCACACAGCAGGTACTCAATACACATGTGTTCAATGAACAAGTGTTTAATCATGCAAATGGCTTATTCTTCCTAACAAGTACAACCTGTTAGAGGTAGGGCCTGGGTCTTAGCCACATTTCTATTCCTCACAGAACATAGTACAATCCCTGGCACATAAGAGGTACTCAATCTGAATCAGCATTTTTAATCAGGCTCATGTTTTAGTCCCTATTTTCATTTTTGTCAGGAAAATGCAAACACAAGTCCATGGCAGCCCTAGGATCCAGCCAAATGAAATCTCTGAGGGTTGTTAGCATGAGGATTTGACCTTACCTAGGAAGACAAATGACCCTTTCCATCTCATTAAAAAAAAAACAACAACACCCAGCCCTGCCCACACTGATGATATTCCCTGAACCATTACAGTCTACAGACCTCCTCACAGGAGGAGTTGAGATAGAGAGAAATGCCCTTCACTTAGGGCTGGTCCCAGGAAAGCTCTGTTCTCACCCCTGCAAGACTGAGAAGTGACAAGGAAGGGCCTGCCTCTATGTATATTGTTCCAGGCTCTGCCCTTTGAGGAATGGGATCATTAAGATGGGTTATGACATAAATGTAATGCCATCTGCTCAACAGCTTCCTGCCTCTGGGCTGCCCTTGGCTGGAATGCCACCAATTTACCTTTAATTAACCCCAAGTGTGGCTGTCCCTGATCCCTCTGGCCAGCAGTAGGATCAGAAGGTAGTGCCCCAAGAGCAAAGCCAGGACAGCATCAGACACCACGGAAGATAACATTTCTACTTGTTCCCCAAAGATGGCACACATGAGGAGCTCAAGACCCACATAAAGCAGATGTTTGGATGCTAAGAGCCTCCCAAAGAGAATAACGAGTATTGAAGCAGGACCAGCTGGAGGAGTCAGCCCAGCCAAGCAGTCCTGGCCTTGGTCTAATGCCCGTCGTGCTGGCAGCCTGGCATCGGGCAGCATCCAAGTCACCCAGGTGATTAAGTGGGGAAGTCTGAACCACCACGGGGAGAAGGAGCCACTTCTCTCAGTCCTTGAGAAAGATCTGCAAGCTCAGTCGGCACTTATCCCAAGAAAACAGTGCCAGGCAAAGCTGAGACCCACGCAGCTGGGGATGTTTTCCCACAAGCTCCATTGCCAATCAGCCCCTGCAGCTGCTCAGAGTGGAATCCAATCAGCCAGTGCTCACGGGAGCCCAGAAAAGCAAGTCTGCAAGCCCTACCTCTCCAGGATCAACCTGCACTTACCTGAATACTATTGGGGTTCCCCCCATGCACCATCACTGTGCTAGACACAGAAAGACTGCTGTGAAGGAAAGAAGCATAGTCCCTGCCCTCTCGGAGCTTAGAGTCTGTTGTGGCAGATGCTAAAGAGATAATTACAGAATTGATGGGGTAGTTATAGGGGCGATAAGTGCCATGAAAGGAAAAATCTAGGGTGCTTTGAGATCTCCCATGGTGCATCAAGATCCAAAGGATGATCAGACGTGTGTTGCTGGAGTATGGCCACGGGGAGAGTGGGAAAAACAGGCAGGGCACAGGATTCAGGGTCTTTAAGGCCATTATAAGAAATTTGACTTCTCTTGGAGAGCAGCAGGGTGTGGGAGCAAGGTCAGAAGTGTGTTTGGAAAAACTGCTCTGGATTTTAAGAGTGCAGGAGTGGATGGGTGAACACAGTAGGAGGCTCCAATAATCCAGATGCTAGAGATGTAGATAAAAGGAAAGAACTGGAAGGAACAGTGTTAAGGAAGTGATTTCCTAGGACAAGAGAGAGTTCATGAGTATGGGGAGTGAGGGAGGGGAGGAAATGATGACTCCCTGACTTCTGGAGGATCACTTCAGTGGCCAGTTATGCTATCCCCTGAGCTGAAGGACCTCCATGGAAGTGCAAGCTGGGGAGAAGATGGTGGGTTCCATCTTGACCTCATTGGAGAATTAGAGTCGTGTGTGCTCCATACATTTGAACCTCTGGGGCTGAGGAGGTGGGAACAGCCTGGCCCTATGGACTTTCTTTTCCATTTAACCTTCATTTCCTACATGGCTCATTACTGGTGCTTCACAGAGGGGTTCCTGAGGATTCATTTAATATCTGCTGAGAACCTTGAAGGCCTCAGAACTAACAGCTGTCAGAACTAAATTAATAAAACAACAAGGCAGCCTTTTCTTTCTTTCCTTTTTTTTTTTTTCCTATGCCAAGAATCACTGTGCAGGAATGTTTGCAGAAAGCACCTGATCTCCCAGTGGCTTTTCACGTCTTAAAATTGACAATTCTTTCATTCCAGTCAATAAACTTCTAAATGTCAGACCATGGATGGGGTTTTTCCTGGCGGGGTTTGGGGTCCAAGGTCCTTTATGAGATGCAGGAGGGATGAGGGAGCTGTAACAGGTCTCTCTCTTCCATCCTCTTTTACACACACACTTGTGCATGCACACACACCATCCAACAAGTAAAATTTAGTTACAAGAACAGAGGCCAATGCACCTTCTGACAAAATGAGGGAAAGTAGATGCCCAAGCCCTCTGTCAAATTTCAAAACCCAAAGCTTATTTACATCTAACTTAGATCTATCTGGTGGCAAAAAATACAAACACACACACACACACACACACAACAAACCTTCCTTGAACTAACAGGAGACTCTCTATATTAGATTGAACAAAAAGAAACCTCCAATATTTGACAGGACTGTTTTTGACCTAAAGAACAGCCATTCATCAGTCTAATGATATTTATTTATCCTGCTTAGTATGGATATTGACTTTTTTACAGAAATATTAATGTGTTTGATTATGGAGTGCTGCCCCAGGTCCCACTGGAGGTGTGATGTAATGGATGGCATGGACAACTGATCGCCTTCCTAAAGTCTGAAAAATGATAAGCTCCAAACCACACCTGGCTTCAGGGGACTGCAAACCGATAATAGAACAGTCATTAAAGCCATTTATGGGGGCACTTTCCAAGTTGAAGGCAGGGTACATCAGATGATCCATTTGGAAGTGAATAAGCACAAAGGGCACAAGTGCTAATTATATGGATACATAGAAGGCACCATTTCTGTCATTAAAATTCTGGATGCAAGGCACCTGGGTGGCCTTGGTTAAGCGTCCAACTCTTGATCTCAGCTCAGGTCTTGATCTCAGGGTCATGAGTTCAAGCCCCAAACTGGGCTCCACACTGGGTGTGGAGCCTACTTAAAAAAAAATACACAACTTAAAATTCTATATGAAGAACCACCTCACTGTTTTAACACAATAATTTTGGGGTGAGCCATCCTCCAAATGGGTTCATGCCTCCCTAACACCCCCAATCTGAAGGCAAAACCCTGATTTAGCTGTAAAGGTGGAAGCTATTAGTTACAGAGCCAATCAGCCTGACAGGATGCTCATTACATCTCAAGTCTGCTTGTTCTCAGATCCTCACGAAATAATTACACTGCTCTTTTCTCTTGGAAAACAGTTTGTGTTAACTTGGGGAAATGTGTGATTTGATAAAGACATCCCACACGGGGCTCCTAGGGGTGTTCAATTAAAAGAGATAAACCAACTTGGAAAATGTCCTGACAGTGTCTTCTGTCAGACAAGCTGGAGGTGGAGGGGGCAGGGGAAGTGGGGAGAAAGGAGAGCACCTCTGGGAGGCCAAGGGCCTCAGCAGAGGGCTCTAAACCATAGAAATGGTTCCCGATGGATATCCATGGCTTAACTTCTCTTTAATCTTGGCCCAAGTGGTGTAATAAGCCATTCTTAGAACTTAATAACTCCTCAGCATCCAATCAATAATGGCTCTGAAAAATCTCTTCCCTGTATTTATTTAGTTCTACAGCACTCAGACACTCCAGCTCCTTATTCCCCGTGAACTCCACAACTGCACCTCATCTCCTTTATGCACAGGGCAGCTTGCTGACATATCCAACCCAGAAGGTGCACCTTTAGGAAATGGGCTCTGATGGGAACTCTCCATAATGGAAAAAGCAAGAAGTACCAAAGAGATAAATGAGTCAGCATGTGTGCAATATCTCCGAAACCAAACTAAAATTGACTTTGGCACTTCTCCTACCTCCTGTTAATGCAAAATATCATCTGGATCTTTGGGAGAAAGAGGCCAGGATGCACATCTTTATAAGATTCATCTGGGAAATTATCACTATCCAGTTAAGCAGCTTGTGGTACTGACAAATGGATATTTTTTTTTTTTTTTTTTTTTTTTTTTTTTTTTAGTTCTTCC
The DNA here is from genome assembly GCF_048164855.1 of Canis lupus baileyi. Classification (NCBI taxonomy): domain Eukaryota; kingdom Metazoa; phylum Chordata; class Mammalia; order Carnivora; family Canidae; genus Canis; species Canis lupus. The sequence continues at coordinate 41,702,730 of NC_132845.1, read as the reverse complement.
CTTGAGTAGGTAGGTGGAGGCTATTCGCTTTAATTTTTTAAACTACTTTTCTTGATGGATATGGACTTTGGAATCAACAGAAAGACAAGCAGCCGGGGAGAAAAGGAAAAAAGGTGAAATCTGTCAAAACAAGAAATTGCTGCAAAACCCCCATACCCAAGTGGTCCCAGCCCAAAGGAGCAGATGGCCTCACTTCAAAGTGCAAACACTGGTGATCCATTTGCTGCAAATTTCATATAATGGCAGATTTTGATGCTATTATTAAAAACGAGGGAAGATCTTGGCACCAGATCCTCTGGGCTGTAATTCTAGCTCAAACAGAGGTTACAACACATACCAAATAGATAAAAGTTATCTCTTTCTCCTAACTTTCACAGGGAGGTGACCGGCCCAGGGAGATCAAGATGAACTCATTATTTGTTGGTTAGGCCTACACAGTGTAGTACTTCTGACTGCCCCATGTGCCTCTTGAAGCTTTATCTCTGAGACAGGTAAATCCAAACCTAGTTGATGTGGGATGTGTGTTTCCCTCCCATCAGGTAAGAGGAGTTGCCAGGGGCTGTGGTACCCAAGTTGCCATTTCCCAGAGACTTTGATGGCTTTGGACAAGGAAGTTCACTTTTCTGTGCTCCAGGTGTATCATCCATAAAATGAGAAAAGTTGTACCTGCCTGACACAGGACACATGAAAGACAAGTTAACTCAATAAATGGAAGCTGTGCTGTTGATAATGATGACAATGAGGTCATGCTGATGATGCTAATGACTATGATGACTGTGATGGCAATGATGGTTTATTTTTCCTTCATTTCACACATTTCTCAATATGTGATTTCTCAAAATGTTTTTAAAGTAGAGGAAGCTTCACAATTGTGAAAAAAATCTGTCCCTTTTGTAAAGCAAATATGCTTCCATGGTAATAAAACAATCCCAATGTGAAACCCCTCAGCAGAGACTGTTGTACCACAAGGTGAATGACCCTTATTATCACAAAGTTGTTAAAATATCCATTTGTTATCTGGTTAGTCAGGGGACAGAGCCAAAATCCATTTAGCACAGTATTTATCAAGCAGCAGGAATTGAAGATCCAGGCTCATGGCACAGTGGTTGGGCTGCCACCATCTCTACAGCTCACTTCTGACTTTGTGAAGCTTCCCCTTCTGGAACCAACACTTTCTTGCAAAATGAGAAAACAAAATAATGACTTTCAAGAGTTTGCTGAAAGCCCCCAATTTCCCTAAAACAGAGCAAAAAGGTGCAGGTACTGAAATAGGGAGCAGTTAGAGGTGTGTTGACACTCAACACAAAGCATGTGCCAATTTTCTTACATTAAAAAACAAAAGCAGCTATGGAGATGTGGCAAGACAGGCTCGTGGGAACATGAACATCTTTCACAGAGCACTGGAAGGCTAAAGACTCTGAGGCAACACAATCAGATAGTATGTTTCTCAGGCAGGGGCAACTAGCAGTGTTATTATGGGGTCAAATTGTACAAAATTACTTTGCTTTCGGAGGCTCAGTTTCCTCACCTGGAAAAAAAAATGAAATAGAGGATCTTGAGGCCCTCAGGGGTCCCCTTGTAGGTGCAAACTTCTATGATTCTAAGATTACAAATCTACCTGGTTCAAGTTACTCAACCTTCCACCCAAAACAACAGAATAAAACCCGAAGATCTCTTCAGAAGAACGATATCAAGGGCAAGATGAAGCAGCTGAAAGATAAACCCAATGTGGTATAGGGCAGGCCTGTTTCAGAGAGAGGAGCCTTGGGAAGTGCCAGGCAGGGAACAGTGAAAGACAAACACATGAGTCAAGATTTGGGCCCAGGGAGATAGGCAGACAGAAGAAGAGATCTGGGCACCTGGGTGGCTCAGTGGTTGAGCATCTGCCTTTGGCTCAGGGTGTGATCCTGGGGTCCTGGTATCAAGTCCTGCATCAGGCTCCCTGCAGGGAGCCTGCTTCTCCCCCTGCCTATGTCTCTGCCATTCCCTGTCTCTCTCATGAATAAATAAATAAATTAAAATGAGGAGGGGGGTAGGAGATGAGGAGGAAATCTATTTCTGGTGCATCTCCTGGAGCTTATACTAAAATGCAGTTTTCCAGGCTCTACCTCCAGTAATTCTGATTGAATGTATTTGAGTAGGGCCCAGCAATCCACATTTTAATGAGCACCCAAAAGGGATTATGATACAGGAGGGGTGGAGGTAGCTTAGTTCAATGCATTGATGAAAAAGCCAGAGAGGAACCACTTTCATGGTCACCACTCAAGGTTGGGGACAGGGCATTTCCAACACCTGTCCTGAGGAAACTCTAACACTTCTTCCACTGCTCACTCCAAACTCCTGAAAGTCATCTCTGATGCCTTCCTCTTGCCACACTGCCAATCTATCAGCAAATCTAAGGCTGACCCTCCCTTAGATCATAACCAGAGCCCCCTACGTCCCACTATTTCCAGACCACCATCATTACAACGGCCTCCTCAATATCCTCCCTGCACTTGCCCTTGCCCATATGGTCAAGGCATCCTTCATAAAAAGAAGTCAGGTCATGTCACTCTTCTCCTTAAAGCCTTTGACCCTTCCTCTCTCTGAGGAAGAGCCTTATGGGGCCATCTGCCCCCAGCCTCCACCACCATTACCTATCTGACCTCATCCCGAGTCCCCTTTTCTTCTTTCTTATTCCAGTTCAAACAATTCTTCTACCCTTGCTGCTGCTGCCTATTATCTCCAGCCCCAGATGTCCACAGGGCTTGCTCCCTCTCCTCTTTTTGTCTTGGTTCAGATATCACTTCAGGGAGGTTTTGCTTGACCACCTTTTGTAAAATGGCCAAACCCACCTCTAGATAACCCATCTCTCCCCTGGGTAGTCTCACAAATTATCATCTCCCACCCCATAGAAGAATGAATCTCAGCCATGGGTTGTTTGCTTACCCCCAGAGGCCCTTTGGTAACACCTGAGGAGATTTTGGTTGCCACAACTGAGGCAAGGGTTGCTACTGGCATCCAGTAGAGACCAAGAATGCTGCTAAACACCTTACAACATACAGGACTGCTTCCTAGAACACAAAATCATGGTACAAAATGTTAACAGTACCAAGAGTGACAAACCCTGCCACAGAATAGAAGGTCCATGGGTCAGAGATTATTGTCTGTCACATTTGTAGCTCTGTCCTCACTGCCTCAAAGAGCACTGTGAACACAGGATCCACCCAATAAATATTGTTTAAAGATATAAATGAATAAATGCCTGGGTGCTCCCCAGAATTTCTTCAGAACCATGTTCATGTCTCCCTCGTCTGACACAATATGAACTTGATTAAAGATTCCTAGGTCTCCATGGAACCTCATGGATTAAGCCATGCCATTCCCAACCCAATCATTGCTTTAGGTTACTACACAGGAAGGGGCATAAAGCTTGCTCTGCACCATGAAAGAGTCACTGGCTTTATTTTGTAATATTTCTTTTTTTTTTTTTTTATTTTGTAATATTTCTATTAGAAATAAGAAAGTTTGGGATGCCTGGGTGGTTCAGTGGTTGAGCGTCTGCCTTCAGCTCAGAGCAAGATCCCGGGTCCGGGGATTGAGTCCTGCATCAGGCTCCCTGCATGGAGCCTGCTTCTCCCTCTGCCTGTGTCTCTGCCTTTCTCTGTGTCTCTCTCATGAATAAATAAATAAAATCTTCAAAAAAAAAAAGGAAATAAGAAAGGGCCCATTATTTTAGTTATGAAAGCTGAAGATGAGCTACCTTACTCCTGGGCTGTAAGGAATAAACTCTGCTGGTTGATTTCTAAAGCACAGAGTTCTGGACTCACCAACCTATTTTTTTTAAAGGTCTCCAAGATACTTAATAAGCATAATATATGAAATGCTTTTAATTTGCAGCATTAGTTTGCCTTCTGGGAACTAAGCTGGCCTGGCCAGTGATAAAGCATTCCGAATGGTTGAATGGCTGACATTTATTGAATGTTTGCTAGGGACCAGGAACTAATCTACAGACCTGACATGTAGTAGTTCAGGCTTCAGCCTTACAACGATTATTATTCCCACTTTATAGATGAGGAAATGGAGGGTTGAGGCATACAGCCAGTAAAGAACAAAACCAGGATTCTGACCCAGACTTTCTGGTTCAAACCCAGCTGTCCATGAAACCTCAGGTTAGAATAAAATAAGATAGAAGGTGGAGTAATAATAAAAGTCCTTTGATGCCTGCTCATGGCAGGTGAGGAGGTGCCTGACCATGTGTTGTACTCCCATGCCCTATAAAATGCTCCTCTGTGAACGTCACTGCATGTTGGTGCTATGATAAGGCTGATAAACTTTAAACCCCATTCCTCATGTGGAAATGTTCACTTAACTACCAAGTTCCCACCACTCTAAGTGTTTAACCTTTATGAGATCTGCAACATGACTAATATCACATCTTGTCCTTTTACTAGGGACAGAACAAGATGAACCCCAAACTATTCAAACAGAAAGAATGTCAGGATGGAAGAGGAGGAAATTAATCCTTATTTCTCATCCCCACAGCAGCGTTCCCATAAGACAGACCAGACATAGGAGACCTAAGGAATAGAAAAAGGAAACTCATTCACTGTGTACTGGACCCACACTGTCATGTTCAGGGTTAAGGGAAATGGCTTTGGAGTCATACAGACTCTAAGTCCCACCATTTAAATGGCCCTGGGCAGTTTATTTAATCTTCTCTACACCTCAGCATTCTCATCTGTGAAATGGGAATGGTAAAGTACCTGCTTCTTGGAGTTGTTCTAAGACTCCGATGATATGGTAAATTTAAATTGCTACTACAATAGCCAGAATATACCATGTACTCAAAAGAAATGTTAACACTTATCAAACCTTACCATAAGTTTCCATTTTACAGAGAAATAATCAGAGAAACTATCAGTGTAGGTGATTTGCCCCACGTGAGACAAATTCAGAACCAGGTTTTCAAATCTGTCTGCATTTAAAGCCCATTCACCAACCTCCAAGGACACCTATGCTGGGGGCAGTCAACCTTTTTTTTTTTTTTAAGATTTTATTTATTCATGAGACACACAAAGAGAGAGAGGCAGAGACACAGGCAGAGGGAGAAGCAGGTTCCCTGTGGGGAGGCCAATGCAGAACTCGATCCCAGGACCCTGGGATCATGACCTGAGCCAAAGGCAGACACTCAACCACTGAGCCACCCAGGTGCCCGGCAGTCAACCTTAAAAGACATTCTACCCTGCCTGACCAATGCTTTGAATCAGGAGGAAGGTTTCAACCCCTTTTAAGGACACCTGAAGAAGAGATGCCAGGAGTTTTCAAACCTAGTTGAGTCATTTAGCAGGATGGGGAAAAAAGACAAACATCCTAACTATCAACTTCAAAACATGAGTTCTAAAACCATCCCTGAGCAGAGAGGAGGATACAAGGAGAGTCTGGTTGAGAGAGGAAACACAGGAAAGGAGACACCCACAGTAATGAGTAGAGAAGGAACCGCAGGAAAACATGGAATTTGTCCAAATTATGCCAGCCCACTACTGATGGCAAAGCTGACAGCGATGACCATCACCCATCCCTACATGACTATGTACCTAATTCTCAAACCCCAAAGTAATATGTATTTATCCCCATGACCTTGGAGCTGCTACTTGCCCCATTCTCCACCAATACTGACAAGAAATTTAACAACAAAATACAGTGATAACAGTTTTGTGATGATGGTGGTTTCGATGGTGATTTTATGTATAGGTAGGCAGAGCTCCTTCTTCCAATAGGCTTTTCTGCTATTAATCTCTATAGCCCACTACTAGGGCTTGAGGGGTTTTCTGACTATTTAAAGTCAAAGAAATTGACCCCATTCTTTCTATAACACCTAGTTTTGAAGACTTGATCCACCACCACCTCACTGTGGAGCCTTGGGAAGGTTACTTGCCCTTTGGGTAGCTCATTTTCCCGGTCTATAATGTGAAGACTATAGGGCTACCTACCACATGGGTTGGTTGTAAAGATTAAATGAGTTAGTACTTGTAATGCACTTAGAAGAATGCTTGGCACATCGTAAAGACTCGATATATGTTAGCTATTAACATCACAATTTAATCTGACAAGTGTGCTATAACTCACGACTACTCTAAAGTGATGCAGCCCTGGAGCCATGTGTGCCCATATATCTGCAAGGCCATAGGGTGTGGGATGTAGCTAGATGTTCCATCCTTTCTCTCCTGGATACAGGCTCCATCTGGCTCCCCCCAGCTGCTCACAGGCCTTTCTGTTCCGGGAAAACCAATCCATCTGAGGGCCTTTGTTTGGCATTTCCAGTCCCACTAATTGTGAGGCTTAGCATCTCAGGCAGAAAACCAAATGTCCATTGTGGGTTAAAGCAAAAGTGAGAATAGAAATGTGTTAGAGCATTTGAACTCCCAGAGGTGAAGCCACTTCCTTCTGATGAATTGCGACACATAGAAATCAATCCAGGTCACTTAGGAGAACAACTTGGTATTTGGTGTCCAAACGAATCGCTGCTAATTTATTACACTGCTATTTGATTAAATACACAAGAAGGGAGTGAGTCGATGTGGAGTGTCTGCAGGTGAATTCTCTTGTGCTCATTTGGGAGCGTCTCCCTATCTAATACTCAACAAAAAATAAACAGTTTCAAAGCTCTCTAAAGGTATCCAAGATCTTTTTCCATATTGTGGTTGATCTTTGTTTTATTCTTGATTTTCTGCAATCTCTAGGAAGTGAGGCAAGTTACCCAAACAAACAACAAAAAAATCAGCCAATCTAAGGAAATCAGCCAGGAACAAATATAACCAGGAGTGGATCAGCACATATTAACCTCCATCTCCAAAATCTTCATTTTTAACCCCCTCATCTAAAGTCAATGCCAGGATGCCTGGGTGGCTCAGCAGTTTGGCGTCTGCCTTCGGCCCAGGACATGATCCTGGAGACCGGGGATCGAGTCCCACATCGGGCTTCCTGCATGGAGAGGAGGCCTCCCTGTGCCTCTGTCTCTGCCTTTCTGTCTCTTATGAATAAATAAATAAATCTTTAAAAATAAATAAATAAAGTCAATGCCATCACCCACCTAACAGTCTTTGCATACTGTGCCGCCATTTACAAATGAATTTTTATGTGTTTGAATACGTGTGTATAATCTATCTTCCTAATGTGTAAAAGACAACTGGAGAGTGAACAAAAAATAGTTTAAATAGGCTAACATGTTAGCCTCAGTATAAAAAACTGGAAGTAACTGGGGAGGAGGGAGAACAGGTCTGGCTGGATTAAGGCCCCCATCCCAGGAGTTTCTCATATTTCTCATTTCCACACCAGCCTAAACTAACTGGTTGTAACAAAACAAAACAAAACAAAAACCTAACTGGGGCAGCCCTGGTGGCGCAGTGGTTTAGCGTCGCCTTCAGCCCGGGGTGTGATCCTGGAGACCTGAGATGGAGTTCCATGTCAGGCTCCCTGCATGGAGCCTGCTTCTCCCTCTTCCTGTGTCTCTGCCCCTCCCCCCCCCCCCCCCCCCGTCGCTCATGAATAAATAAAATCTTAAAAAAAAAAAAAAAAAACCCTAACTTGTTGTTGGAAAGTATCTCAGGACAGCTTACAGAAGAGATTTGAGGCTTTTTTCTCTACCATCTTCATAGGTTGCCATGAAGAAGAGGAGGAAAAGGAACTTCCAAAATTTAATGCAGAATGGTTCATGCACACATGCACACACACACACACGCACATACAGCATTTTTCCTTCTGAATCCCAGAATATCATGGAGGCATCTCAGCAAAAAATAAGGGAAAGGTAGTTCTTGTTCGTTCTGAGCCTTGTTTATGGGGATGACCCAGGTCATCTTTCCTGCTCAGAATCTCCCTAAGGTTTTAGGTTTTACTAAGTAACAAAACTCTGATGTTCCCATTCCTGACATCACCAATGCCTCCTGCCTCTTGCTTATAGCTGATGGGCAGAGCAACTGCTGGTCATGTCCTAACAGAACAATGTGTGGGTGAATGCGACTCTTTCAAGTGTCATCCCTCAACCTGCACAGTTGATAACCAATTCATATAAGAAACTGGTTGTGGCTGCCACAGCCATGGTCTCATCTAATTGGATCTCACCACCAGGACACCTGTCTCTTTGTTTAAGAGGTGAGGTGACCAGGATGATGTACATCAGCTAGAAAACCAAGAACACTGGAGATGAGTCCCAAAATTTACTGGACATTTGGCCCTCCCCTTTGTCTAAAATGTATAGTTTTTATCTTATAACAAATCTTCTTGGGATGGTAAATAATAAATCTATTCTTTAAGTGACAGGTAGCTGGGATTGCACCTTTTACTTCTGGCAAACCCACATATCACTTTACATGACACAGAAAGGAGAGAATAAACCCAATATTGATAACAAAGACTCATTTCCTTAGCAAAGAGGAAGGAATGAGAAGAGAAAGCCCATACTATTGTATAGAAATATTTCTATCCATCTAAGAACACACAGAGAGTGGGAGAAATGTGTGAAGGTGGTCACAGAGTACAAACTTCTAGTTATGAGATGAATAAACTCTGGGGATGTAATATATAGCATGGTAACTACAGTTAACAATACTGGATTATGTATTTGAAAGTTTTTAATTCTTAAAATATATATATTTATATATAATTTTTATATATATAAAATCATTATACTGTATACCTTAAACTTACACAATGTTATATTGCACATTTCAATAAAGCTGGAAAAAAGACACAGATATGATATACAAATAAAAGATATTATCATATCTTATTAGACTGAGGAAATGAAATAATCCAAGAGGTAGGAGGACAAATTTGGTAGGGGGAAATAAAAATTTATTTCAGAAAGAGGACATAATCAAGTGACCGAAGGTGACATGATATGGGACAAGGTTGGAGGGGAAATTATTTTTAACAAATGTGGTACTGTGTCCTTGGAGTGGTGGATAAAACAGATGCAGTTCCTACTCACATCAAGCTCACAGTCTAGTATCAGTCACGAACAGTAAAAACAAACAAATGAATGCACAATTACAAACTGTGGTAGGAGATAGAAAGCACATTAGTGGTTGCTGGGGACGAGGATGGGAAATGAGAGGTGGCTGCTTAATGTACGCGTTTCTCTTAAGGTTGATGGAAATGGTCTGAAACTACTGTGAAGGTGCTTGCACACCTCAGCACATACTAGAAACCACTGAGTTATACCCTTTACATAGATGAATTATATGGCACGTGAATTGTAAAATGTTACATAAAAAGCACAAAGCTATAGCACGGACAGGCAGCCACACGAGGAGCAAGGGAATGTAGTCAGCTGTCCACTAGATCAGCTCTCTTGTACATTAAGGAGGACTCCCCAACACTTCCAAGTTTGAGGACCCTGTTATCTGCCCTGGGAAAATGAGGCCAGTGGTGCCAGAGTGTCTCCTCCTGAGGTGTCCTTTCTTCCCTGCCCCCTCCCCACCCATTCTCTCCATTTTCTCTCCCCCTGACCTGGGAGAAATTGCTTGATACATTCCTGTTGTCTCACAGTGGCTCCTGGCACCAGAATCTATCATCAGCGCCTGGATCCAATGCATAACCAAAGGTGACAAGACCAAGAGGTTCTTTCATGGAGTCCTGACCCTGGCAGTTCCAATATCTCGGAAAAAGGCAGCCTTCACAGACTCAAAGTAGAATTGCTGGAGCCTCCAGTCCTACTTGACATATCACTGTAGATCCCCAATTACCACACTTTGCCACGGATGGTGTCCTCGGAAATAAACTTGGATGGAACAGAAATAAATCTGTTCAATCAAATCTTTCTTTTTCTTGAATGATGAGAGGTCATTCTAACCTTGCCATGAGCTCAAGAAGAACTCTGCTTTTGAGCTAGAGATGAAATTAGTACTGGGCATTTCAATGCTTCTCACCCTGAAAATAAAAGACAGCCAATAAGACCATCTTCCCAGTCCTTATATCCATAGCACCATACAGGGTAAGTGAATAAATTAACTAGTGAATGAACAAATGACAGGTGGAATGAGGTCTCAGAAAGAATATGGAATGGACTCAATTTTCCCAACAGATGTGACACTTTTGGAAAAAATTTCTCATCCATTAGGGTCAGAATTATAAACTTTAGGTTGTAAAAGAAACTAAGATCATGGTCCTCAAGTAATTTCTACTAAAATACATAGAAGGATAGAACAAGTGACCCCCCCACCCCAAAGGAAGGGAGCCGACTGCCCAGCAAAGAGGACTAGGGACCATCTTAGACATAAGAGAATCAAGAGCATCCCTAAGACAAAGAGCATTAGGCATATTATTGGTAATAATAATCATACAAAGGTCTAATATTAAAATTGAATTGGAAATATATTCAAAAGCTTATATTGTCACCCTTTCTTTCCCTGGTGTTTCACATGACCTCACATTTGCATAATGGCTTTCTTTTGTATTTTTTCTTCCAACTAATTGAGTTAGAATGCTTCTGTTAAACAGACCTGCTTCCAGAAGTGTAAGGCAGGAAAGTAGAAATATATCTATTTCCCACTATCTGGTATTCAAAATACAGAATTAAGAATTTTTTTTAGTTTTGACCTTGGGCCATAGAGGAAAATGCTCATGATTTCTCAGAAATATTCATGTGTACATCCCCCTCCCAAGGACGAAGGACCAGACAGCAAGCCATTTCTATCCATTCTCCCAACCTTCCTGCCCTGAGGATGGACATGGCTACAGCATTTGTTGGCTGGAGGACTTGAACTGACAGAAGGGATGTAGATATTTGTAAACCCCAAAATTATTTTTTTAGAAACTTTTATGAAGGCTCCTTTCTTTGCACAAAGTCTCAGCATTGCCCATTCTTCATGCTACAGGGGTTTCCCAGGGAGCCAATGAAATCTGTTATCTGCTACCCCCATGCCCCTGCATTGCACCACATCTTGCAGCAGGACATGGGCACCATGGTTTTGCCATTACAGACAGTGTGTCAAGGAAGACTGGTTGGCAGTGTTAGACGCTACAGGGAGGACAAAAGAGCACTGGGCTTGGCAGCATGGAATTCACAGGTACCCTGTCAGGGAAGTCCAGTGGTAGGCCCAACTTGCAGGTCAACTTGCAGCAGGTTGAGACAAAATAAGACCATGAGTATAGACCACTCTTGAGATGTTTGGTAAAAATGAGAGAAGAGAGACAAAGTGTTAAAAATCACTTATTCAATAAATATTTACTGCACACCTACCAAGTACAGGCACCATGTCTAACCTTGTAGGTGGGAGCCTTAGATTCAAACGTATACAGGAATCCAGACTTCCACCTTCCTAGAGCTGAGGGTCTACAGAGAAATAAAATGAATAAAAGGGTAATTATAATATGATAAGTACTTTGGGAGTACACAGTACAAACTTGTGAAGTCAGGTAATCCTTCCTGGAGGAAGTGACATGGTAGGATGTGTAAGAGTTAGCAGACAAGGTAAAGTGTGCATATGGAAGGGATAAGCGAAGAGACTATCAGGCAAATAATACAGTGTATGCAAATACCCAGAAGAAAGAAAAGGAATTTATTCACTTAAATAATAAATATGTATTAGTCATTTACATAAGTACTGTTTTAGATGCTTGGAATAGAGCAGGGAAAAAAAGACAGATGAGATTCCTAAATTCACTCGTCTTTTATTCCAGTCAGAGCAGAGAGACAATAAACAAACATGATCATCCAGACACAAATAGATCCTGTGAAGAAAGTCAGAAGGTGGGAAGATGGCAGGATGAAAGGATTTCAGGATGGCTGGAGTATAGCAAGCAAGGGAATTAAGGGTAAATGCCAGCCTCTAGAGGTAAGCAGAGCTAGTCTCCCTAGAGCCCTGGAAGCCATATCAAAAACCTGGCTTACTGCTCAAGCATTAGGAGAAGGGTGGTCACCACTGAAGAGTTTTATGGTTAAGCAAGAGAGTAGGATAAATATCAAGAATGAGATTCAGGGTCAAGGGGGAGTGTTCCTTCTTAGGATGAAAAAGACAGAAGCTTATCTTTATATTCCATGAGAAAAAAATAAAAAGGAGAGAACTGATAGAGCAACTGCCAGGAGAAGGAAAGACTCAAGATCACAGGTGGAGGGTTCTGTCTTGAATCAAACCAGGTTCAAGGTGTGGACCACTGCCCCCAAAGGACCAAGCCCCAAACCTGATGGGGCTTCTCAGTGGTATAAGTTTTATTTACCCGCAGAAACTGTGGCCTTGTTTTTGTTTTAAGAACACATAAATAAGTCAGCTTCCTGATTTATTATACCACCAGCTGCCATATTTCAGATTTGGGGATCATAGCCACACTAGATTACAAAAGAAATGGCTTCTAAATCAAAGTTTACTATGGCCCCTAAGATGTAACTAATAGAGTTTATAAATAAAAAAAAAATATACACAGTGTACCTAAATAAGCCCAGACCAGAAATAAGATGTGTGCTGTGGGGTTAATCAGTAAATCTTGGGCCAAGTGTGTATAGCATCAGTAAGTCTTGGGCCCAATTAAGTCTTGGGTATAAGAGGGGTGGGTCCATGGACTGCACATCTTAAATTCTCCAGGTGTCTTTTTCATACACTATGAAACTGCTCTAGAGCTCCAGTATCTTTGCACTTGTGTTACTGCACCTCCAATGGAGTCCAAATTGTACAACTTGATATGAACTGGGGACTTTGGCCAGAGAGCTACAAAGACAGACCCTTTCCACTGTATGAGGCCAATAGTCTCAAAATCACATCCCACACAGTGCTGAGCAAGTCTGAGATGATACAGGAACAGAACTATGGAGCTCACTCAAGACCAAGATCTTTCCTGATGGCCATGTTTAGAATCCTCTTGACAAGAAAAAGACAATCAATTCTACTTGGACTGTATACTTTTTACCAATCCCTTTCAAGTATCTTAAGAGCTTCTCCAGTCACAAGATAGTTTACAAAAGCTGTAGGTCTTCAAATGGTGTTTTTTAGACCAGGGGTATGGGGTACTCCAGGGTCTGTGCACATGCTTTCCCATCTCTTTCTCCCATAATTTACATGGCTGCCTCCTTCTCATGCTTTGGATCTCAACCACAAGTTGCCTTCTTGGAATGGCTCTCCCTGTCATCTATCAGATCCACCCCCTTTCACTATTCCTTACTAGAGCACTCTGCTTAATTCTTCATATTATGTATCACAATATATAATTAATAACTGTTTTGTTTACCTTTTTATTATCTATCTATAAGCTTAATGAGGCCACAAAAGGTCCAGCTTTCCCTACTCATCATTGTATCTCTCAAATCCAGGCCTTGCAAAATGTCTGATAAATAGAAACTCAAAATTTATCTTTTTGATAATTTCAAAAATTCAAATAAATCTGAGAAATTATAGCTTAAAGATTAACAGGTTTCTTGCCTGTAGGAATCCTCAGAGCCTTAAAATACTAGTATGAATTACGTGTCAACAGAAGGTAGATAAATATAGTATGTGGTGTTTCTTAAACTCATTTAGCCACAAAACACTTATTTTTTTTCATGGCATCTTTCTTTCCTTGGAGAATCTTGTGCAGCTAATGTCCCAAGGAATGCTCTTTAGGAACTATTGCTTTAAAGATTATCACTATGAGAGGTACTTCAGGGTTGATGCTCAGAACCTAGTGCCTGATACTCCCAAGAGGGAGAGAGTTGGCATCCTCTGAGTACCACCTGCCATCCTGGTAAACGTCTTCCCTCAAACATGCAGGGAACTGTCCTGAAGAGGCTGTCACTTCCTACTTACCAACAAACAGAAAGCATTTTTTTTTAAGTTTTAGAAAAAAAGAAAAAAAAGATAAATACTTTCCCATTCTCTGAACTAATGTCAAATGACCTGGAAACGTTGCCTCTGGGAGCTCAAGCCATAGAACAAAGTAGCATTTCATCTTCCTCGTCTGACAGCTCAATTTCAGCAGCTGCTAGGGAGGGTGGGCAGGCCCCCACCACAGCTAGTCACGAATGTCACCGTTTATACTGAGATCCCTTTGATAACAGTCTCCGTAGATGGCAGGCTTGAATTTATTCTTTAGGCAAAGCAAAGCTTGTATTAATATAATGAGGACCCTCTGCAGACTATACCTACGTAACCACAAGAGGGAAATGTGTTCTTTAACACGTGTTCATATTTCCCAAATTAATTTTAACACTCAGGCTGATGCATAAATCATAATAGGAGAAAAGAGGAAGGCGGCCCAAGAGTACATCCATACTTACTCAAAAACTTCCAGACCCTCAGCACTCTCTTCCAAAGAGCTGGTACTAGTAGCCTTCCTCCATAGCACTAAAAAGGTGCAAAGTCTTAATAATTTTATTATAAAAATTAAGACCCCCCCATTTAGCACTTATATATAGCCCCCTTTCTCCAATGAAAGTCTCAAACCATGGGGATCAGCTTGCCATGGCCTTAACCAGTCCCCGTCATAACAGAAAAGGGGATGAAATGGAAGCTCAAAAGTAAGATCCCGCCTGCTGAGAGGTCCCATTGTACATTTAGGAGGGCTTTCCTCAATCCCATCCTATACATATATCCACTGATTTAGGCTGATTTCATGTTAGTTTCCCACCTGCATGAATTCATTACCAACATGCTCAACACAAAAAGAAAATAACTGAAAAACAGTACCTCTGTCTTTAGGGTGGCTCTTCAACCACACTCTATTTGTTTACTCCCACATCATTCAAACCAGCACTTCTCCTGACTACAAACCATTGTCTCCTTCAACCTACATTTTGTGGGATCAAGATTAGTAACTTTGGGGATCTGAGCATATTCTCTATTAAACAGAAATAAAATATAAGATCCAAAGTAATTCTGGAGATTTACTGCCTTTATTCATTCATTCATCTTCCCATCTAGCACCGAGAGCCCATATTCCCAGCATCATGCTACACACTCTTCTATGTTACATCCATTTCCACAGCCATACCCCCCTTCACAAGGTCCTGAGATTACGAATTACACACTCCTTGGGGGGAATCTGTGTGGCTCAGTTGGTTAAGCATCTGTCTTCAGCTCAGGCCATGATCCTGGGGTCCTGGGATGGAGTCCTATGTCAGGCTCTCTACTCAGCAAGGACTCTGCTTCTCCCTCAGCCTGCCACTCTCCTGTTCATGCTGTCTTGCACACACTCTCTCTCAAATTTTATATATATATATATAGCTATAAAGATATATAGATATTATATAGATATATAGATATCTATAGATGTTAGATAGATATCTATATATCTATATCTATATATATAGATATATATCTTTAAACAAATTAGACACTCTGTTTTACTCACAGCATAGGATAATTTATTGGTCTGTGAATGAAGCCCATCTCATAGCATATCCCAGGGCAAGCCCAACCCCAGACAGACTCACATAAATATGCAGTGAGCTCCAAAATTACAGCAACTTTCAAAGGACCTCCCCCTAATTCTATTCTACCCCTTGAATTGAAACCACTGCACACACAATAGGGGAGATGGGAGTGGAGAGGGAAAGGATGGGCAATACCACCCCCTAGACCCAAGCAAGAGGGGCTCCTAATCTGTGCCACAAGATTCAGAGAATCCCATAGTCACAAATACACAGTAGAGTAAATTATATGTCAATTATATGTCAAAGCTGGGGGGAAGTGGGAGGAATAAAACAAAGAGCTCGAGAATGGCAACAATAAAAAAGAAAATATTAAAGAGAAAATATACTAAAGAAAATGTGAGTATTCATATCTTCTGGGATTCTGTTGTCAGGCTGACCCAGCACAATCTGTGACCATAAACATTTGCTCTTACAATTAGCACTGTTCAAGTCCTAGGGAGCCATATCTCTACACCATGCCTTGGAAATAGCCCCTGTTGAATTTTCAGCCTGGGAGGATGGGGAAGAAAAGGGCTTGCCAGAAGAAACCATCTTTGTGATAGAGTTGAAGCTCCAGAGGCAATCGCTTACCAAAACCAAAGGAAAAAACACCCTGACTCTTAAGAGGTCAGAAGGGAAAAAGAGATAAGGATAGCAAGATAGCAAGCAAGGACCATGGGTGGATATTTTAGGAATACAGTTTAACCCAGGGGTGCCACAGCTGATGGGCCCCATCAGCTCTCTGAGCTTTTAACATGCAAGAGGCATGGCTTAGTTCTGAGAACCAGATGCTAGAAACAAGACCCCCACAAGGGGCCTTCTCCTGGCTTCCCCTTCCTTACTCTGCAGCTGTGGTTTCCAAGCATCTACATGTGTATGTAACACTTTCTGGAAAGATCAGCCCCGTGCTGATCAGATCACATTCTGAAATGACGTCAGCCCCGTGCATTTCGTATAACAATACCCATTGAAAATACAGGTGGCTTTTTTTTTTTTTAATGAAAGCATCAGTTTTTATTGTTATTGCTAATTTAAAAGTTTTTATGTCCTTATTGGGAAAAACAAAACATCATTTGTCTGACTTTCCAACCAGAATGTGACTACACAGGGGCAGATATTTTTGTTCTGCTTTATTTGCTAAAGTACCTGAAGTGCCTAGAATGGGAGCTGGTACGTAATTAGGTGCTCAATAAGTCAACAAATATTTGTTGATTGAATTGGCAACATTAAGTCACAGACTTTGTTTGAAAGAACAACAACTGAGAACCATATTTCTATACAACTCTCTCAGTTCTGGATCAACCAACAGTAAACTCCCTTTCTTACCCTTTTCTCTAGGGTAGCCTTGACCCTTTCTGGTGGCGGATAGGGCTTACAGAACAGTAATGAGAGCCCAGATCCACTCAGGACACCCATTAAAACAATGGACTGTCCTTCTCATGTAGCAATGTTGGCAAGACAGATAAGGAAATAGGGGTTCCCAGACTCCTGGCTCATTGACAGCAGCACAACTAAGTACAGGTGCTGCAACTTGGTGTTCTTGTGATCTTAAGGCCCAGTCCTATCCCTACAACCTCTGTCATTGTCCTCCACCAACACTCCTTTCAAATTTTCCCGCAGACAGCCTCTCTCTCTCCCATGACACACTCAGCTCTACAACAACGCTTGTTTTGAAAATGTGAATTTGTTCCAAAGCGACTGTTACATTAGGGAACAATTTGAGCATAACACATATTTTGCATTTGCTTATGCATGATTTTGTCTGCTAGAAACACGAGGTGAACACAGAAAGCTGTAACCAGCTGAACCGAGGCACACAGAAGTATGCAAAACACAAGCGTGCGCGCGCACACACACACACACACACACAAACTCAACCATTATCCTTAATTCTTCCCAAATTACAATCTTCCTAACGCTCACTTCCTTCACACCAAACTTCAGGTTTTTTTCAAGGTGGACTGTGATATGTGTCGTAGTATGCATATGTTTAACCACTTGAGGTATATGAAATTGTGCTAACATTCTTATTAGGTTTCTATCTTTTTTTAAATACCTCACTGATGAATTGTTTTAATCATGTGCTCCAATACCATTTTCCCCATGTGGTTTCACTGTGCACTTCTGCAAAGTGCGATGACTTCTAGGAACACAAATGTTGCATGATAGCAAAACAACCTATACCATCTTCCCATTTATTTTTTTTTTTTTAATTTTTTTTTTTTTTATTTATGATAGTCACATAGAGAGAGAGAGAGAGAGAGGGAGGCAGAGACACAGGCAGAGGGAGAAGCAGGCTCCATGCACCGGGAGCCTGACGTGGGATTCGATCCCGGGTCTCCAGGATCGCGCCCTGGGCCAAAGGCAGGCGCCAAACCGCTGCGCCACCCAGGGATCCCCATCTTCCCATTTATCACATCTGCACCTCTGAGCATCTTGCTATCTAAGCCACCTCCACCAAGGGAATGAATATTCCCAAGTACTCATAAGTGTAACTTTACCAAATAAAACCACCTACAAGATACATGTCCTATACTTATTACTTAACTGAACTCTGACAAAGTAAAATTTTCTTCTAATCAGTATTACTGGTCAGACCACAGTTACTGGGGTTGACCATAAGCTGACCCAGTGCCAGTGATGGGCTGAGCAGAGAGAACAGATTCACCCCAGAATGGTCAACCTCAGAGAGTGGGATAGTAAGAAACATCTGCAGGCTGGATGGAGCTCCCAGGCAGTCCCAAACACTGACTACACTTCAGTTCCTTTTCAATAATTGTTCTATTTGCTTACAGCCACCTCAGGGACAGCCACATGTGATCTGGAAACAGGAGAAAGCAAGTGCAGTGGGCTCTGCTCAAGAGTTAATCCTCAAATGCTGGGTTCCTCCAGGAACATCTCCCTTTTCAGGAGAGGATCTATATAACTCTGCTTTGCAGACTGCCTAGGTTGTTATGAACTATTCAGAATGCATACTAAGTGAAATCCCCCTCCATTTGCTACCAACAAAAGACAATTTTTATAAAGAACAAAGAGAAGATGTACAGTGTAGAAGGGCATCTCATTTGGCAGAAATAGCCATGTGGCCCTTCCATCTTTGGCCTGGCTGATTCTCACCTGAAGTGCTTAGGTGTTTTCACTGTGTGAAGATTTAATTTCATGTTCAAGTACACAGCTTGGTAAATTTTGACCTCTATATATGCATATATGCACCATATATATGTGTATACACACACACACACACACACACATGAAACCATCACCACACTCAAAATAGTAAAATATCCATCAGCTCCAAAAGGTTCCTTGTGCCCCACTGTAATCCTTCCCTCTCCCATCTCTCAACTCCCGTCCATAGGCAACCAGTGATCTGCTTTCTGTCCCTATAAATTGTTTTGCATTTTTAGAATTCATATAAATGCAATCATATAGTATGTAGTATTCTTATAGGTATTCTTGAGCTTTATTCTGGGAAGCAATGAAGTTTCTTGGAAATGGTTTGATCCCTTCAGGTCTTCCTTTGAAGACAGGAGTGGAGTCATGTTCAGTCTCTGGTGAATTATTCCCCACCACTGAAGCAGGAACCTTCTGAAAGCTAGCCAATGTCTCATGAACTATGAGGTTTTTCACTCTTGCTGGTGGGCACAGATATTCTTAGCTACAGATGAGCATGAAGTGCAGTTCCTTCTAAGCCTTATGAGGAGCTCCTAAGATAATTTTTCTAAGTGCTGGATTGTTTTTTGGAATGGGTCACTGAGCAGACATCGAACCTTCTGGGACCCTTCCTCATCATTTATTAATGATGGCTGGCAAAGTATCAGATCATAAAACCTACTAAAAAATAAAGCATAATTGTGGCCTACTTACTCAAAAACTCATGAAACTAGTATTTCAAACTGACTGGTTTGACTCTCCTTGCTAAAAATCAATGCATTTATAAATAACAGTGGAAGTGTTGGGTGGTCTTTTTGTCCACTCAAAATCTGCTCTTTCATTGTTTTCCTAGACTGAGATGCAAGGTGGGCTATATTCAGTAAAATCAATATCTGAGTTATTAAATTGAGAGGACTACAAGCATTTCATGGATGGCATGGAAGGGAAGGTGGAATTAAGCTACACAGAGTCAATTACTCCTGACAGACATTCCATACTCTGGATATGACAGTTATCATCATGTCCATAAATTTGGAGTAAGACTAGCCCTCAAGAGGCTATTTTCTTTGGGCAGTTTGAATAAAGTCCGTATACAGTGATGGCAATAACAATGCTGACAATAGGTCCCTGATCTGAAAAACAATGCTTGCCATAGGGTAGTAAACTGAGAAAGGAGAGGTCACCAAGTATATCCCTTTGATTACAGTTTCAACTAAAACAGAACTCTGTACTCAAATAGATTTTAAATAAAATACATAATTAGAACAAGATATAAAGAAATATAAATACCTAAGTAAAATGAAATGCCTCATTTTCTAACCCAGTGCTCCTCACTTTAAGTATCCATACCAGCCACCTAAGGGTCTTCCTAAAAATGCAGATTCAGAGTCAGTAGGACTAGGATGGGTTTGAGGCGCTGCATTCTAAGAAGCTCTTAGGCAGTGCTGATGCTGGTGACCATCGTTCAGAATCCAGGATGTTAGCCTCAGAGTTTCTTAGACAACAAATCTAAAATCAGACCCAGGTGTCTGAATTTTTAATAATCCCTTCAGGTGATTTTGATACAGGCGGCTCATAAGCCACAATTTGAGAAATGCCACTCTAACAGTGTGGATTTCCCCAGGTTCTACAAAAGCACTCATTTCAACTTCACATTTACATAGAGAAGTGTGCAATATCCTCAAACTTAAGCTTTGAAACATGAGGGGTAAAATAAATGAAACTCTATGGTCAAAGAAGTTGGGAAAGTTTGGCTACTTTGTCCCACTCAACATGTCATAACAGACATCATTTCTGAAAAGTTCTGTAGTATTAATAAAAATTTAACTTATTTATGCTATTTTTTCTCTATTGTTTGAACATGGAACCTTCCACTTCCCCTCTCTTGTGCTTGGCTATAAACAGCCTGTAGGCTAGAGTCAATAGTTTGGAGAATTCTCAGCTCAAGGGCATAAACAAACTGGTATTTCAGCAGTGCCACAGAGTGTCTAAGACCCTAGATCCTTTTGATTTTTAAAAAGGCTTCTGCTTCTTTGGTTTTCCTGTTCAGCGCTCTTGTTTTTTTTAACACCTCCATCCTTAACTGTCTCTTAGCTTTAGAAAAGGAACTGCCCTCCATTCAAGAAGATTGGCAGAAATTGGAACAAAGAAAAATCTGTGAATTAATGTAATCCTCTGATCTTGGTTAAATGCTAAAATGTACTTTTTCCAATCAAAAATAATTTTACTCTGTTAAAACCAAAATACTCCTTGAAATAAGCATTAAAAATGTTTATTTATCTCTTAAATGTTAACTTCCTAACTTCTCTTTCAGTTAAAATATAGCCCTCTTAAAGATTCCATATCACTCTTCCAATTATAAATCCAAGTTGCAAGATCACAATGCTTAAAATACGTATCTAAGCAGAATTCAAAGTTTGATGTTAGTTAGGTACCACTCCCCACCCCCATCATAATGTAAGAACCTAATTTGGAGAGGGAAAAATAGAAAAACTCTAATAATCTCCTCATATTTGTAAATCAACGGTTTCCACCACTCCCTCAGAACAGGTTTAAAAATAAATAAGTAGGGATATAAAATGATTCCCGCACACTGTCCCTTGGGCTTTCCCCAGACCCACTATTTCCCACTGTTCCTCTGGAACCAAGCACATAGAACCACAATAGTGTCTTTGGATTGAATTAACCCCCAGGCAGGCACAAGGAAGGCTGAAAGGCTAGATCTTGTCTGTCCTGGGGAGCATTGCAAAGAACAGACAGCTTGTCACTTGTCAACCTCTTCTTCAAGGTCTCTCAGAAGCCATCTATATGTAGTGGACATGGTACCAAGGGCTTTGTATGGTTTGTTCTGTGGAGTCTTCTACCAACAGTTACTCCTGACATAGATATTTTCATTGTCCCCATTTTACAGATGACAAAAATCAGGCTCAAAAGTTGTCACAAGTCAAGTGGGCACGGTGGCATATGAATCCATATCTACCTGACAAGTTTGGGGTCTTGGCTCTATGCTTTATGCCTTCACTTCCCTCTTCCTAGAGCAGATTTTCTGGTTGTCAATGTCTCCATAAATGCCCCTACCCCAGTCAACCACAGCTTTGTGCCTCTGGAACCAGGATAGGTCTGGCTCCAGAGTCTCAGGTTGGTGGGTCATCAAAGATATGGAGAGATTCTTTGTATGTCTGTGGTTTTTACCTTGAACAGATTATTTGAGGGTGTAAGTTCTCAGTCAATGTTGGAAAACTCTAACTCTTATGGTAGGCAGAATAATGACTCCCAAAGATCTGCACACCTTAATATGTTACCTTACATAGTAAAAAGGGCGTTGCAGATGTGATTGAGGGAGTGGACCTGTACGTAAGGATATTATCCAAGTGAGCTGAGTCTAATCGAGAGTCCTTAAAAGAATATCTTTGACTCTTTTCTGACCCGGCTGGGAAAGAGTTGTGACATGAGTATTCCATCAGCCATTGCTGGCTCTGAAGATGGAGGGAGGGAGCCACAACCCAAGGAATGCAGTGGCTTCTAGAGGTTGGTTGGAAACACCCACCATTTTTTTTTTTTTTTTTTTTTATGATAGGCACACAGTGAGAGAGAGAGAGAGGCAGAGACACAGGCAGAGGGAGAAGCAGGCTCCATGCACCGGGAGCCTGACGTGGGATTTGATCCCGGATCTCCAGGATCGCGCCCTAGGCCAAAGGCAGGCGCTAAACCGCTGCGCCACCCAGGGATCCCCACCCACCAGTTTGTAGCCGGGAAGAAGAGAGGGATCACAGCCCTATACCCACAAGGAACTGAATTTTATCAACAACCCAAATGAGCAAGGAAACAGATTCCTCCCTAGAGCCTCCATTAAGGAAAAAAGCCTTGCAACAGCTTGATTTCACCCAATATGACCCATGCCAGACTTTTAACCTACAGAACTATAATATAATGAATGTGTATTATTTTCAGATGCCAAATTCATGGTAATTTCTTACAGCAGCATAGAAAACAAATACAGATTTTGGTACCTAGAAGTGAAGTGCTACTGTAACAAATATATAAAAATGTGGAAGCGGCTGTAGGGTCAGGCAATAGAGAGAGACTAGGAGAATTATGAGGAGCATGATGGAAGTCATCTTCAACAGACTATCAGTACAAACATGAACATTAAAGACTATGCCAGCAAGGACCCAGAAGGAAGCAAGATACATGTTCCTAAAAACTAGGGGAAGATGAACCTTGTTATACAGGGACAAGGAGTTTAGCCAAATGTATTCTGCAGTTTTGTGAAAAGTGGAACTTACGAGGATGACCTTGGATATTTAACATAGAATATTTCCAAGCAACATGTAGGAAATGCAATCTGGTTTTCTTTTTGATGCTTATCGTAAAATAGGAGTGGAGATCAACAAATTGAGAGGAGGAACTTTAAGCAAAAAAGCAGCAGGGCTGGATTATCTGGAAATTTTTGTTTGTTTGTTTTAATGGAAATTTTTAAAAAATTTTCTTTACTTATTTGACAGAACATAAGCAGGTGGAGCGGCAGAGGGAGAAGGAGAAGCAGATTCCCCACTGAGCAGGAACCCGACATGGGGTTTGATCCCAGGACCCCGAGATCATGACCCAAGCCAAAAGCAGATGCTTAACCAACTGAGCCACCCAGGTGCCCCTGTCTAGAAATTTCTAAGCCCACCCAGATGGCAAAAGATGCTAAAAATTAAGAGATTCATTGTCAGGAAAAGGTACTCTAGAGAAAATTACAAGGGTGTGGCTGTACAACATTTTGCTAATTTACCAGGAAGATAAAAATAGCCGATTATTCAGTTAACCCCCAAAACACTCTTTGATTAGATTATGGGTATGACTCAGAGGTCCATCTCAGCAAAAGCCAAAACTAGAAATTATCCTAGAAATATCTATGGACAAGACTCTTGTCTAATGTAGTGAACCTTATGACACACATAAGAGATCTACAAAGTTCTTGAGGAACTTCTATCAGCAGAAACGCTGCCAGCTTGGACTGAAATGGTGAGTACAAAATGAAAGAAAGCTGTTAGTCCTCCCAATTCTAGAGTCAAAAACCAGACTGATAAAACTACTCATTGCTAAACATATGCAAACTTTCCATGAAGAATCAAGGGTGACTCAGAGGGTGGAGCTGCAAACAAGAGAATTCTTCCTAAGACTTGACACCTTACCAAATTTTCTTGGCTGATTTTATAAATTCCTTAGGATTTGTGACTCTTTCTGACCTTCCTTTTTTCTCCTATTTTTTATTTTTTTTAAGATTTTATTTATTCATACATGAGACACAGAGAGAGAGGGGGTGGTGGCAGAGACACAGGCAGACGGAGAAGCAGGCCCCACACAGGGAGCCCGATATGGGACTCGATCCCGGGACTCCAGGATCACGCCCTGGGCGTGAAGGCAGGTGCTAAACTGCTGAGCCACCCAGGGATCCCTCTCCTATTTTAAAACAGAATGTGTATGGCTGTTATCTCATGCCTATCCCACCACTATATTTTTGGTGTGTGTAGTGTGTAACCTCTTTCTTCAGTGTCACAGGCCAATAAATGGAAAGAAATTGTGCCCTAGGATGGATCATATTCAAGCTTTCCCCATAATGACTCTGGATAATATAGATAAGTGGGTGTGATTTAGATGAGATTTTGGACCTTGAATTCATGAGATGTCCAACAGAGTAGCCACTAGCCCTGTGTGGCTCTTGGGCACTTAAAATGTGGCTAATGTGACTAAGGAACTAGATGGTTTATTTAACTTCAATTAATTGTTTAAATTTAATTATCTGAAAAATAAATAAATAAATTTAATTATCTGGCCAGTGCCTACCGTATTTGTCAATCCAGCTCTATAATTTATTTTTTGTCTCTTCCCCCCAAAAATATAAATCCTAGAAAGGTAATTATTCCTATTTTTGTTCACTGTGATTTCCCAAGCACGAAGAAATGGCTTCTAGTAAGCACTCAATAAATATTTTCTCAGTGAATGAATGAATGTCTATTCTACGACACTGAAAGTTTGTCACCTTCTATGGCCACACAGCATCTGTATCCTCCCTCTTGTGTTTCAGAAATACCCTACTATATGCGAGTAGTTCAATGGTGTAATATTGGGTCAATGATCCTGGCTACAAGGCCTTTGTGTGGGTTCATCACTATCGCAAGAACTCCTGTTCTCTTTAAATAACCCGGAGTCACTCTGTCACTTGCATCTAAGAACTCTTATGAACATCCCCTACCCACCTCCATATTGGGAGAAGGTAACTCAACTCCATTTCAAAGCTACACTGTAAACCAAATCAAACATACCAATAGCATGGACCACATCATGCTCTGCAAGCTAATCACTCTGATGGGTTCAGAATCTCCCCAGTAACCTTGAAACACATTCCACACGGTCGTTTTACAAGGCCAATTAATCTAATTGATTTCCAGAATTAGGATCTTCGAGAACCCAGTTATTTTAAAATCAATCTTCATCAGGAGTTGATAATACCTCATCCATGCTGAGATGGCTACTGGGGTCCAGGAGGGATTTAATCCAAGCCTCTATTTGAAGTTGTCATGGAGTCTGCTCAGACTTTAAATGTTCTGTGCATCTCTGAACACACACACACGCACACATGCCACCAACAGAAAAATGTGTTCCTAAATGGGGAGCCTTTCTCAGTCTACCTGTAGTTCATCCTCTCTTCCCAGTGGTATTATCACACTGAAGGATAATTCTCATTACCACCATCAAGCTTATTTATTAAAGCACATAACCTTTGGAATTAGCTCAGCAGGTATTATAAGCCCTGTTAAAACATGATGCTTTTTTTTCTCAAAACATTAATACTCAATCTCTGCAATTTTGCTTGACATTTCAGACTTGAGGCTTGTAAAAAAGGGGCTTTGTGAATTGCCTTTGCCCACCAATGCAAAGTCGCCAGCCCCTGATTCACGGTAAAGAGTGCTTACCAGCCTGCTAAACATGTCCACTCTCCTCTTGGACTCCTTCTCCTACTGTGCCATGAGAAATATTGCCTTCCCTTGCTCCATTTACCTTTGCTGCACTTTTAGGGGCAAAATAAGAATAACTGTGAAACTACTAGATATATCTGAAGGAAGCTTCTTCTAATGTGCTCTCTTATAAACTCATTGCGACACAAACAAACAAAAAGAGAGGAGGATACAACTGATGTATATGCTTCAGGTCCTCAGCATCACTATAATCATCTGGGAAACATTTGAAAACACTGATTCTAGGTCCCCACCCCAAAGTGTCTATGTCATGGTTTCCACATGGAGAAGGAAGGCACAGAACCTAGAGCATGGGAGTATACTGTGCAGATGTCCTAACTCAGCCACAGATGCCTTTTTCTCCACCACCCACCACCCCAATTCACCTGATCCAGGAGGGTCTGGCTGAACTAGGGTTCCTGGGTATACCACTTTCGGTAAAGCACTGATCTCAAGGCCCGTGTCCAAGCCAGCAAACTCAGAATGCCGCAGTCAATAATATGAATGATTCTCAGAATCTTAAGGAAAGAAGTTTTATCTTTGCCACAAATGATTCATTCATTCTTCAACTAACCCAGTGCCCACTCTGTGCCATATCCTATGGGTTAGTTGCCTAAAGCTCTGCTCCTCAAGCCTTGATATGCAGCTGGCTCACCTTGGGATCTTGTTGAAATACAGGTTCTGGTCGGTAAGCCTGGGACAGGGCTTGAGATACCACAATTCTAACAAGCTCCCATGATGTTGATGCTGAGTAGGAAGCCTATAGGAACTTATAATTTCAAACAGTGCTTCTCAACTAAGGGTAGTTACCCAAGAACATGTGGCAATGTTCAGAGACATCTTTGGTTGTCACAACCAGAGGAAGAGAGTGCTACTAGCAATCTAGTGGGTGGAGGTCAAGGATGCTGTTTAACATCCTACAAGGCACAGGACAGCCCCTGCCACAGAGAATTATCTAGCCCCACATGTTAATAGTGCTGAGGCTGAAATCCAGATCAAGACACACTTGCTGTGTCCCTATAACCCAGTTCCAACAGTGGAAATGAGACCTCATAAAAGCTGCATATTTGAGGAGCTCTCAAGTTGTGCCTGATGCCACCTTAAGAACCTTGATTACATGGATTCATTTACTCCTCACAACAACCTCTTAAGATGTGTGGTGTTATCAATCCTACAGATGAGAAAACTGAGCCTCTGAGATGCTACCAGGTGAGATGCAAAGGAGCCAGGACTCAAATATAGGTCCTAAAGCTTCTCATCATTGCTCCTTGCCAATAGGTATTTAAGAAGTGAATAGTGAGCTACAGCCATTAATCATATTTCCCCATTCCTGATCTAGGTGAACTCCCAATGTTCTATCTCCACACGTTAAAGACATATTGCAACATGGACAAATGGTAGCCAAGACTGGCCATAAAAATCCCTGTTTTTCCTTTCTCTGCTTTTTTGCTGGAGCTACAGCTCACCCCAGAGAGCCTGCAGCATGCTGATTAACAGGTTCTTACCCATCGGGTCAGCATGTGTTACTGTGGAGAAGCCCTCCTCTGAGCACACTCTGAAAAGCCCTGCTTCCCTAAGAGCCCTTTTCCCAGACCATTTGGGCAGTGGTTTAGAAAGATACATCCTGTACAGCAGTGAGTCTCATCTGGAGGCAATGCTGCCCCTTAATGGACATTTGGCAATGTGTAGAGACATTTTTGTTTGTTACAAATGGTGATGGGACGGTGTGTTATGGAGGTCAATGATGTTGATAAACCTTCTACAATGCACAGGACTGCACCACAGCAAAGAATTGGTTGAGCTGAAATGTCAATAGTGTAGATGTTAAGAAACCCTGTCTTGGAGAGTAATTCCTAGTAAACACCAGTATTTACAGTAGAGTTCAGGGTAATGGTTAAGGCTGAGTTCACATTCTGACTCCCCCACTTATTAGCTGCTTAACCTTGGGCAAGTCACTTCCTATCTCTAAACCTCAATTTCATAGTCTTAAAATTGGTTCTAGATCTTTATTCACAGGGTCAATAAGAGAAATAATGGAGCGAAGCACCAGACACAAGAAAAAGTGGTCAATAAATGATAAGTAAGGGTGTCATAAGCATCTTCATTATTATCACATTGGGAGGTTGTCTTACTACAGACCTCAGCATGGTATGGGCACATGGGGACAAGTCTCTTGGAATGCTGGGAGTAAGAGTTTTACATTTGTGGTCAAGAATCAAAAAATCTCAAGGCTCAAAGGGCATATTAGTTTGCTAGAGCTACTATAGCAAAGTGCCATACAATGGGTACCTCAACAGAAATTTAAATGTATCATGGTTCTGGAGTCCAGAAGTCCAAAATCAAGGTGTCAGCAGAGCTGGTCCTTCTGAGGGTCACGTGGGACCTGTTCCAGGCCTTTCTCCTAGCTTCTGTCAGTTTTCTGAAAATCTTTAGTGATTTCTGGCTTGTGGCAAAATGGCTTCAATCTTCATGTGGTGTTCTTTTTGTGCCTCTATGTCTAAATTTCCCCTTTGATAAGGACAAGAGTCATACTGGGTTAGGGTCCCACCCTAACCCGTGTGACCTCATCTTAGCTACATCTCCAATGACCCTATTTCTAAATAAAGTCACGTTCTGAGGTACTGGGTAGTTAAGACTTCACCATAGGAATTCTGAGGAAGGGGGGATCCCTGGGTGCCTCAGTGGTTTGGTGCCTGCCTTCGGCCCAGGGCATGATCCTGGAGTCCTGGGATCGAGTCCCACATCGGGCTCCCTGCGTGGAGTCTGCTTCTCCCTCTGTGTCTCTGCCTCTCTCTCTCTCTCTCTCCTCTCTGTGTATTCTCATGGATAAATAAATAAAATCTTAAAAAAAAAAAAAAAGGAATTCTGAGGAAGGGGGGGCACAGTTCAGCCTGTAACAAAATGGTCAAGGTCATGCACCCTCAGGCAGGTATGTTAGGATCATTTTATAGAGACGGGGCAAGTGAGGCCTTGAAAGCTTAGACAAGTTGCACACAGTTGGACAGTCTGAGGGAATCTTCTGTTCCACGGGACATGGGAGGAACATCCAACAGAGCTGAGGAGAGGGAGAAGAAGAGGGGGTCTTTGGCACAAGCCAAGATATCCAAGCAAGAGGGAGTGCCTACAGCTAAACTAGAATCAAATTTCAGTGTAATAGTTCGGAAACTAGAGAATAAAAGATCAGACAGAGAGAAGCCAAAAAAGAAACAAACTTCTGGGAGAATATGCAGGACCACAGATTGCTTTGCCCCTTTAGGTAGTTAGTGCCATGCAGGCTGCCATCTGGTCTGCTCTGTTCTCAGATACAGCCCTGGTGCTGAGCACAGAGCCTGATGCAAGGTAGATATGCCATAAATATTCATGGAACAATCGCTTGACTATGCTTCTTTAAAATGCAGATTCCACATCTCAGATCTACTGAGTCAATCTCAAGGGTGGAGGGCAGGAATCCACAGTTCCTACACTCCCCCCAAGGAAAATGGATAGATACTATAATTTCAAACCTCTGACAAACAGGACTCTCTGTAGGTCCCCATCAAGGAAGTTCATGAGAATGTCTATAGCCAGAGAACCATAGGACCCAGAAGTACAGCTCTGGGCATGTATACTGTACTTAGACACTTCAAAATCATGTATTATTTAATCAGAAATGAGTCCTCCAGGATGACTAAATCCACGTAGTAAATAGGTGTTTGGAAAGCTCAGCACCCATTAGTGGTGTGTAATGACTATGAGGGCGTTATTAGATGCTCCAAGGGGCTGCTTAAACATCCTGACAGGCAATTCAGAGTCATAAAATTTCTCATAAAGGTAGAAGTCGCTGTATATGCTCTCAGGGGAGCCTCTATGCTTTACAATTAAACTGATACGTAATATTTTCTTGGATAATCCCACTTTGTTACCTGAAGTATCAAAGACACAACCCAAAGACTCATGATAATGGGTTGTCATTTAGGGGGCCTCTCAAAGCTCCCTCAAAAACAAAGTGCAAGGACTCCAGGAGAGATCATAAGCTACTTACAGGACCCAGATTTCCTGGATCCCTCTCACATCTGTGGCACACCTGTCCACAAACCTTCCTAACCCTGCCCTGTCCCCCAAAAAGAGGAAGGGGAGCAGGGAAGGGAATGAGGCACTGTGTCAGTAAGGGGCAACACCAGCAGCCCTAACAAACAAGCCCCTATGTCTCTAGTAGCTCAAATATAATAGAAAAATATTTCTTTTTTTTTTTTTAAGAAAAATATTTCTTACTCACATAATATCTAAAACAACTGTTGTAGGCCAGAGAGAAACTCCCCTCCAGCAGTGATTCAAGGATCTGAATTCTTTCCATCTTGTTTCCATTGCCACCTCCAACACGTGGCTCCTAACATCACTGCCCTCATCTGGAGCCAGCCAGCAGAACAAAGAGCATGGAGATTGCTGTGGGAGAGGGTTTATGGACTCCACTGCCCAGTCTCC
Source organism: Canis lupus baileyi (assembly GCF_048164855.1). Lineage (NCBI taxonomy): Eukaryota > Metazoa > Chordata > Mammalia > Carnivora > Canidae > Canis > Canis lupus. The sequence continues at coordinate 41,672,751 of NC_132845.1, read as the reverse complement.
CCTGCAGTTAGGTGTGGTCACGTGACAGAGTCCCAGGCAATGGAATGTGAGCACCAGTGTTACAGTCCCCTTTGGGGCCATGAAGAGGAAATGGGTTTGAAACAATAAACCATTCTCTTCCACATTCACAAGCCTATTTAATCTAACCCAGATTATCATGGGGAGCTGAGTCACAAAGGTGATGGTAGTAATGACAATAGCAATAATGATGGCGAGGATGACAATCCACAGTGTCAAGTGGATACTTCTCAGCTCCTTACCTAGGGTCCACTCACTCTGATTTGGGGATCATTCCTCCCCCTTTTTCTGATGATTTGGTCTCAAAGGGCTTGTTTCCCCATGAACCCAGGAAATGGAGTCATGTGAGTTAGACCTGAACAAAGTGCCTCACTGCCATGGCAGCAAATGGTTCAGAAATGAACACATAATCTGAAGTAGGACAGTCAGAAGTACCCAATGTCAGTCCTGGCCCCATGTCTGTGCTGCTGAGGAGTGGACTTGATCACACCTGATATGTGGGCTCCCACTGGCCAGCACCCACTATGGCCCACATAATAGGCCAACATGGAAGTTATAGAGAAGAGGAGGAAAGCTGCATTAATCCAGTCAAGCCCCAAGCCTTAACTTAGCACCAGCACTTCCAAACATGGGCCACCTATTTACCTTTAAAAACTAGTGGGTGGGGCTTTTGTCATTTACTGAAAGAGTCCCCCAGCCCCACCCTAGACACAATGACACTGTCTGCACACCACAACACTGTTTTATACTCATTAAAGAATTACCCTTTAATCCTCCCAGAAATCCCCATGAGGGATACTGCTGCTGTTACCCGAATTCACAGATGAGGAAACCAAAGCTGAGAGCATCCAGTAGATATGCCCACAGTCCTGCAATCCTATTTGGATTTCCATGTACGCAATCTTACTTCAAAGCCCACACTCTCATGCACAATGACACATGTACTACCCACAAACATTTTTTATCAGTACCCAGTGCACAACAGGCACTTGGCCATGTGCTTTATAAATCGTAGGTTTATCTTGGGGGAGACAGAAGGGTACAGCTGGGGCTAAGTGTTCAGACACTACAAATGAACAGACGTGGGTTTGGGAGACTGCTCTGCTCCACTGGCTACATGGTGTTGGGGACATTATCTAGTCTCTCTGAGATTCATAAAAGGGAGAAGAAACAGGTCTTGATATTTAGGGCATGGAAGATTCTGAAAGTAGAGGAAACTAAAGCTTCCTTCTGAAAGTTTAATTATAAAATCAGGACACAAACAACAGGACAGAGACAGGCAAAATCACACCCAAGATAGAAGAGGTCCCAAACCACATGGCCTAGCTGGATCCAGACGGTGGCCTCAGCCTCCATGAAGGTAGAAAGGGGCCTGAGCAGCCAAGAAGGCAGAGAAAAAAGGGAAACAGAGGGACTGGCTGCATTCATCTATGCACTGCCTAGGGGCCAGTGTGCTTAACCCATTACACTCATCCACGCCTAGGGGTGAGTCCACCCACACTACAGATCTGATTGTCATGGTCACACTGTCCCCAAGCATCAGTCTGACACCAGTTCCGCTCCCTCTGCAGTCATGCTTCCTAAGCAGACTTTACATGACAATTTGGTTTACAACAGTCTGCCTTCAAGGGAACAGGCAAGCCTCATACCTTTTATGTCTTATTGAACATTGTCTGCACTGAGTGTGTGCACCAGTGGAAAGTTTTAGAAGACTGAATCACCACCACGTTCAAGGTGTGGGCTCTCGAACCAGCCTGTCTAGATGTGAACCTGAGCTCTTCCCTTCCTGTGTGTCTTTACGTAAGCTTTTCACCCTCCCGATTTCCTTCACTGTAAAATCAGAGCAATCGTGCCCACCTCATCGGGTTGCTGTGTGAAACAAATGAGTGAATTCATGTAAATCTCTTAGAAGCATTTAATAAATATCAGAGCTGACTATTAATCCCCATCTGCTCAACTAAGGGACAGAGATCAAAGTCTCTGACCCTATAAGGAGGAAGGCCAGGCCCTGGGCCATCTTGAGAGCTCACCATGACAAGCCTCTCTTTTTCAGTTATTCAGTCAACCTATTTATTGAGGACCTATATGTTTGGCACCAGGAAAGCAGTGTTGAGAAGGAAAAAAAAAAATTCCTCATCCTAATAAATGATAAGCTTTGTTGGAGAAGATAGACCTAATCAAAAAATCATACAAACGAATCTGAAATTACAAATAAGATAAGGTGTCTCGTAGAAATGCCCCCATGGGGTGGGAAGAGAAAATAGAGCAGAGGATTTGTCAGGGAAATGCCTGATGTGCAGAAAACATCCATAATACGTTTGTGGTTAGCAAGCCTGTTATTGTGCTTAAGGATGTAGGCTTTGGAATACGGCTATGTGAATGGGAATCCAAATCTGATTGGTTGTTTAACTTTGGGCACAATTGCTAGCCTCTTCTTTGTCTAGAGGAAATGATGAAACAGCTGAAATCAGAATGATAAAAAGGAATTAATGAAGTGAAAAGGAAGAATGATCAAGGTGATGCTATGTATGCAAAGGTCTTATTAGGGAGGACACCAAGTATGAGGGAAAAAAGAAGCAAGCAAGTAAACTTTTATGGGGAGAGGAGAGACTGGTTGAAGTTAAAATATCCCTTCATTCCCTTGAGCCCCATGTCAGGGCTCAACGCCCAGACACCCCAAGAAGTCCTGATGGGCCAGCTCTCCAATTAAATAAGATATTCACAAATTTTTAAGTGACTTACTGTGTTGTCTCTCTGCAGAGTATTTTAAAAGAGGAGCCTATTGATGCCAATGCTTCACACAAAGGCATACAGCTTAGTGGTGGGGAGAGAGGTAGAATTTTCAATGTGGTTCCCTTCCAGTAACACCCACGGACAGAGGTCTACGCTCTGCTCTGGTTATCATGGTCTGTGATACGGAGTGCAGATTATCTGGAGCTCACAAGTTCAGCTTTGTTTCAGCTCCTAACAATTGCCCATCTCACAATTAGTTTTCTTTAAATAGGTTCTCCCGGAGCAGGTCTTTGTTATATCCTGTGGGGCTGGCGGAAGGAATTTGGCACTTTCTCAACCACAAGCCCTTTAAATTACAAATGGCACACTTTATGGGATGTCTGCAGATCTTCTAGCTTTAAGTAGGAAGCACATTGAAAGACCATTTGTCTTGTCCTGGGCCAGAAAGAGGTGGGGGATGCCAAGGGCTCTTAATCCCTTCTGCGGTTCAGCAGGGCCAGGGTGCATGCAATAAGAACCTTTGTCCTCCAGGGGGCTCTGCGGCATGTTCCCTCACCACGTCCAGATCCTCCGTCTAACCCACAAGGGGTGAAAAGGAAAAACAGGCACTCCATTATTTGTGTGTCAACCACACGCTGTGTGTATAAAGTGCTTTAGTCACATTACAACATAGAGATAAGGGTCTATCATTAGCCCCATTTTACAGATGCACAAAAAGGCTCAAAGATACACCAACCTGCTCAGATCACAAAAGAAGAAAGTGGAAGAATCAAAATTGGCAAAGTATTTCCTGAACCCCATCCTCCCACTAAATCCTGGGTGCTAGGAAAGAGAAGTGAGCTTGTCACTACCCTCGCCTTACAACCTAGCCAGTCTTTTCCCTACCCAGCCTCTCTGCAGCCTGACACCTTCTGTGGGTCACCATCTCCATCCATCCACCTTGACGTTTACTGGGCACCTGCTATCTGCCAGGCTCTGGACAAGTGCTGGGGACACAGGGAGTTAAAATGGGAACCTCCTGGGGTAACAGACACATCAGTAAGTGATAGCATTGCAGTATACCACAAGATAAAAAGGGGAGTCTTTGGGTTTTTGTTTTTGATTTTTTTAGATTTAGAGAGAGACTGAGGGAGCACAAGCAGGGGGAGGGGCAGAGGGAGAGGGAAAAGCAGGCTCCCCATTGAGTAGGAAGCCAGATGTGGGGCTCCATTCCAAGACCCAGGGATCATGATCATGACCTGAGCTGAAGGCAGATGCTTCACTGACTGAACCAACCAGGTGTCCCTGAGATAAGATGATATTATCAGACCAGGGGACGGGAGCCCTCAGTCCAGTCTTGGGGTCAGAAATGGCCTCCAGAGGACATCTACAGTAGAGTCTCTTACTTGCTAATCCAGTGACAAGTTCTCCTTCCATGCTGGCAGAGCTTCAACTACTTTCTGGTGTCTACTTGTCCCCCATGTGGCTCTGGGAAATTCTAATCTGGCTAATTATGGTGGTCTCACTTATCAACCTAACGGATAGGTTTATGGATGGGCATCCAACCAGTTCAGGTCAATGAGACCTTGTGGTGACAGGTGGATAGGAAGGAGAAAAAGATTTGCTGGAGGCTTCTAAAAAAAAAACAATAACTCGACTCTAAAAACAGTTGTACATGGCTACGATCATCTTTTTCTTTCAGCAGAAGTTATGGAGTCTCCACAGACTGCTTAGACCCGAGACAGTAATTATACAGATTTTCAGACCTGGATGGATCTAGCTTGAGAATACACTAGGCATGGCAGATGGAAAGACTAAAGGAGTCAGGGGCCCTGGTGACTCCACTGGCCTCTGAGTCAACCTATAACTCCTCACCTTCATTAGAAATGCTTTTGGCTGCAAGGGTAAGAAAACCCAATTATAGCAGTTTACACAGATAGGGGTTTATTTTTCTCACAAATTAAGAATTCCAGAAATAAGAAGCTAGTTAGTGTATCCACTTGGCTTCAATAAATCAACTCTGCTGAAGTGACAAATAACCCTCAAATCTCGGTGGCCTTCAACAACAATATGCATGACCTACTCCAGGGGTACACAGGCTGAAGCTGCTATGGCTCTGCCCCATGTAACTTCATTCCAGCATTCCCCTTTGATATTTGCTTCCAATAGACTAAGTTTTATGAGGACAGAGCCATGTATGCCTTGGTCACCACTATACAGTATTTATTCATTACAATGCCTGGCTCAGAGTGGGGGTTCAATCAAGAATTCTTGAATGAAGGAATAACATGATGCTCAAAGGAAGATTTAAAGAATGAGTAGGTCACTGCATGGTTGTGAAGCAAGTCACCCAGGCTGTCTTATCAAGAGATCATAAATCTGGGTTACTTTATAGCCTTTTTTTTGGTCAGTGAGGTGGGTATATGCACATATCCTTCCCCCTTCCTATCACACATAACCCCAATGATAAAAGCACCTATAGATCTCCCCATCTTAGAAAAAGTAAAATCAGAATAGGAAAATAATTGCCTGAGGGGCATGGAAAACAACTGTGCTAGCACCATAACTCAGGTGATCTGTTAACCAATCTGCCAGTACTTTGTACTTGCCAATTTTGCCACTGTTGTTACTTTTCTAGGGCACCACATTTAAACAAAAATGTATCTTCTCAGTACTGGTGGCTGGATGTCAGAGATCAAAGTGTCAGCACTGTTGACATCCTTCAAAGCTTTTCTCCTTGGTTTGTGAGTGGCTGTTTTCTCCTACAAGGTTTCCCCTCTGTGTCTATATCCTCATCCCCTCTTAGAGAGACACTAGTCATATTGAATTAGGGCCCACTTATATAACCTCATTTTACCCTAATAATCTCTTTAAAAGGTTTTAATCTTCAAATACACTCACATTCTGAGGCACTAGGGGGTCTGGAATTCAAGATATGAATTTGGGGAGATACTGTTCAGCTCATAAAAACCACCACTTGAATTTGTGATTTTCAATGCAATTTCAAATACTTTGTCTTACATATTCCTTATGGCAGGCTTGTGTCTTCCATAGGGCAGGAAGTCTCACTACACCGATGAAGAGATCAAGAGATAAGAGGACTCTCCTATGGTTGTACCTCTAGAGAATAATAGAGGTAGAACCAGAATCCACTAATCTGAACAACTAGTCTGGCTACTGTCTTGGGGTTCTAGCATGGACATATCCTTGTGGATTTATGAGTTTCCTCTGAAAATTTTAAGTTTTAATTATCTTAAATTTTAATTTCAAAGGAAATCTATTCAAATTTGATGCATGCATCTTCTGCATCACCTGTTTGACTCTCTTAAAGAGTTCATCCTACTGCATGTGGAACATTTGTGGTTGTGCTTACAATCTCCTTGGTGCCAAATGGTAACACTTTAACAGTCTTGAGCTGATAGGAAAAAACAGAAGTAATCTTAACACACCCAAGAGGAAGGTCAAGGAAAAAGTCAAAAAATGTCCTTTTGGAAGAGAAGGTGGTAGATGAGTAGGGTTCCTACATGGCAAACAATAGTCCAGGCACATCTAATTCAAAATAACCCATACTCCAGCAGTCAGTACCCAGTGCACTTTACGAGAAGTGATTTAGTTTCAGCCAAGGACCATCATCTATCACATTAAATTAATGTTGTTAATTTGGATGTTATTCGTTTTAAGTTTGTTTAACTTACAAATTTGCTTTAGATTTACATCTGCATGAGAGCAATAAGCATAAGGCATTTATAAGTAGTTGTGCTTGTGTACTGTTTAAGTAATATTAAATTTAACATTAATACAAAATAATTTAAGTGACCAAAGAGAGGATAGTCCTTCTTAATCTATTTCTGACCCAGTTTGTTTTTCATCCTTTTAATGAGTTTGCAGAAAGTCCAACCTCTGCAAGTATTACCTCCCCCAATAACCCCTCTCCAATCCCTGGTAGAAGCAGATTCATCTTTCACAGCTAATTGGACCAGGATTGGATAAGTCTTCAAATATGGACCAGATTCTCTCTTATGGGATTTTGAAATCAATATATTGAGAGATTGAGCCAATAAGCTATTAGAAGCCAAGGTGAAAGATCCTGCAGACTCAGAGAATAATCCACCATTTGGGAGAAGCATCAGGGCTGCATACCGATGGAAGAGTGAGCAGAGGGAGCCAGGCTATAGGGAGAGGAGAATGAATGGCTGGGCAGAGAGAAGCAGGGATGGCAGTCCAGGCATCCCCAGAAGGGGCCTGAGGCTGGCTGTAATCCTCCTGAGTTCCCAGATCCCAGCTTCAGGCCCAGGAAACTCTCTGTGAGATGCACTTATATCTTTCCAACAACCCCCTTTGACTTGAGCTACCATGAAGAGGTTTCTGTTCCTGATGACCACAGTGTACTTTCCATGGCCTTCCACTTATTTCATAGATCTTCACATTCATTTCATCATGTTCACACCCTGGTATGCACCCATTTTCCCAGGAGATGTTTGAGGACAAGAGCCAGAAAGCAGGAAGAAAGGAATCAGGATTGATCAAGCGCTTACTATGAGAAATGAGGGAAGAAAATTACTGTCCTCAGTGGGCAGTTCACATACCCGATCATATATTTCTATTACTTTGAAACATGAGCATTATTCTACTTATTAAACAATCCAAGAACCAGGTAACTTATCCAAGGCCAACAAGGAAGGAAGAAAGCAATGGGAGGTAAGAAGCAGTGGGAGACAGGAAGAGAAGACTGGAAATGATGGAAGATAGGTTGACCTGATTTCACAGCTTATTCATTTCCCATCAAGTTTAATTTCCTTCAGTGGGGAGGTTTCTGTTCTGGGGCCAGATACAAGGCTCAGATTGCCACCTATGCTCAATCAGTCATCTTTGCTGACCATCCCCAGACACAGTGGGAACATGCACTCACCTAGCACCAACTACCTTGGGAAATAGCTGGTAGGGAGGCAATGTGGTGGTTGAGATCCTAGACTCAAATCCTGGCTCTGTCACTCATGGTTTCAGGGACACTATCCTGGGCCTCAGTTTCTTCATGTGCAAATTGGAAATAATAACAGAATACCTCCTTGGGCTGTAATGAGGATTAAGTGAGACAATGCATGCAAAAGCATGTAGCACTGTGCCTGAGTAGCCATTTGAGGAGTGACAGGGGTGAGTTACTGATATCTCAGAAGGCTAAGCAGCATGGCACTTTTCATGGACCAGCAAGTCTCTCTTCTCCACAGAACTTCCCTATGGCAGAACTTGCCATATTACCCCAACTATTGGATATTGATTTTTAACATGAATAACCTTAGATGAACTTCATTTATAGCAGCAAGTGCTTCAAACTGACCTGAATTGATCAAGCATAAGGATTTTCCATTAGGCAGAAATTAAGGAAATACATCTTCCAATATCTCAATTAAAATAGTCTCCATTTTGCCAAGGTAAGAACTGTTGATTTGATTTTAGTGAACAAGTAGATCAATAAGATAGAAGGCCCCTGAGAGGATAATGCACCTCTCCCACGTACTTAAATGGAGGCTGGATTCCTTCCTCAGATTTGATCCTGCCATTCACAGCTGACAGAGCAGCTCTGCACTGGCTGTTAGGGTGTCTCAAAGTGCCAACTGCTGCAGAGAACAGTGCCAAAACCACTCCATGTAGAGTTGATAGTAGGTATAGGCCTCCTGAGAGATAGAACTAAGATGTCCCTTTCTTAATCATCAATGTTATCATTGTTGTCATTACCATGTCATCTCCCTAAAGGCAGAGATTTGGGTGTGCTTTGTCCCCTGAGATCTACCCAGCACCTGAAACAATGTCTGTGGAAAACTGATGGCGTGAAAGGCCCATCCTTTGCTCCTCCCTGTATCTACACCATACCCGTTGCCACATGACCCGTGTGCTTCTCACTAAAGAGTTGGATCTACTGCCCCTTTCCCTTGAGTCTGAGCTAGCATTGTGACTTGCTTTACCCAGCAGAAGGAAGCAGAATTGATAATGCACCATTCTGAGCCTGAAACTCAAAATCTTTGCACATTTGCATATACTCTCTCTCTGCCATCACCAAGATGAGGACATACTCAGATAGGCCTGCTTGTCCAAGAATAAGGATGAGAGATGGGGGGGTAGGGTGGGGGGGGGGCAGAGTCAAGCTGCTCTGGCCCCTCCAGACAGACATCTACCCCCAGACACACAAGTGAACCTAGGCAAGAAAAAAGGACCCCAGCTGACCTACAGATTTTGAGCTAAACTAACGCTTGTTGTTTGAGGCCACTAAGTTTTAGGATAGTTACCCAATATTATTGAGAAAGGAATCTCTGATCTACTGGCACTTCCATACAAATGGATAGAATTGATTAAATATTAGTAAGTATGTACTAAATACTAGGTAGCTGGTTAAACAATTTACATACATTATGGATCCTGTCTTGATTTAAAATGTTGATATTAGGGCACCTGAGTGGCTCACTGGTTGAATGTGTGCCTCCTCCTAGGGTCCTGGGATCGAGTCCCACATCAGGATCCCCAAGGAGAGACTAGTTCTCCCTCGGCCTAGGTCTCTGCCTCTCTGTGTCTCATGAATAAATAAAATCTTTAATAAAAAATAAAATAAAATGTTCCTATTTTGTTCATCATGAAATTTGTTTCATTTTGATTCATTTCAAATATTGCATTAATGTATTATTTATCTTAATTACAGAATTTTTGGCATTCCCTTAAATTTCACACCATTACTCACTTACCTCACTGTATTCTCAGCCCTGATTATCCCATTTATTCCCTAGGAAAATAAATCATAAAAGTAAGGCCCAGATGGAGCTGGAACTATTTGAGCAACAAAACAAATAATGCACCCTTGGATAGTAACTCAAAGTGTAAAATAAATATCCATGAGTCCATATTGACGTAAATAAATAACTGAATAAATTTGGGAGAATGGAAAAATATCCCATAAAGAATAATTCCAAGTAATTCATGTCCAGGCACACCCAACAATGACCACCAATGCCCACTCTTTAAGTGCAAGCTAGCATAGTGACTTCCTCCCCAAGATGACATACAGTAGAGGCAGGGTGGGTAGGAGTAACCAACAAAGGCACCTCAGCCAGACAACCAGGGTTGCCATCAGCAGTTATGCTTCATGTTGATGGCTTGTACCCTCAAAAGGATGTGATAATCGCAGCACTTTACCTCTGTGGTCTTCCTCCCCCAAACCCAGAACCTTCTCCTAATCATGAGAAACTCATCAAATAGATCCCAAATGAGACACAATCTATTAAGATACCTGACCAGGGCAGCCCAGGTGGCTCAGCGGTTTAGCGCTGCTTTCAGCCCCGAGTGTGGTCCTGGAGACCCCGGATCGAGTCCCGCGTCAGGCTCCCTGCATGGAGCCTGGTTCTCCCTCTGCCTGTGTCCATACCACCCCCCTCTCTCTATCATAAATAAGTAAAATTAAAAAAAAAAAAAAGATACCTGACCAATCCTCAAAATCATCAAGGTCATTAAAAACAAGGAAAGTCTGTAGAACTGTCAACTTAAAGGAGTCTAAGACGACATGACAACTAAAAGTAACCTGAGGTCCTGGATGGGGTCCTAGAACAGCAAACAGGCATGAGGCAAAACCATGGCAATCCTAATGAAGTGAGGACTTTATTAATAACAACACATTGCTATTGGCATAGTAACTGTAACAAATGTGTTACAGTGACATACCATGTCAACAATAGGGAAGCTGGGTACAGAGTATATGGGAACTTTACAACTTTTCTGTTAATCTAAAGCTATTCTAAAACAAATGGTTTGTTTAAAAAAAAAAAAGGGGGGGGGGGATCCCTGGGTGGCTCAGTGGTTTAGCACCTGCCTTTGGCCCAGGGTGTGATCCTGGAGACCCAGGATCCAGTCCCACATCAGGGTCCCTGCATGGAGCCTGCTTCTCCCTCTGCCTGTGTCTCTGTCTCTTTGTGTCTCTCATGAATAAATAAATAAAGCCATAAATAAATAAATAAATAAATAAATAAATAAAAATAAATAAATAAATAAATAAATAAATAAATAAATAAATAAATAAAGTAAACCAAGGCCCAGAAAGATTAAGTAAATTGCCCACAGTCACAGAGATAATAATTGACAAAACTGGGATTCTAATCCAGGGCTGTGTTTAAACCAACACCCCATTGCTCACCTGCTCACACTGAGACGCTTTTCCACATAATAAAAATAAGGGAGGGAGGGAGGGAGGGCGGAAGGAGGTAGGAAGGAGGAAGACAGACAAGAAGAGAGGGAAGGAAGGAGATTGATTGCCATATATTTGCCAGCTTTTCTCTATTTGATGAAATTGGCCACCCGAAATGCGTTTTGCCTCCTCTCCTCCCAAATGCATATTCAGCAGTGTTGAGCCGCACCATGGGCTTCTCATCCAGCTGTGCTCACCCTCATGCAAAATCCCACGAAATCAATAGCACACATCCATCATTTTATCTCCACCACTTAGCGGCAGCAAAAACCTCTTTACCAAAGTACCCTCCACCAGACAAGACATATCACCCCATCTCTGCTGTCCACATCCATCTTGCATACAATTGTTTAAGTGGTTTGGGGGTCCTTTGAAATCAGAGATTTATTCCCGCTTCCCTTACATTTTATTAGGGGAGGTTTATCATCAATATGAAACTTTAATTCCTCCAAAGCTGTGGATTAATAGACTCATAAACTTTAATACCTGGTGCTTTATACACTTCATTCAGGATCTACTCCACACAATTGGGGGAGCTAACACCTCAGTTCAATTTTCTGGCCTCCCCTACCCTGCAATTCTGAGATTTTGGGGGATATAATCAGATTCACCTTGTTAAAGCACTTCATTGTGTTTAGGGGGTTGAACACCACAATCAGACCAACAGGTTTAAATCTTGGCTGCAAGAGCGCCTGGATGGCTCAATTGGTTAAGCGCCTGCCTTCAACTCAGGCCCTTATCCCGGGTCCTAGGATCGAGCCCTGAGTCAGGCTCCCTGCTCAGCCTGGAGTCTGATTCTCTCCCTGCCCTTCTCACTACTTATACTTCTTGTGCACACTCACTCTCAAATAAATAAAATCTCTAAAGGAATAATAATAAAGCCTGACTGCATCCTTACTAGCTGTGCAACTCTAGGCTAGTCACTTTACCTATCTGAGCCTCAGGTTCTTCATCTATAAAATGGGGATAAAATTGAAATCTGTCTCCCAAGATTATTAATTGTTCATGGTGTACGTGTGTGTGCATGTGTGTGTATGAAGGAGAGAACAAAATGAAAATGAAAAATTTTTTATGTGGCAAAGAAAAGAATTCACTTAGCATCTCAGCAGAAAGCACAGAGTGAAGACACCAGACGCTTTCCGCTTCACTTTGCACACATCCTCAGACCAGAGATCTGAAGCCAAGATGGTGCATTTCTGTTCAGCCCATGCCATTGTTTAAAATGCAGTCACTGCTGCTTCTGGTGACAGGAATTGCCTGTTTTCTAAAGAAACCTTCAGGGGCCAGGGCTTAGGCTGAGCTCTTTGTAACTTTCTAATTCCTTTGAAGTCAATTTGCGAAAACAAACTGCACTGTTTTTTTTTTTTTCCATAGCTGATTGTGTCATGCTGTGGCTTGCTCTCCTTCCAAATACCATTCATAACAATGACTTAAGTAAAACAGCCAAAAAATAAAAAAAAATAATAATAGTTATATGGACTACACAGCATACAGTGATTCACATAATAATAATAATGATAGCTAACCTTGATACTAGTGGTTCTTGGTCAGGGGACATTTGGCAATGTCTGGAAGCATTTTTTTTTTTGTCAAGACCAGGGGGGTGCTACTGACATCTCTAGTGGGTGGAGGTCAGGGATGCTGCTAAACATCCTACAACACACGGATAGCCCCCCTGCCCCCCACAATAAAGAATTATTTGGCCCAAGGTGACAATGGTGCTGAGGCAGAGACACCCTTGTCTATATAGGTCATTTATTAAGTACCGGGCAGGGTTTAAAGAGCTTTGCATGTTGTAGCTCATTGTTCACAGTATTAGGGTTCTCCAGAGAAACAGAACCAATAAGAGATGTGCATGTACATTTGCATCAAGGCAGACTTATTATAACGAATTGGCTCATGCAGTTTTGGAGGCTGCTTAAGTCCAAAATCTGCAGGGTGACACAGTGGTACAAGAGACCAGAGAGAAGTGATTTGAATGCCATCAGGCAAAAAAGCCAATGTTGCAGGTGAAATCTGAGAGCTGGGATGCCTAGGTGGCTCACCAGTTGAGCATCTGCCTTTGGACCAACTGGCTTAGGGTGTGATCCCGAGGTCCTGGGATCGAGTGCCACATCGGGCTCCCTGTGAGGAGCCTGCTTCTCCCTCTGCCTCTCTCTGTGTCTCTTATGAATAAACAAAATATTAAATAAATCTGAGAACCGCTGGCAAATGCCTTCTCACTCCAGGGAAGCTAGTTTTTTATTCTACACAGGCCTTCAACTGATTAGATGAGGCCCACTCACACAGGGAGAGGAATCTGTTTCCCTCAAGTCTGCTACTTTAAATGTCAATCTCTTCCAGAAATACCCCACAGAAACACCCTGAATAATGTTTGGCCAACTTTATGGGAACCCCATCGTCTGACCAAGTTGACACACAAATTCAACCATCATCCCCACTATGAGGGGAGCAGTACTAATAGCAACCTGGATAGATTCAAGTGCCAGTCCTAATTTTTCACTTTCTCCTACATCCTCACCCTTGTCCTGGATTCCCTCCCTCTGGGCAGTGTCCTTCCCTATCACATGAGTCTGGACTTAAATGTGTCATTTGCTTTGGCCAATGCCACCCAGTCAGGAGTGACAATGTGCTGGTTCCAAGGCTAGGCTTTGAGAGACTCTACATGGTTTCATGTGCCCCCTTGCATCCCTGCCAACTCCAGGAGAACAACAGGTCCTGCCTATCCTACTGATTCCAGAAGGATGAGGGACACGAAGAGCAGAGCCACCCTGGCTGACTCACAGACCTGCAGTAGAAAGCTAAGTCACCTCAGCCAAGATCACCCACAGCTGCATGAGCAGTAGTAAGTGATTATAATTCCAGACTATGGAGTTCTGGGTTGGTGCATTCTCCTGTAATAGCAGAACAACAGAGCCCATTTTAGCAATGAGGAAACTGAGGTACAGAGAGGTTCAATAACCTGCCCAGGCCACACAGCTAGTAGGTTCACCCTCCATTCATTCTGTGTAAGCCATGTGCTAGGTGCTATCATTCCTTTGATTGTCACAGATCTTTCCAGCGGTCCTGACAGGCAGGGATCTTAGACTCATTCTATGAGGAAGGCAATGGAACATCTGACGTTTTAGCAGCACACCCTGGGAAGAGTGGAGCTGAGCTTTGAACATCCGTGTACTAGTGTCCTGACACGTGTGGCCACCCATTAATAGCAAAGGAATTAAATGACAACCTTCTGCTTCAAGGGACATGACCAGACTGTGACCCAGGTTACTAGATGCCATCTGGGTACTTCTCATCCCCTCACTTATATATCTGCTGCTGATCCCTCTTCATTTTACTTCTAAAATCATCTCTTAGACCCATCTGCTCCTCTCTGTTTATGTATCAATGGTCCCTGAGCTTCCACCAGCACCCTCTCTACTTTCTGCCCTCTTGTCATCCCTCCGTGCCTTCCTGTTCACATGACAGCCTCGGTAATTACTGGAAATGCATTCCAATGGTGCCTCTCTTCTGGGGAGTGAGAACATCCAAGCATCCCCCCCCCCCACTGCTTTTTGAATAAAGGAGAAAGTTTAACAAAGTCTGTGCAATCTGGGTCCTGGCTACTGCCTCTCATCCTGCTCTCCCTCTTCACTCTCTGTTCTCAATCAATAGATATCCTTGAGTAGCAACCATGAGTCAGACCTAGTGCTTGGTGCTGGAGACAACAATCATGAACAAAAAACAGCCAAGGCTTTTCCCCTAAAACCTACAATCAACAGGGCACATGACAGAGAGGGCCCTGCTAGCCTTCTCGTTGCTCCCAGAAAGTGTCATGTTCTGTCCAGCTGAGGGACCTCTACAACTGTCTTTCTCCTGCTTGGAAACTCTCCTCATGACCCAGGACCAAGTCTGATCCCAAGTCTTCCTGCTTTCACACCACCTTGCATCTGGACATCAAAGCACAAATCCCACTAGGTAATCATTCCCCAGAATGTATGCAATTATTTAATGTTTAAATCTCACACTGAAGGCAGTTCTGGTGTCTCAGCGGTTTAGCGCCACTTTCAGCCCAGGGTGTGATCCTGGAGTCCTGGGATCGAGTCCCACGTCAGGCTCCCTGCATGGAGCCTGCTTCTCCCTCTGCCTGTGTCTCTGCCTCTCTCACTCTCTCTGTGTCTCTCATGAATGAATAAATAAAACCTTTTTTAAAAATCTCACACTGAATTTTAAGACCTTGAGGGTGGAAACTCAACTTATTTCTGCTTTATGCCATATTCCCAGTGCCTTAGATATAGCTGTGCTCAATTTGACTGAGTAAAGGCGTAACAGAGAGAGAGAGAAAAAAAAAGCCCAGTTAACAATAAGACCCTCAAGTTTAAAGGCACCTGTGGCTTGAGAGGAATGTGCAAAGACGCATAGTTCCCATGGCCTGAGGGACATAGAAGAATCCCCAGACTACCAGTTGTCATAGGAACTGCCTCCAGGTCTGCTTGACCGTGAGGAACACAGTCCTACCAGATGCCAGTGGTATCTGGTAGCTCTCGCCTTGCCATCCTGACTGTGGGGGACACACTCTGAGGTGGCCCCATGATCCTCAGCTCCTGGGGGGTCATACTCTGCATAATCCCTTCCCTTAAGGTGGGCAGAACCTGTGATGTCCATGTAATGAACAGAAGATGGCAAAGGTCATTGTACCACATGAAGATCACAACGCCCCCCCTTGCTAGAGATGATCTCACCATCACTGGCTTTAATGAAGCAAGTAGCCAGGTTGGAATGGAAGAAGTGGAGGGTGGCCTCTGACCAATGCCAGTCCAGATTTGAGACTCTCAGTCCCAGAGCCTTGGGGGATGGAACTCTGCCCAGTCAAGACTTAGATGAGACCTGAGCCCTAGCTGATATCTTATTGCAACCTGGGAGATTTGAAAGTAAAGAACCAGCTAAGCCATGCCCAGATCCTGGCCCACAGAAATTATGAGATAATAAAAGTATGTTATATTAAGCTGCTAATTTTGTATAATGTGGTTGCATAGCAATAGAAAACCAGCTAACACGCTGAGCTGGGCTCCCACTCCCACTTCTTCCCCACCCCCATAAGACACTGTGCTCGTGGATGGATGCTGTATTAGTTTCCTAGGGCTGCCATAACCAATCACCACAAACCAGATGTCTTAAAACAACAGAAATTCATTCTCTTGTGGTTCTGGATGACAAATCTAGAAGGGAGATATCAGTAAGACCACATTCTCTCTGAAAGCTCTAAGAAAGAATCTTTCCCTGCCTCTTCCTATCTTCTGGTGGCTCCCAGCAATCCCTTCATGTTCTTTGGCTTCCAGGTACATCACCCCAGTCTCTGCCTCTGTCTCCATGTGACAGTCTTCCCTATACTATCTCTGTCCAAATTTCCTCTTCTAATAAGGACACCAGCCACTGGATTAGGTTCCAATAAGATGGGATCATTAGTAGGGCCTCATCTTAACATGATTACATCTGCAAAGATCCTATTTCCAAATAAGGTCCTATGCACAGATACAGGAGATTCGGACTTCAATGTATCATCTGGAGGGATAATTCAACCCATAACAGATGCCATCTTCATACCCCAAGACAGAGCACATGGGTCTCTCTACCAACTCCAGCCCCCTGGGAAGTTACCCATTCTCACCAATTCCTGGTGCATTCACTCACCACACATTTACTGAGCACCCACATGTGCTGCCCACCAACAAAGAAACGGGGGGGTGGGGGGCGGAAACAGACACAAGAAAATCCTTGCTCTCATGGAGCTCACATTCTGATGGGGAGTGCAATGACAGACAGTCAATGTCTACAAAGAAAGGAGATTATTTCTGACCACTGCAAATGGCATGCATGATAAGGGCAGGAATAGTAACAACGGTCATGGTAGTAAGAACTGTAACAGCTAACATTGCTTACTCTGTGCCAGGTCTTATCCTAAACACTTATTTCGATTTGTGCTCTTCCTCACCAAAACCCTATGAAGTGGCTGATTATCGATCCCCTTTTACAGATGGGGAAACTGAGGCACAGAGCACTTACACACAACTAATGGCAGAGCCAGGAGTTGAACCCCAGGCAGCCAAACTCCAGGAACCCACTATGAAGAAAACATAGAGCTGGGGAAAGGAACAGGACTTCAGATCTGATCTGAGACAGGGGACCTTTGACTCAAGACTTGAATGAAGAACATAGGGATGGAGGCCAGATTGTGGCAAGGGGGGAAGGGGAAGCAAAGGGAGGGTGTGAGGATGGAGAAATAATCTCTAGTGGTGGAAGGATTTAGGCTCCCCTTCCCAAGATGGGCAGCTTGTGAAATATGCGGTAGTATCCAACAGTAGAGATTGGCTAAAACTCATAACACTTTAACGAGGAGGAGATCTTAGGGATCAAGGTGCCGCCTCACCCCCAAGATGTTGTAATGTACCCCTGCTTCCCTTCCTGCTGCATCATCTCCTACCCACCCTGAGTAAGCTCAGGCTGGCCCCACTGCCTGGGGTGATTAATAGGTTTAATTTATCATTAACTTCCATGGAGCTGAGCTAGGCCAGTGACGCCTCTGGAGCAGTGTGTGAGTAATCACTGGGTGAGCAGAAGCCTCTGCATACTTATTTATATTCATTTTGCACTGGGGACATCCGTAATTTGTTTGTTTTTCTCTGCTCTGGCTTCACCTACCTGGGCTTGGATGACTGGGATGGAAACCAAGAAAGAATTGTCCAGGGTACTGAGAGAGGGAGGAGGAAATTGAGTCCATGAGGACTGAAAAGGACAGAGACAGGAAGAGATTGGGCAGAGGGTCTATGAGCAGCATCCATCCACCCTAACTCTCCATGCATACGACTGCCAGCATCTTTATCCACATGTCGCCCAAGCACATTGTGCAGACACAGTCTGAATGCAGGAAGGTCGACATGAGAGGGTTTGGGGTGCCAGCATGCTAGGAGAGACAGCACATTACTGATTTCAAAGCTAGGTCGGCAGAGCAGTGGTACACAAAGCAGCGTGGGCTCAAAAACAAGGGCAGAGCTCTTCTTTCTCATTTTTCATGGGGTTTCAGGATCTAGGACTCTCAGAGCCAGCCTGAAATTCAGGCAACATATTCCCTCCCCGCCCCCAACTGGAATGCACACAGTTTTGGGAACCATAATTGAGGCCAGGAGGGAGAGGGAGAGTAAGAAAAGGTCTCCAGCACACAGAGGGGTGATGCGGTAATTTGGGATACATCCTGGCAGACTAAGGCTTCAGCTGGTTCAGCATCCCACCCATTGCCCTGGACCAAACTCTGGGAAGAACGCACCATACCCCCCTACAGGGAATTCCAACCAGCCCCTTCAAAGCTATGAGCTTCATACGTGTGGTAGAGAAGTGTCCAACTCTTGGCTTCAGCTCAGATCATGATCTCAAAGTCATGAAAGTGAGCCCCACATCTGGCTCTGTGCTCAGCTGAGAGTCTGCTTGAGACAGACTCTCTCCCTCTGCCCCTCCCCATAGCATGCTCTCTCTAAAATAAATCTTCAAAAAAAAAAAAAGTGGTAGAGTGTGTTTTTCTTCTCTCTTGCCCTTTCTGTAAGAAAGTCTTGTGTTACACAATTCAGGACTACGAGGTAACAGGCACCTTCTCTACAGAATCAGATGCAGAAGCCCATGCAGGCGACATTGCTCTCAGCACAGTACCCAAGGCTGATTGTGTGCAGACTTCTCCCAAAAGCTAGACCATTGTGTGGGCAAGAAGTGCAGCAGGAGAGAGGACCACAAAGTGAGAGTCTCTGCCCACCCACACAAATCACCCCTAGAGTCTCAGACTGCAAAAACTGTTCCACTATAGGTGGATGGATTAAAACCATCCCCACACTTTACCTGTAGAAATGCATAGCTGGAATCTGAAAAAAAAAAAAAATATTCCCTGGGATTCCATAAGCAGGAACATAAGAGAAACAGGACAGCAGACACAGAGCAGAGCAAATAGAGGCTTTGATCCAATAGTTCCTGCCATCTGGAGTTCAAGGTTTCCCTATTGGCCCTTGGGTTAAATATGAAAATGAAAATTTTTAGGCTTTAACTGAGGTATAAGGGGTGGTAGCAAAGAATTATGTAGCCTGCAGCCTGCAACATCAATTCTTCATTTCTTCTTTGTTAACAGTTTTATTATGGTATAATTCACACACCATACAATTCACCCATCTAGAGTGTATGGCTCAAGGGTTTTTAGTGTGTTCACAAAGTCATGCAATCATCAGCACAATATTAAAACACTGTCACCCCAAAAGAAACCCTGTAGCCTTTAGCTATCACCTCCCAAAGGCCCCATCATCCCCAACCCCTAGCAATCACTAATTTACATTTGCCAGGTCTGGACACTTCATAGAAATGGCTTCCTTCCATCTTTGCTAGGGGTCAGCATGCGCCCTTCAGTCACAGTAACAGGCTTCACCTGAGCTCCAACCTTGCCACAGCATCCGCACCTGAAAGTGGTGCCAATCATTGTTCTTTACCCATTTAATTCTGGAGAAGGTTACACAAGTCAGCACTTTCACAGTGTCTGCACCTACTAAGTTCTCAGCAAATAGAAGAAAGTGCACCATGAAACGCCGGGACACCTGCACCCCGATGTTTACAGCAGCAATGTCCACAATAGCCAAACTGTGGAAGGAGCCTTGGTGTCCATCGAGAGATGAATGGATAAAGAAGATGTGGTTCATGTATACAATGGAATATTCCTCAGGCATTAGAAACAACAAATACCCACCATTTGCTTCAACGTGGATGGAACTGGAGGGTATTATGCTGAGTGAAATAAGTCAATCAGAGAAGGACAAACATTATATGGTCTCATTCATTTGGGGAATATAAAAAATAGTGACAGAGAAAGGAGAAAAAATGAGTGGGAAATATCAGAAAGGGAGACAGAACATGAGAGACTCCTAACTCTGGGAAACAAACTAGGGGTGGTGGAAGGGGAGGTGGGGGGAAGGTGGGGGTGACTGGGTGTCGGGCACTGAGGTGGGCACTTGACGGAATGAGCACTGGGTGTTATTCTATAGGTTGGCAAATTGAACACCAATAAAAAATAAAGAAATAAAAAATTAAATTTAAAAAAAGAAGAAAGTGCACCTGTTTGTGTGTGTGCCTGGCTTGCTTCATGCAGGCCCCATAGGGCCCTCTGTCTTATAATATACATAGTTCTGGGGTTCCACAAAGAACCATGCATATAGAGGGCTTAACCCAGAGCCTGCGTAGGCCCAGAATCTGAATGGGGATGTTTTTAGAATTGTGCTGATGCCCCAGCAAGAACAAGAGGAAGAGAGGCCCTCAGCTGCTGGGGAGTCCCTGCCCCCACTTAATCCCCCAACACACTGAGAATCTCCTGACCTCCAATTTACATCCTAGACCCCGAGGAAAGGGAGGGGCTTGGGGAGCCCTACCTTGTCATGTACCATCAATAAAGTATACTGTACCCAGCCAAAAAAAAAGAATTGTGCTGATGTGGACAGTGGGTCTGGCCAAGCTTGTTGTCGAAATGATCAGGACCACTGGCCCCACGGCAGGAAACTGGCTTTTGTCTTCAGGCCACTGAGACAAGGGTGTCCTTGTTATCCTAGGGCTGAAGGCAGGCTGGGCAGGCCCTACCGAGCAGAGTCAGAGGCCCAGCAGCCTCCTGGCAGGTCCTGGCTCGCTGGGCAGCTGTCAGCCCTGAGAGGCTGCCTGCTGTGTGCTCCAGGCTCCAGGGCCTGGGACAGGGGTGGGAGTAATCGGGTTACATGCTCCGGGGATTCTGCTCCTCTTGGCAGAACCACAAATTGAGTTTGAAATGAGTAATCTGGAGCCAAGCTGCTTGTGCTGTGAGCAACGAGGTCTGGTTGGCAGGTTTTCTCCACCACCATCCCCTTTGGATCAGAGGAGGGGGCTGGGGAAACAGCCCCCAAACAGCCCCAAACCAGCCCCCCCTCTGGGGGGGGGCAGTAATGGATAAGCCAGCTTCCCTTGCTATGACGGGAAGGAGGTGCATAGCTGACCCCAGCAAAGAAGGAAGAAACTCTGTCTCTGTGAAATGCCCATAACAGGAAAATCCATAGAGAAAGAAAGTAGATGCATGGCCTGGGGTTGTGGAGAGTGGGAGATTAAAGGGTATGTGTTTCTTTTGAGGGTGATGAAAAAGTTCAAAAATTGATTGAGGTGATGGGTATATAACCATGAATACACTTAAAACCACAGATCTGTACACTGTAAATGAGTGAATTGTATGGTATGTGAATTAGATCACAATAGTTACTACAAACACAAGGAAGAGTTAGTGGGGTGGGAAATGGGCACAACAGTGTCCCAGAGGCACAACTTTTTTGTCCACAAAAAAACAAAGGTCTTCTCAGATCCTCCCATAGAAACAACACTAAGAGCTAAGTCGTAGGAGGTCCTTCACAAGGGAGGAGACCGCAGCACAGAGGGGTTCATTCCCTTGCCCAGAGTCACACAGCAGCAAAAGGTGGTTAAAAGCCTGTGCTCCTCACCACGGGGCTGTATTGCCCCTGATGGATAAGCAATTTAAACACTTCCTTGGGGCACAAGGAAGGAGGAGAAGATACTTTCGGAGAGAGACATGTCCTTGTCACTTCTAAATAGAATAACTGAAGCACCTGTTGTGGGCAGGGACAGACCTTTGCTGCATTGCAGTGCATGACCTGTAGCAAGGAGGCACCTTTTCTGGGACTGGGTCTGTCAAGGTCTTAATCCGTCTGGGCATCTGCAACCGAGTCTCCCTGCTCTGGCTATTTCTCAGGGTCCCGCAAGGCATGGGAGTCTGGAGCCAACAGAAGTCGATCTGATAAAGATCCAACTCTTAGGGACAGGCTCCGGCGTGCTGCAGACTCCGCAGACGTCTGCAGAAGGGCTGTAACTCAATAGAGAATTCTGTTAATATGGTTGCAGCCTGCTCTAACCCCCTCAGCTTGTCTAACCACTGTGGAGATAACAGAGGCTGGAGGCTATCGGGCCCTGATTACATTTCCTCCCCTCTCGCTGCCCTAAAAAAGATGGGCTTTGTCAGGCTTCTGCTGCCACCTACAGCAGCTGCAACACAAGGCATGTCTCCAACCAGACCTGGAGAAACAGAGCAGGGCACTTCAGGGGAGAAAATGGGGCACCAGGGGCCAAAGTCTAAGATGAGACATCAAAGGCCTCCCCATACTCTCAGGCCAGACTGGGGGAAAATACCAAGAGTCTTCTCCCCATCCCTCCCCTGAAGGGGCCCCATCCACTGGACACACCTAATGGAAGGGAGGACCAGCTCCCCATCCCACGAGGCTGAAGGGCATCCAACACCTCTCTTGAGGTCCTGAGGACATTCCAATCCCTCTGCCACATTGCTGCCTCTGTACCATCTTATTCACCGCCGCCTCTGAGAAGCTCCTTTTGGTTACCTCTGCTGGTTTAGCTAAGCTCACAGTACCCTTCTGCTCACCCCACTAATCACCTGCCTGTTGCTCCCAATGACGACAATAATCAGAATGACATTTGTTTAGCACTGAGACATGTACCACATACTCGTTTAAAGATTTGTGTGCGCCATTCTCATTTAATATTTCAGCAATTGAGTGGGGAGATGTTGTTATGGCCTGCATTCCACAGATGAGAAGATTGAGGTTCTGAGGGGTTAACTAAGACAAAGCCAGCCTGGGGTTTGAACCCAGCCCCACCTGCCTCTAGAGACCTCCTTCTTAACAGGCAGGGTTCAGTTCACCCTGCCTTCCTCCCTCCTCTCCCTTTCACTTGATGGACAGGGTGAACATATAGTTCTGCTATTTATTGATTTAGAGACTTGGGAGTCTGCTTGGCTGGAAAAAGGATAATCATGTTTTCTTTTGTAAGGCTCATGTAATGTTGAAATCAAATGTTGGAAAAATATTAAAAATTATGATGGCTGGTCATTGAGAGAAACCATGGGAATGTAACCTCTCTTAGTCACACATTTCTTGTCTTGAGATTCTGTTTCTCCAAGACTAAGGCAGGATGAGGTAAGTAAGATGGAGCAAACCATGCAATCTGAAAGGCAGCTGCAGGAAGTTGGCTTTGAGCACAGCAGCAAGCCTGTGAATGAGCTGTGTGGGGAAGAAGTTACTGCCCTGGGAGCTCATGGAGTGAGAGGTTGCCCTGCCAAGTGCTGATAGGACCGCTCTGCCCTGATTGCACCAGACCTGGAACATCTACAGGTGGGGCCATGCTCTGAGGGGTGCTGGCTGAAAAGGGTATGTCCAGGAAGGTTTCGAGGTGGGAGAGAACTAAGTCATGAAGTGCCATACTACAGAAGTCAAAGAATTCAGAGAACAGCTGCCTGCCAACATATGAAAGGTTGATACTTGAGGGAATAGGCCTTTTCTCCCTGGGGACAGATCCAGGCAAATGCGAAGATAGGAAGACAAAGAGGAGAGAAAGCAAAAGATCAGTACCTGCACATCATAGGCAGCATGCAATAATATTTGCTAAATCAAGGAATAAAAGGATGAGGGATCATTAGGAGGGTGGATCTTGGAGTCAGAGATTCTTCAGTTCAAAATCGTCATCTTGCCCCATGGTCAAGTGATCCAGTCTCTAAGCCTCAGTGTGTCCATCAATGAAGAGTTAAACTTTCGAAAGAGGAGCCTCAACTATCAGTAAATACTATTGAGCATAAGAGGGCAGGAATCTGAGACCTGGGCAAACCAAGTCCAGCAAAGGGGACAGAGAGTGATTCCATCTGTGCCAGGACAGGCTGACCAGCCACACAACCTACAGGGGTCATTTCTCTTGCATTTTCAATCCAAAGTAAGACAGATATTTGAGCACTTCTTCCATGCACAGCATTGGACCCAGGCACTGGTAGCTGCAAATATGACCTGGCTCTACGCTCAGAGGGCTTAAAATCCAGAGTGGAAGAGAAAACAAACTGACTAAAATGTCAGAAGATAGAACAAAGCCAGACTGGGCTGCTGACATCAGCATACTTGTAATGCTTGTGAAAAGTCAGACCCTGAGCCAGAGAAGACACAGTAAAGCAGAATCCTGATCCAGAGGGTTAGGTTTTAGAAACCGCATTTCATCAAGCTTGCCAGGAGCCACTTATACATACCAACACTGAAAACTAACTTAGCACTCAAAAATGGGGGGGAGGGGCACCAGACCCACCATGGCCAGAGGCTTCATAAAAGAGAGATTCTGAAGCCAAGTACAAGGACACTATGTGGGGAAGAAACCATAAGTAATAAAGAGAGTGAGGGGCAAGAGACCCACGATCCCATGTTGGGATGATGTACATCATCTGCTGGGACCACCTGTCAGAAGAGAATATCAGAAGACTATTATCCATCTCTCAAATGCATCCACTTCTCTCCATCCCCACTGTCAATGGCCTTATCCAAGGTACCACCATCTCCTGCCCAAACAATAGCCCCAGCCTCCCAAATGATCTCCCTAGTGCCACATCATCGCCACCCCACGCAACGTACACATACATCCTTTGTTACCCTCAGAGTAGCCAATATGACCTTCTAAAATCACAAATTAAACAAACTGAAAAATGACCAACATTTACCTACCACAAACACCAATTAAATCTTCCTAATCTCTGCTTTTAGAAGAAAATGCAATCCCCTTAACAAGACCTTCACTGACCTCCAGGGTCTAGCCTCTGACTACTCTTCCCCAGGCTCACTCACTCCAGCTGCTCTACTACTCTCTATTGCTCAAAAATGCTACCTGCTTGGAGATGCTTTCATCAATCACCTACCCATCCAAATGATCCTTCCCCTGAAACTATTTCACTATCCTGTTCCTCTTGGGCCAATTATCAGAATCTATAAACTCCCTGGATGTGTGGGTGGCTCATTGGTTGAGCATCTGCCTTTGGCTCAGGGCGTGACCCCAGGGTCCTGGGACCGAGTCCCACCATCGGGCTCCCTGCATGAAGCCTGCTTCTCCCTCTGCCTGTGTCTCTGCCTCTCTGGGTCTCTCATGAATAAATAAATAAAATCTTTAGAAAAAAAAAGTCTGTAAACTCTCTTGCTTAAATTTGCTCCTTCATTATCTATCTCCCCATCCATATTTCAAGTCCCAGGAGGGGAGCAAGAAATCTGTCTCCCTCACTATTGAATTCCCAGCACAAGGAACACATTGGGCACAAGTATTTTCTGAATCTACAAAAAAAAAAAAAAAAAAAAAAAAGTGTCAGTTGCAAGAGGCCTTGAATGCCAAGCTAAAGAGCAGGGAAACTTGCCAAGAATTTCACAGCAAAGACAATACCCAGCATGATGAAAGAAGTGCCTGTGTTATCTGAGTAAAAACCCCAGAGGATTTCAAAGATAATAAGAGCAAAGTAAATTTCAAGAGTGGATCTAAATTCACCAACCCCGGTAAAAGCTGAAAATTACCATTCCAGCTGGTAGAAATGTCAATTCAAACTTCATTTATAAAACCATTTCAGGCTCTGATTGCTAAATTATTATTTCATATGAGAATGAGCATTGTCTGGATAAAAAGCAATGGCAAAAGTAAAAAATTCAATTTACTCAACATCCCCCTCCCTGAAAAAAAATATATTTTACCATTAAAAGTTACTCCAGATAATTGCACATATAAATATCACTTAGTGCAGATGTTGTGTATAAAATGTAATTATTACTCATGGAAAATCAATGGTGGTAAATGATAAAATCCATGATCTGGGTCTTTCTGCTGAGCAGAAATGTATTAGCGCTTTGGCTTTGGTTTATGCGCTTTTTAATTGAAAATGATCTCTAACTAGAAATGAGTTGCAACACAGGGATGAAGCAGCCAATTGCAAATAAAGATGTAATAACCAACAAAGTCTCTGGCAATGCAGGGAGTTCAAAGCAAAACCATTTTCCCCCAAAAGGGATCTCTGCTCCTTCTCATGCACATCCTGGGTGCTCAGTCTGCACCAGTCCAGTGGTCAAAAGCAATAAACAAGATAGATCTTCATTTGTTTGCACATGTCCATCAGAAAGAACTGTAAGTAGCAGAATGACAGATTGTGATATGTGAGATCAGGGGGGGAAAACAGGATGTTGAAATGCAGTGTGACCAGAGAGGCCAGAGTGGATGGTGTAGCTTCTCAGAGATGGGGGCATTTGAGACTAGTCTCAATGGTGAAAAGGAGCCAGACATGGGAAGATGGGGAAGAGAAAATAAGCAAAGATGCCTACAGAGAGCTAGGAGACTTTGAGTACACTTGGAGCATAATTAACAGATGGGGAGAGGGATCAGTCTAGGACATTTGCTATTGGGGCTTTTAATCGCCTTTACCCATCTTCATCTTTGAGGTCTCTCAACTGGTCCACCCCAGATGCCCAGTGAGCAAAAGCTACTGGATACCTGCAATGATCTAAATGTTTTTGTTTCCCCAAATTCATATGTTGGAATCTGAACACCCAAGATGATGATATTAGGAAGTGAGGCCTTTGGGAAGTGTTTAGGTCATAAAAGCAGAGCCCTCATGAATGATGGGATCAGTGCCATTAAAAAAGATATCCAGAGAGCTCCCTCAGCCCTTCCACCATGTGAGGACACAGTAAGATGACACCAGGTCCTTATCTTCACCAGATGTGCTGATGCCACAATCTTGGACTTCCCAGCCTCCAGAACCGTGGGATATAAACATTGTTGTTGGGCAGCCTGGTGGCTCAGCGGTTTAGCACTGCCTTCAGCCCAGGGCATGATCCTGGAGACCTAGGATCAAGTCCCACATCAGGCTCCGTGCATGGAGCCTGCTTCTCCCTCTGCCTATGTCTCTGTTTCTCTTTCTCTGTATCTCTCATGAATAAATAAAATCTTTTCAAAAAATCTGTTGCTTAGAAGCCACCCAGTCTATAGCATTTGTTACAGCACTGAAACAGCATCTAATTCCCAGAGCACTATCAGCAAGGTCAGCTTTCATTACAATCCTTCTCAACCCCATTTCTACTATTCATAACCCCGTGACACCAACCCAAACACCCCCACTGACTTCCAAGTGGATATGCCTCCTCTGCCATTGGCCCACAGGCCCCAGAATGTGCTGTCTCTGATAGAACTCAGTGGGGGGCTCATGGAAATGACCTCCTGTCCACTACACTCCTTATCCCATTGACCACAGCCCTTGTCATGCTCTCCCATGCACTCCAAAGCAGGGACTCTCAGACTCAGACCTGGGCACCTACCTAAGATCTATCAACACCCTCAGAGTAATTCATCACTGCCAAATTCCATGCATGTGTAAAGAAAACAATGGTACATCTAGTGCTCGGTTCTGTCGTGCTTTCCCTGACACAGGTAGGTCAGGGTCTGACAACTCTCCTTTGACATGTAAGTCAAGTGTCTACTCAAGGTTGCACGTTCTGCAGATTCTGGTGGCAAGACTAGAATCCAAATGTCTGGATTGGGGGAACAAAGTTTTTGATGAGGACAAGATTCACCAGTGAGATGGCACAGAACTATTTGGGAAGAAAGCATATTGAGAGTTCAGACTCAACTTCCTTTTGGACCTCTGACAAGGACTCATCCCTCTGCCTTAGGACACCATGGCACATAACCAAGAATAGAGAACAGAACACACTGTCGTTGTACTGGGGCCCTATCTCCTGCCCCACCATGAAGTCCATTGCCTCACTCAAGTCTTCCAAAACCTGCACAAGAAGCCTGTTTATCTCTGCCCTTTGAAATACTTCTATTTTCTTTTCCTTCCTCTTCCACTGTCTCTTTTGGAAAAGCCACAAATGAGACAGGGTGGTTAATTTCATATTTTGGCTACCATTGCAGAAACACCTTTCCTCAAACCCTTGTGAATCAAAGAAAGCTTTAATCAGTCTCTAGTGTGGTTACTTTGTCTGTTCAAGAAGATCTCTGATGGAAGGCAAAAAAAGAAGTTTTCAAATATTAAACTTTAATAAGCAGAGCAGGCAAACATATTGCTGCATCAACACCCAGCGTGGCCTCATTGGGGAGGAATCCAGGCTGATCTATCAATCTCCTCAGATCAGTATTGTCATCACTCTCAGCTCTTATTACATTTACCCAACCTGGGCATCTGCGGAAAAAAAAAAAAAAATCTGTTAACTCAATCAGCACTGGGGAAAGCCAACAAGGGTAGCAACTTTGCCAAGTTTTGCTAGGCTGATGGAGGCAGTGGTTTTGTTTTCTTGTTCTGTTTGTTTGGGTTTGCGTGCATGCATGTGTGTGTGCGTGCATGCACTTCAGGGAACAAGTTAGTTCCTTTTAAGTCCTCACAGCTTAAGGTACAGATAGTTCTTATTGCAGGAGGGGGGAAAAAAACACACAGAGGGAAGGGAGGGTCCTGAAGACGACTGTGACAAGACTAAAAAGCTAAGTCTCGGGGATCCGAGTTTCTTTTTTTTTTTTTTTTTTGTATATTGATATTTTATTCAGCAACATTAACAACTTTATAAATTCTAATAACTTAATCTCCAGATATATAAATTATCTTTCTTTTTTTTAAGACTTTATTTTTATTTATTCATGAGAAACACAGAGAGAGAGGCAGCGACACAGGCAGAGGGAAACAGGCTCCATGCAGAGAGCCCGACATGGGACTCGATCCTGGGTCTCCAGGATCACGCCCTGGGCTGAAGGTGGCGCTAAACCGCTAAGCCACTCGGGCTGCCCAGGGATCTGAGTTTCAAGAATCATCTAGGCTAAGAATCAACACACTTCTTCTGTAAAGGGCTATATGGTCTCTGTCACACCCACTCAACTCTGCTATTATACCATGAAAGCAGTCATAGACAATACATAAATGAATGGGCATGGCTGTATTTCAATAAAACTTTATTTACAGAAATGGGCAAAGGACCAGATTTGGCCCATGAGCCATAGTATACTGATCCTTCATCTAGGTTCCAGGGTTGAAAGAAGTGAATAGGATACCACAGTGAATATGGAGATGATCAAGGTCAGCTTTCTCTTCCTTTAAAAGTCACTACCTTGGAGGTCTGAGGGAAAGTGCCAAGTCACTATCCCACTTTGATAGTTGATGGTTTAGTGAGAGAAGATAAAGGTCATTTCATCTAAATGGCTCACCCATTTGACCAGAAGCGCTAAGGTGTGCTCCTCTGGCCACGGGACCTTTGTAAATGCTGTATTCCATTCTAAATGGTTTTTTGTTGTTGTTCTACTTCTATTCAGTTAAATCATCTTCATTTTCAGGTCTCAGCTAAGATTACATCCTTCAGAGAAGACCTGCCTGGTGCTTCCCACTTCAGCCAAGCATTTGTAGCATCATGTATTTTGCTTTTATTGCAATTTCATCTTCATGTGACAGTCTCTCTTCCCTTGTTAGACTGCAAACTCTATGAGGTCACATCTACCACCGAGCACCAGGCCTGACACATAGGAAGTACTAAGTGAACAGGCATAAAATTGGTATTGAGGGTCTTAATTAAAATTGGAAACATAGATGACCTTTGAGTTCCTCTCATCCAACACACCCTTGCTGAAACCGTTAGTATCTGCAAAGAGAGAGGGGGTGATACAGGGGTACTCCCACTTGACTCTGCAGCAGCACTCCATGGAATGCTCATTGAAACAGATCCCCAGACCCCACATCCAGAGTTTTTTAGTCAATAGGCCTGAGTTGGAACCCAGGAATTTGCAATTCCAACCAGCAACCAGGTGATGCTGTTGCTGCTGAGCCAGAAACCACACTTTACTATTCTCAATTCTGGCCACGTGTTAGAATCATGAGAGAAGGTGAAAGAAATGAAAGAAAAAATGTTGGGAGCCTACCCAGACCAATTATCTCAGAATCTGTGATGATAGGACATGGACATCACTTTTCATTTGGTTTTCTTGTTTTGTAAAACTCCATGAGTAATTCTAATTTGAACTAGGCTTGAGAAATAATGAGCTATAGGATGCTTATTGTGCAAGAGCAGTCCTCAGGGACCAGCTCCCATACTGACTTTGGCTGAGCCCACAATGGCAGTTTGAGAACATCCTGGGCGCTCCTCTCAAGGTCTAACTCAGGGCTGCCAGGACAGCTCCTGGGACATGTCTGAAAGGCATGTAGATGCCAAGCAGAATTTGGATCCATTAGAGTAGTTATACATAGCAGTTGTTAATCTATTTCCATCGCTGTAAGAGTTCCATTGTATAAATATACTACAATGATTTTATCCACTCTCTGCCAAAGATCTGGGGCTACTAGGAGCAGTGCTGCTATAAACATTCTAGTACGCATCATTTGATAAATCTATGTATGCATTTCTTGAGGGCAAAAGAGGATATAAAAATGCACACTGTGTGATTCTGTCTATATGAAGTTCAAAATGGGCAAAATTAACCTATGGCATTAGAAGTCAGTGCTGGGGCAGGGGTGGATCTGGAGTACTGATGTCCCAGATATATTCATCCTGTGATAGCTCATCCAGCTGTGCTCTTGATACTGTCTGCTTTTCTATATGTATATTATACTTCAATTTAAAAAAAAAAAGTTTATTAAAAAGCAAAACTCGCAGTGCAGAGATGGATGCACCACCAGAATATGGCCTGCAGGGGGCGCAGCAGCCTCATGAACTCTGCTCTCCCCACACTGACTGGAATCTGGCTGGCCAGACCTCCCTGAAGTTTCAGGATGCCTGAAGAGCAGCAGATGCTCTGAGCTCACAGGCCACAGTGCCTGGAGGAGCCAGGGCAGGGCCTGGCCACACTCACCTCCCTCAGCCCTCAGCTCAGCACCTCAGCATGCTGGAGAGTCCGTCCTCAGCAGCTCTCAGCATCCCAAAGCAATTCCACCGGGAAGAGAGCTCAGAATAGCAATGCTGGGTGTCCGGGGCTCTTCTCAATGCCGCACACAAAGAGGGGCATTCTGGCTATGAGTCAGAGCAACCTGGGTTCAAGTCCTAGTGTTGCCATTGCTAGCTAGCTAGGTGACCTTGAAGAAAGCACTTAAGCTCCATTTTCTGTCCTGTGAAAAGAGAAGGAGATACCACCCACCTCATGGGGTTGTGGTTTCTGGCTTAGAATGCAATCAGGAGCTGCTATTTCTACCAAAGTGAGTGAGACAATAGAGAGAGTCCCTTTGCCTCTCTCCTTCACACAATACTAGGTGATCATGGACAGGTGGTAGGAATCCATCTCCTTAGACCTATCCAGCTCTGCCACATGGAGAAGCTGGGGATGAGTTCACACCAGGCCAGTGGCTGCAGCTCATGGACTTTTGATCCTAGAGATGGTGGCCGAGGTCAAGCCTGCTGGCAGCACTAAGATTGACAACAGTTGGAAACAATGGCTCAGGCCTGAGTCTGACCACCTTCCAGATGCTCTGGGCTATGAAATGTCCTAAGATTCAGCACCTGCAGTGCCAAGAAGGTTGGCAGCTCCCTAGAACACACAGATCTGATAGAAGGAAGAAGACTGCTTGGGAGCTCAGACTGAGTTCCACCTCCCAGCTCTGGTACTTAATTAGCTGCATGACCTTGAGAAAGGTACCTGACCTCTCAGAGAGCAATCTACTTCACAGAGAAATCACTGATCTTACAGGATTAATCTGAGAGCTAAGTGCAGTCACTGTGTCAGGAACCTGGCACATAACAGAGGTCAAGGAATGTTGGTTCCCCTCCTCTGGGTGGCTCTGACCTCGTGAGACAATCACCAACTAATATTTAACAGACTTACTACATGTCATGACAGCTCTCTGAGTAGGCACCCCTGCCACCATTTTACAGACAAGGAAATTGAGTCAAAAGACAAGGATATCATCTTGCCCAAGATTACACAGCCAGTTAGAGCTACAAGCTGGATTTGAACTCAAGTCTGCTTAGTTTCAGAACTGTGCTTTTAACTTACGTGGCTTAGAATATAAGCCACTGTCATAGATCCCAGCCCTCAGGGGCAAGCCCTGGGCATGAAGGATGTTTATGCTCAATTCCTGGTCTCCTATCTTCTTCCCAAGAAAGCTAACAACCTTCAACTTACTTACCCCACAGTCCCTGACCATTCACCTAAAGCACAGAGTTGAACACAGACAAGGAAAAGGATAGAAGTGGACTTCCCTAATGTAGAAATGCCCCAAACTTCCCCCTCTTCTGCCTGCAGAGCTAGAAGTCAGGCCCAGATCTCCCACTTCCTAGCAGTGTGACTTTAAGCAAGTTAAGTGACCGCTCTGTATTATGGCATCCTTGTTTATGAAAATCTCAATACCAGACATGTATACTACCAGAAAACATCCTTGCAAGGCCCAAATGAGATAACATGTTTGAACCGCTTGGCAGAGTATAGACATGTTGATCAGCACTAGAGTTTTACCTACTCTATCACACCACCATCATCCATTATCAATGTCACCATTATCACCACCCTCCACTATCACCACCATCATCACCGCCATTACCACAGTCATCATTTCAAAGAGATATATGTATCAAAGACATTGCACACTGAGGACAATGAGAGATGTGATAAAGCTTACCTTGCCTGCAAGGTAGACATGAGCTCTGGCATCTTGGGAGGCATAACTATCATCCCAATCTTGCTCCTTAGACTCCATATGCCATTGTCTCAAGCACACAAGATAATCCCAGGAACAGTGATGTTGGCTTTAATGCCTCCATTCCTTCAGGACAGTCTCTAAGTTTCCCAGGACAAGAATGGGGCCCAGCCCCTCCAGACCTGAGTCTCTAGGAGAGAGAAAAGCGCCCAAGCCCACCTCATCCTTAGATTCCATCCAGTAATCCAGAGTGGTCCAGAGCCAATCCATGCTGCCAGAGACTGTAAGAGCTTTGGCTCCCTCTTTCCATCTGAGAAGAAGCATCTTCTTCTCAAGCCCTGTGCTACAAACCCAAGAAATAGTAGAGAACAAGATGGTCCTTATCCCCACTCTCAGTGAGCCTTCCATCCAGTGGAGCAGTTGGGACACTATACACATAATTAGTCGTAGCATCAATGGGCTCCGGGGTGGAGAGGAGGAACGCAGAAAGCTTTGGTAGCACGTAATGTAGAGCCTGACCTGGTAGAAAATTCCTGGAAGTCTTCTGAGGAAGGGACCCCTAAGCTAAGCCCCAAATGACGAGTAGGAATTCTAACACCAAAGGGAAAAGAGAAGTTAGGGGAAAGCATTCTGAGAAGAACAAACTTATACAAAGGCCTGGAGGCACTTTGGAGAACTGAATCTCCATTGAGGCAAGAGTGTCTGGATAAAGAGAATGAGGTATGAGATGAGGCTGAAATGATAAAAGGGGTTCTGACATTGCAGGGTCTATCAAGCCAAATAAAGGAGTTTGGGATTTTATTCTGAAATCCCCAGAACCCATTAAAGAAAACTTTAAGTTAAAAGAAAAAAAAAAAAACCCCTCTTACCAATGCTTGCTCCATGCTTAGAAATGAGAAGGGCATTTAGTCCTAGTCAATGTCTTCTCTATATCCTGGGACCAATGCAAGTAAAACCAGAAGGGCACTCACGTTCACGTCCATGTGTGTGTGCGCACACACACACGGGTGTGGAAGGAGAGAGAGAGGGGAAAAGAATGAGAGATAGACGGAAAGAGAGAACAAGCTGACAGACTGACCAGGGAAGACAAAGACACTCCAGGCACTTCCCTTGAGCAGAGCATAGTTTCCTCCAAATCAAGAAGACCTGACAGATAACTGGCAGTTGGGCATTCCAAGCACCTGCCGCCATCTGCCCAAACCTCCTTTCCTCCAGCTTCCCCGTCTGCCCATGCCAGGGAGTCCATACTTAAAACTGTTCACTCTAAACAGTGATGCAGCTGAATACTGATCTGCTAGGAATACAGGCTCTTGCTGGTCCCCTTGGCTCCTCTCCCCTCGCTCAGAAGACAAGACGTCCAGGTTGGAGGTCAGATGGAAAATGAGCAGCTTCATACAGTCCCTGTTCCTCTCTCCATCATGGGTAGTTTCAGGAAGTATGAGGACCCTGGATGGAACCTGAAGCTAGCCTCAATCACTTCGACAGCCCTATAGTCAAGTCTCCATCACAGGGACTTCCCAGGGGGAAAGCAGTCTGCGTCGCACAGCATTTTTATAGGGTTTTAAGTGTTATTACTTTAAAGAATGACAGGAATAAAGCAGTTCTTAGAGGAAGTGCTTCAGGGGAGAAAAAAAGAATTGTCAGAATTAGAATAAATAATTGGGAAACAGGGAGAAGGCAAAGTAGCTCATATGGAATTCCTACCAGAAGCTGGGAATGGGTCTGTGCTGCCTCTTTCAATTTTCACAATAATCTTAGAACATAGGAACCATAATCATCTCTACTTTCCAGAGAGACAAAATGAGGTCCAAGAGGAAATGACATCCTTAAGGTTACAGTGTTAAGTGACAGAGAAGGCCGCATGAACACAAATTCTAGGTCAGTCCTCAACCCCTTCTTCATTCTTGTGTTCCCATCAGGGCACACATTCACAAGCACTTCTGAAGCTCCTGATGGTGTCTGAGAAAACCCCTTAAAGTAGTTCAAAGGCAATGGAGCCTCCTTGTCAAAAACCTGGGTTCCAGAGTCAGATAGTCTGGGCAAGGTACTTAGCTTCTGTAAGCCTCAATTTCTTTTTCCATGAAACGGAGACAGTGGCACCTCCCTCCTTGAGTTAGAAAGAAGAATCAATCTTAAAATCCATGTAAGTCTCTGATTATAGTACTGGGCATTTGATATGTGCTTAATCTCTGTAATATCATTACTACTAAGCACTTCATTTTACAATCTAATTACGGTAGGAAACCTCCAAGATTCCCAGTGATTCCCACCTCATGGTGTTCACACCCTTGTATAATCCCCTCACGTGTGGGCTAAACTTACTCATATGCTTCTAATGAAAGGAAGATAGCAGAAGAAATGAGATGTTACTTCCAAGATTAAGTTACAAAAAGTCTGCACCTACTGTCTTGGTGTCCTCTCTTACTTATTTGCTCTAAGGAAAGCTGATAAGCTGCCTTCTGGAGAGGCCCATGTGTCAAAGAACTAGTGTCTCCAGTCAGCAGCCAATGAAGACCTGAGGCTCTAAGCCCAATCAGCCTCATGTGTGAGTCTAGAAAGGGGTCCTCCCCAGCCAAGCCCCAAAAGGACTACAGTTCCAGCTGACATCGTAACTACAGCCCATGAGAGATCTTGAGGCATCATCTAAGCTACTATCAGCTAAGCCACTATGAAACTCCTGACCCACAGAAACCATGAGCACTATGAGATAGTAAATATTTGTTATCTTAAGTTGCTATGTTTGAGGTAATTTGTTACTCAGTGGTAGATAACTGATATGCTCATCCCTTTTTGTATTCACACAACAGGCCTTTGCTTTATCAGCAGATCAGAAGGCAAACTTCAGCTCTGATCCTGTCTGGAGCATTATGAAAGACAAATTGACATATCCAGAAGTAGCGACGTTCACTGTATTTGACACTACAAAACATGGAGCCTGACAGCCAGGACAACCATATAGACAAGAAGCTGTCAGTCTCCAAGATGAGATCTGAAGGATGTAGAAACTGGAGACAATTAGATCAGAAGGAGCCTTGGAAATCTAAAGCAACTCCCCTGTGTTATAAATGGGAGGTGAGGCGGGCAGGGCAGGCATGCCTTGTGGGACTAGTCAAGCAAGGCTTCCTCTAGGGGCATCTGGAGCCTAATCTGGGAAAGAGTGTTGATCACAGACTAGCAGAAACCAAGTACATCCTAATGGACTAATGATGTCTGCCAAGAACACTGTGGGCACATACATCATACTTGCCACCCTGCTATCGGTGCTTCCAAAAGGACTCAGAAAAAAAGGGGGGACTATATCCCATTACAGAACTTCAACTCATAAAGGACCTTCAATTCTGATGATGAGCGCATTTTCATCACTTTGCCCAGTCATGCTTTGTAAAATATTTTAAGAACTCCTCAACACTGAGCCCCAGTCATGAAGGCTCTTTCTGGGGTTAGAACACTGTGAAACTTATGTGACCAGTTTTGTTGACTGTGATAGATGATGGAAGGTATATCCTCTTTATAGTCACCTCTCAGAGGAATTTCAAAAGTAAGGGATCATAAAATGGCCTTCCACTCTACAAGCTACTTAGAGCTTCCAAAAACCAATGATTATCACCTATTTATTTACCCTCAAGACCTTGAGAATATCCCTTACTCAGGAAGCAAATTAAGCCCAAAGCTACAGAAAAAGTCATTTACAGAGGCTCCTGGAAGGGTAGTACGAGCCAGGACGATCTGCTTTGTGCACAACAGTGGCACATTTAGAAGCACAAATGGCACATATGCCCCCAAACTCTACCCTGTGCCCTTGGCTGGCATCCTAAATCCATCAAGGCATTCTTTATGAACCTGGGTGTGGTCTCAGAATCTGGGTACACACAGCACTTCAAGCACTGCTTACAATCCATCAGTGTTAGCATGGAAAATTAGATTTGAATCAAGTGCCTGCTTTGTCTTCCTTCCTGGCTCACATGCTGAGTTTTGTCAGCAGCCCTGGCTCCCTTTCCTCCATGGGCTTTGCCCATGACAAGTCACACCTCACCAGCCAGCCCTGGCTGAGCTCCAAGAGACAGGAGAAACAACCAAACACACATCTGCCCATCATCTCCTCGGCCTAGAAGCAAATTCCTTGCTTCCAAGTACAGAATGGAGTGTAAGACTCAGCACATAGGAATGCTAAGCATAAGAAAGTCATCTGTGTCCACAGCCTGAGAAATCAGGCCCAAGCTTTCCTGCCCCAGACACTTCAGGGCTCACCTGGACCAAGCATCTTCTACATTCTGGATCTTTGAAAGAGATTGGAAAAATCATTGTGATGATGAC
The DNA here is from genome assembly GCF_048164855.1 of Canis lupus baileyi. Classification (NCBI taxonomy): domain Eukaryota; kingdom Metazoa; phylum Chordata; class Mammalia; order Carnivora; family Canidae; genus Canis; species Canis lupus. The sequence continues at coordinate 41,636,017 of NC_132845.1, read as the reverse complement.
AAGTGATGTCCCATGGGTATATCATGTGACTCACCAAAGTGAAAGTTGCTAGTTTAGGACCCTTACTGGGACAGAGGTCCCTGTCATCAGGACCTAAGAGGAAAGCTGTTATGGGTTGAGTTGTGCCCCTCAAAAATTCATACACTGTAATCCTAGCCCCTAATACCTCAGAATGTAACTGTAACCATGAGATGGGTTTTTGCGGAGGTGATTAATATTAATTGAAGTCATTGAGGTGGGCCCTAATCCTATTTGACTTGTGTCCTCATTAGAGTGGAAATTAGGACACTGACAGAAGAAAGACCATATGAGGACACAAGGTGAAGACATTCATCTACAAGCCAAGGAGAGGGCCCTCAAAAGAGAGGCTCAGAGGTCTCAGAAGTCTTGATCTCAAGACTTCCAGCCTCTAAAATTTTAAGAAAAAGCATTTCTGTTGTTTAAGCCGCCCAATCTGTGAATAATTTGTTACAACAGCTTGAGCAAAGCAACACAGAGGCTGACTGAGAAATTGTAGTCCAAGTGAGTGTACAGTATCTTCCTTTCCCAGGACATAGCAAACAGCCATGACCAAAAAGACAGATACACAAATGGGTGGTTCATATCCTTGAGAGTTAAGAATGTATTTCCATGGAAGTTGTTCTATGAGATATAACAGTGAAAAGATTCAAGCAAACATGTATGGATGTCAACTATAAGGTAGTTACTGTGTTGGGTAAGGATGCTGAATTTAAGACCCTGATCCTGCCTTAGATGGTGCCAGTTTCATGGGGCCACCAGGAAAGAAAAATCAACTCAACACGAAAAGTCCTGCCACAGAGGTTGTGTGCACCAGTGTGAATGTAAAGAAGAATAAATGAACTCCCCCACTTCCAGTATGGAGAATTTTTAAATATTTTTAGAATAGACTTGTGGTACCATGGATTCAACGATGTGATCATGTATGTGGCTACAACCATTCACGAAGGGTAATTTTGCAAGATCTATTGAAATTTTAAATGCTCAGACCTTTAACCAAGCTGTTCTACCTTCAGGGATATATTCTACATAAATTTACTTGAAAAACATGACAAGATATATGTACAATGATGTTCACTGAAATATTGCTTCTAAGAGCAAATCAGTGGAAACAAGCTGTCAAGATCAAACAAATCACGGTACATCCATATGATGACATATCATGCAGCTATCGTGAAAAAAGGAATAAAAGTATGTTTGTGTTACTATGGACAGAGCTCCAAGATAAAAGAGAACAGTCAAGTCACCAAAGAATGTGTTATGTGTGACCACTTTGGTATCAATGTTTAAGGCTGCATATACAGTCACAGCTTAGCATAGCCATAGATTTTTCCAGAAGGAATGTACAAAGCCATTGGGAAGTAGGACACACTGGGCTGAGGGATGGGGGAATGAGGCATTTTGTACCTTCCTGTCCCATTTGAATTGGCTAATTAGGTGCATTTTTAAAAAAGATTTTATTAATTTATTCATGAGAGACAGAGAGAGAGAGGGGCAGAGACACAGGCAGGGGGAGTAGCAGGCTCCATGCAGGGAGCCAAATGTGGGACTCAATCCTGGGTCTCCAGGATCATGTCCTGGGCTGAAGGCAGTACTAAACCATTGAGTCATTTATTGGCTGCCCTAATTAGGTGCATTTTTAATGTTAGCAGGGGTTATCTAGGTTATAGGATCATGGAATTTTGTTTTTTTCATACTTGTCTGTACTTTGGAGAAAGAAAACTGTAGAAATTGTTCTATATCTACACACGAGGTATAGATGGGTGAAGTGCTTATGGATGTATAACAGGTATGTGTGTGCTTTTATCTCATCTTCCTTGAGACCTTTGAGAGAGATTAGGAGAAAATCCCCCATCAGCTTCAACCTGTGGTCAAACACTTCAACACACATCATTAGTGATTCCACAGAGCTCAGCAGGGATTTCTTTTGTGTATCTCCCACTGAAAGAAAACCCAGATCACAAGCCACTCTGTGAATGTGAGATAGCACCCATCTCTGAGGAGAACCCTGCCACCCGAGCATCTGAGTGGCTCCAGGGCCCAGCAGGCCTGAGGTAACCATCTCTGACTGGAGAAAGGCCTATGGACAAGGGTCAAGAGTCTGCCTTCCTGGTGGCTGAGGTGGAGGATGGAGAGAGGGGAAAAAGGAAAAGAGGACCTAGGATGTTGAGGACCACTCTCTGCCTCTATACTGGGCAAAATGCCTGGTGCAAAAGAGGAAGGAGCTTTGGGTTCAAGGAATGTTTTAGGAAACCTAAGTTATCTCTGTCCACCATAAATATAGGTAACAGGAAAAGTATGTCACCTGAAGCTCAGACTCTGGTCACAGCTCTGGGAGGGGGTACTTTGGAATCAGAGACCTGGGTTCGAATTGCCTCTCTAGGCTCTCCTAGCTGTGTGGCCTTGGGCAAGTCACCTAAGTCCACTGTGCTGACAGTCCTTGTTTTAGGAGAGGAGATTCTAAGCGACAAATACACCAAGAAGTGAATCACATGATGGCACCAAGATTTCACAGGTATCATAAAGAAAACCAAACATATGCTGTACTAGAGAGTAATGGGTCAGGGAGGTCTCTCTGAAAAGGTGGCACTTAAAATGTGACTCCGTTCTTATGTGGTAAAATGTTTTATCCATTGTATGAGCCAGGGTCCCAGGAAGGAACAGATGTCACACTCCATTTAGGGTAATTTGAGAGGAATTTAATAAGGGGACTATTTATAAATGTGTGGTAGGCGGTAGGAGAACCACAAAAGATAATACAGTGCCCTGGGACTATTAACAGTGGGACTCCAGGTTCTGCCACCATCTCTGAAGCCGAATAGAGAGAGGGTTGCACGAGATGCTGGTTTATGAATGCAATAGCACACAGGAGGAAGCAGGGTCTATATAAATGCCTTGCCTTTCCTCCTTTTTCCTAGAACCTTCTGTGATTCCCTATCACCCAAATCCAACTGGAAGCCAGTAGACAAGGGAGCCTCCCAAGGCACAGTGCAGGATAGAGAACAGAGCGTCGACATGGAGAGAAGCAGATGAACTCCATCCATCCTTCCTTCTGCACATCTGAATCTGGGGCTGGCATCTCAGAGTTGACCAGCGCCTCTAATGCTGTGGTCATAAGACCAATGAGAATTACTTCACCAATGTTTTATACGTTTGTTAAACTTTACATGCTCGGTGATCTGCTACAGACATTACTTCTTCACGCGAGGGTTTTTCACTGTCTAGAGCTTCAGATGTCCCAGGTAATCGATAATGCTGCCGCTCTGACTCCAAATTAAGTAACTGCACACTTATTACCCATTACTGGAAGGCACACCAGGAACTCGGCCACCAGGAACACAGAACCCCATAAATGCTAAACCTTCCCTCTCCCTGCTTGGACTGGACTATGTGAATACCCACTTTTAGAAATCAAGCTCCCTTTGCTAGTCTAACCTAAATTGGGATGAAAAAATGCCAAGGCTCTGAAATTTGCTCCGCAAGCTGAGCCCCCAGAGAGAGGGTAACATTTGGCTGTGGAATCGGAATGTTTGGCTGCCTCTTCTGTCACCTGCTCCTCCAAGGCAGGTGGGAAATGCAGAGTTTCACTTCTTTGGGTTATGCATTCCTTGTTCTCTCCCTGCTGAGTTAAAGCAAAAAAAAAAAAAAAAAAAAAAAGCCACTTAAAAGTGGGTAAGCTAAGCTGACCACCATGATGTGCATTGAAAAGCAAGGAGAAGCACATTTGGGGTTCAGTGAGGGGAGCCCTCCATTACATCCTGTCTTCCTGAGCTGACAAAAAAAAAAAAAAAAGTCATGCTAAATGGCTGGGGAAAGACAAGAGTATCTGAGCCAGAAATGCCCTTCAGTGACACAACATCGTTGTACAGGTTTGGTCTCTAGGGAACCCTTTCTGCAATCAGAAACTGTGAGGCATCCAAAAGAGGAGCCATAAGGAATCCATTCTGACACACAAGCCCATCAGAAGAGGTAAGAGTTTGGATAACATGTGCCATGGCTCCCTAAAACAGAGCTTGCAATTGGGGTGAGCAAAGAGATGGTGACTGTGCATCAAAAACAATCTAGAGAAAACCAGAACTAACCCCATTAGCTGTCCCATCCCTACTCAGCATCTTGTAGATTAAGAGAAACAGCCACTGCAATTACTTCAATCACTTATGCAAAGTAAGACCGTTTCCCAAATTGGAAATGACAGCCTGGGCCACCTGGTAGGGAAGACAGCCTGTCCCCGGGAGGGGAGGTTGAGCATTTCCATCCTTAATTCTTTGAGTTTTCACTTGGTCTTGAGAAGATCATAATCAAAATCACTATCTCCTTTACCAGTACCCACCATCATCATCAACATCAAATCCACCAATGTAAAAGTATACAGAACTTTTTTAGTGAAACTTGTCTCTACAGCCTGCAGATGAAAAGTAGGTATCAAGTACCCACATGATGTACACAATGAATGTAAGGCACACACCTGGAAGTCAGTGGTCCCCAACCTTGGCTATATATTGATATCAACTGGGAAGTTTTCAGAATACTAACATCTGAGTCCCACCTCGGTGTAGATGAGCTGCCAACACATCAACCTGACCCCTGCCATACCCACCTTGAGATCATACCTGGCACTTCATCACCATCCCCCAAAACAGTTAACACCAAAACACTAACAGGAAATGGACATTTTGCTGAACAGTTTGCAGGTTGATGGGATAGAGGAAAATATTCTGTATCATGGTACAGAACTTCCTGACAATTTCCTTCAAAAATCTCTGATCCTTCTCCAAAGGTTTCCTCCAGATGACAGTTGCTTTGTGTCTTCTCTCTTCTATTGCTCTTCCCACCCAATGGCTTCAAAAGCTCTATTATCTTAATTCTTTTTTGAATCTAAGCTCATACAACCCTCTTGGGAAAAATAGTAGCTCAATAGCAGGATTTTTGAGTATGTGTGTGCTGTCATCTCTCCATTTTTTTTTTGTATTTTTTTTATTGCGTTCGATTTGCCAACATATAAAGTATAACACCCAGTGCACCATTCTTTTTACTCAAATTCTCCCCAGGGGTCTTGCTCCCAACTCCAAATAGCCAATCAAAGTGTATTTTTTAAAAATCAACATACATAAAAATGTCAGTTACTAAAGTTCAATATGTACTCTAGGTAACTAGGTGGAGAGGCAGAAATTCTTATAAGACTGGCCGGGGGGATTAAACAAAGAAGGGTTAACTAGGAGGGCTGCATGGAAGAGGGGAGACTCCAGCCATCTCGAGAAAGAGATTTATGTAGAGGAAACAAGAACAACCTGGAGATTAAGGGCTAGGCCTGCAGAAATCCCAACATCTGAGAAAAGAGCTGGAAGAGCAGGGTGAGAGGTAGCAAATCCTCAGTGGAGCCAATAGCAATACCAAGTATGAATCTTGCCCTCAGCATGTGCCAGATTAACACTTCACTTATCTTACTTTGCTTAAATAATCCAGTGAGATAGGTACTGTTATCCCAGTGAGACAGTAGCAGGACTGGGATTTGAATCAAGGCAGTCATCTTCAGGGTCCATTTGCTTAACCACTGCATTAAAGAGTAATGAGCTAGAGCACTAATAAAAACAAGGCCAATTAAGCAGACAGAATGACTAGGTTCTGGAGTAATCCAGAATCTTGCTACCATAGAAAGGCATTCCGACTGGCAGCAGCATCATTCATTGCCCTGGAGCTTATAAGGAATAAGCTTATAAGGAATGCAGGATCTCAGGCCTCACTCCAGATTCCTGAGTCAGATTCTGCATTTTAACAAGCACCCCCAGGGGTTCTCTTGGCACACTGAAATGTGGGTGGTGCTGGTCTAGGAGTCTGCGGTCAATAACATAAATCTAATTCAAGAAGGGAGCACTGTGGGTGGAAACAGAGCAGGTAAGAGCCCTGATGAGCTGCTGGGTGTAAATACATTTCCAAAGCCACCTACAGCTGGCAGCAGTCACTTCTGACAGTGAACAAAACAGCCGTAGTTAAGAGCTAGAGTCAGTTCCAAGAACTAATGGCTCTGCCACCTACTCAAATGTGTGACCTCAGGCAAGTTACAAAACCCTAAAGATTCACTTTCAGCATCTAAAAGTGAAGGCAAAGGATAGTTCCTTGTTGGGTTTTCAAGATTAGGTGAGAAATTCTGTATTTGATGCTTATCACTGTGCCTGTTACATATTAACCCCCACACACACAAGCACTACCCATTACATCATAGTAATGGGTATGTCAAAATTATAGTAATGGGATGTCAAAATTATAACTTATGGATAGTAAGAGGCTCTGAAGGTCTCCATTATGGTGCCAAAGGCTGTGAAGATGGAAAAAGGTGCAGGGAAATTCGAAGTGCAGGTGAGCCCAATTTCCTCCCCTTGCATGGATGGAGTTCAAAGATGCCATTTCATTCTTGACTTTCACTATTAGAGAAACAAGGGTTACAGCACCCTTTTCAATGAAGTGAAGGGCAACCACATGTAGAATTAATAACAGGATGCCTACCTTCCAAAACAGCAGGTAGGATAAAAGCAAATCAAACAGAATCTGCAGAGCCAAGAAGAGAGAAAATAAATGAGGCAGGAAAAAAAAGTTCTTTTTAAGGAATTTTTAAAATGACAGTTGATCAAACATATGTATTATGACAAATATACTGAATCCTACTTTTAAAAGGCTAACAACACTCTCAGGCTGGGTGAACAAACAAGATCCATCCATAGTCTACTTCCGAGAGATACCTGCAACAAAAAGAAATTTTTAAAAAAAGTAACAATGAAAGGATGTATCCAGGCCCATGGGGAAGCACAGAAAGAGAGAAAGCAACACTTATTTCAGAAAAACGCAAGGCAGAAAGCATTAACCAAAGCACAACATGGTCATTTATATTCATAAAAGTGTTGATCCATAACCAATTCTAGTCAATAAATAGTCTTTGTGAGTCAAATGACAGGAGCTCAAAGTACATAAAGCACAAACTTTGACCAGTCCCAAGAAAAACAGAACTACAGTAGTTCTAGGAGACCCTAACCAACCCATCCAAATAAAGTACACAAGGCTCCTGAAATACAAAATTAATAAGGTCTGTTAGAGAACATACTATTACAAATGCCCAAGGGATATCTCAGGAAAATTCATCCAGACCTACCCATTTATCCATCCATCCATCCCATCCCTTCATTCATCCATTCTTTTGTTCTATCCATCCACTTACCCCTCAACCTATACACCATCCCAAATCCATCACCTACCCACTGACCCATCCATCCATGCGATGTGCACTGAGAATCTACTCCATACCAGAAACTGGAGATCCAAGAGAATACAAAGATGAGATGTTTATTAGGAATTTTATAGGCTTCCTCCATGCACAGAGGCAAAAAGGATAAGTAGACAAAGTAATTAAAAACAGAAGCATGGTGATCAACAATGGGATATGATTGAGTATAACAGGAGTTAACAAGGTATCAGCTAAGGTCTCAGATTTTCATTCAACAGAACGTGTGAAGAACAATGAGCAAGATGTGGTTCTTGAGGAACTTATATTCTAGTAAGAGGAAGTCAAGAAAATAAACATGAGAACTAAGAAGTTATTTCAGATGGTGTTAAGTGCCATAAAGAAGGTAAGGATAGAATAATGGAAAAGAGCATGTTTGGGACAGAAAAGACACTGATACCTTGGCCAGTCATCAGAGGCTCCTAGAAGAAGGTGGCATTGGATCTGAGAGCCTCCAGGAGCAGGGGGCTGACAGAGGCCAGGTCAGAAAGGTGCCTGGGACCCAGCTCCTGTCAGTCTGTTTGGGTGTTATTCTTGGAACAATGAGAAGCTTCTAGATCTACCTGAGTAGTCTGAAAGGTAACCCCCTGTGGGTCTTCTGGAGCCCTGAGGACACCATGGCTTCCTTAGGTAGCCAAACACCCCTCTAAGCCAGAGCTACCTATACAGGCAGCCTTGCAGCTTCCACAGAGGCTCAGATGGTAAATCCTGCTCTAATTACACTGGTAATTATGAAGTGACACTTGCTGAGCAGAAAAGAGCATTCCTTCTGTTAGGAAATGATCCCTGGGAAGCCAGTCCCAGCCTCTCTAACAGGGAGGGTGCTGTGAATTTACAAACAGCTGATGGAAGGGGGTGAGACCCAGTCCAGAAAGGGAGCACAGGCACCATCATGAGAAGTAAGGAGCCTATGTGTTGGGAAGGGACTCACCTGAGCGTTCACACGGACACTCCTTGTTGTGGAGACAGCAGTAAAAAGAAAATACTCCGCAGTCAGTTAGGCCTAGATTTTAATCCCTGTCCTGGCCTCAGTGAGCTGGGTTACCTGGAAAGGTTATTTGCTTCTCTGAGCATTAGGCTCTCCATGCACAATGGGTTTCTTGTGGGGGTACACCTGCACACAGTAGGGGTCTGAGAAAGGCCAGACACTTCTTCTCCAGGTTCTCCATACCTCTTGGTTGGGAGCTCAGGAGGGAGGAGGAAGGAAACAGCCTACCATGCAATTACTATGCTCCATGGTGATGCTGGAAGGGAGTTAAACAGCCAATGATAATAAGATTCCTGCCCCAAGTTCCCTGTGACGGCCAATAGCGGAGACATGAGAACAGAGCATCCATCAGAGCTCACAGAGGAGACAGACGAAGGCAGGTGATCAAAGGAATAAATCCACTGCAATCAGAAAAACAGCCTGCCTGCTTTCATCCATCTGGGAGGTGACGTAAGGACTCACACTCTAGCCAAAAACATACTTTTCTACTCAAACCACCATGGGCGTGGCAGATTTCTAGAACAGATCCCCTCAGGACTAATCAATCTTCTCCTTGGTCTGGCCACGTCTCTCAGTGCCTCAGCCCCCATTCTGAGCTAAGCTTTAGCAATACGCCACTGCCAAGGAGATTTATCCATTTTAAAAGGTCAGAGAATTACTGCCATTGAAGCCTGTGCACGGAGCAGGTGTAAATATGCCCCAGCTCCTCGTCATGCTTTATCACCCTCAGGAGAGGGGGACCCGGGGAAGGAAGTGAGGCTCCAGGAAGTTACTTTCCAGGCAAAACATTTAACTGCTTGGTGCCTAGGGAACCACAGATCCCTGTGGATGGGACCTACATACCTAGGCCACCTTTATCACCCTCTCAGTCTCTAGCTTCCTGGGCTGCCAGAGAAGCTAGGGAGCTGGACCTTCCCTGTCCAGTTTTGTGAAACATCTCTCTGAGGGGAAGAAGGATGAACAACTCCACGCAACAGATTTAGACCTCACCCTAGTCACTGAAGTATTGGGAAGGCAAGGATGCAGAGTCCATCAAAAAGAAAAAAGAAAAACCAGCGACCACCACCTTGACCCATAAACACCAGATACTCTGTTTTGCTTCATGCTGGCTAATAAACCACCCAGAAGAGAGGAATGAAATGCCACTGCCCCAGTAGGAATTCCCATTTTCTCATGACCAGCTAAGAACTTTGGACCACCCCAAGATGCTCTGGGGGCTATGTGAGTGTGGGAAAGCCAAAACTGTAATGCAGTTTAAAAAAAAAAAAAAGTCAATGCAGTAGTGTGGAAAATGTTGATACCTGGGGGAGTCTGGAGAAACCAGCAAACACATGAGGAAGGATCCAGGTTGCAGAGATGCACAGACTGGGGCTCAAATCTCAGCTCTGCCAGTTACAAGCTGTGTGACTATGGGCAAGGTACTTCATCTCTCTGGGTTTCTGCCCCCATGGTAGAAAGAGGGATGATGAGACTTAGCCCACCTAGGTACCATGGAGATTTAGGCTAATGTGAGTTTATCAGATAGCTCACATCTAATGTCCAACGAATTGGTATTATTTTGTCAAGTTGACTTTGTCCTGATTTTTATATACATACACATGTATATACATACACATCAGAAATTGAATAACTATCAACAAACCTATCAACAAATCAACCCAATCAACTGACTCAGCAACTGCATCAACTTTCCAAACTTTAGGGGTCAAGATGCCCAGTGGAAAAAGGGTCAGAGAACAGGAAATCCACTGGTTAGTGAGGAATAAATAGCACATTTGGTCCCTCAAGGTGAGAGGAGCCTGCCTATTCTCTTCAATCCATTCCACCCTTCTTCTGCCCAGTACCGTGCACAGAGTAGAATGTGCTAACCAGGAACAATACCCCCAAGTACAGGACGACATGGTGGTTGAAAACATGGGCCCTGGAGCCAGTCTGCCAGGCTTCAAATCCCAGCCAACACTGGAGTGACCTTGCTGAGATTCAATTTCCTCCTGTTAAAAGAGGGAGACAGTTTGGCGGTTCTTCAAAAAGTTCAACACAGAATTACTCTATGACCCTGCAATTCTATTCCTACGTATCTACCCAAAATAATTAAAAGCAAGTGTTTATATACTTGTACATGCATGTTCCCAGCAACACTAACCACAATGGCCAAAACACCCCAACAACAGATGAGTGGATAAACGAACATGGCATATCCATACAACAGAACGTTACTCAGCCACATTCTGAATAAAGGAATAAAGTACTGACACGTGCTACAATGTGGATGAATCTTGTAAACATTATGCTTAGTGAGAGAAACCGATCACTAAAGGCCACATACCGTAGGATTCCATTCATGTAAAATGTCCAGAATAAGCAAATCCAGAGAGAGAGAAAGCAAATCAGTGGTCGTCAGGGGCTGGGGGGGTGGGGACAGGGAGTGGCTGCTAATGGGGTTACCTGTGGGTGCCGAAAATGCTGAGAGAGAAGTTGACAACACCTTGAATGTACTAAATGCCACTAAATTGTTCATGATAAAACAGTTACTTTTACATTATATGTATTTTGCCTCAGTACATTACTTTTAATTATTCAAATTCTTCTACCCAAAACTGGCAGCCAACAGCAGGAGCCTGGGAAGGGGTCTCCAATGGGCAGTAATACCAGCAGGAGAAGGAAACGGGGATCACAGAGCATGCTGTAATCACTACTCACAGGAGAGAGACCATCGGTGCAGCCTCCTTCACCACCTACACCAACTCCAGGCCACCCATGGGCCAGCCATACATCTCTCCAATCCCATCACACAGGAAATTTACATGGGTAATAAAAAGCCGCTATCTTGATACTCATCTTAGGAAGAAAAAAATTCTTACATTTGTATTAATTTTCCTTCCCGGGTTTTAATTGAAGAGAGGATACAGTGTCATGAGGGAAATAAAACCTTACTTCATCTATCCAAGGGCCATGTGGCTTCATTAGAAGTTACATTAGCTCCTCATTAAGCAACAATAATAATGTGGAGTCAGAATCAATGAAAAAAATGCATTGCCCCAAGGTATAGATCTGTTTGGTTCAATTATAGTCTTACATGGCCAAGCTCCGGTGGCTCCGATGCTAATAAAAATGTGTGATGCCAGAAGATGTGGCTTCCTTCCTCTGCCTTCAAAGCTGAATGATGACAGAGGCAAGGGCATGGCTTCCACCCTCACAACCACTGTCATCACTTCTAATAAGAAGCTGTCTAATCACTTGCCCACCCACACCCTGGCAAAACTGATTTCTAGAGTTCATACATCAATGGTGCCAAGTACGTTCCATGTCACTAGCTTCCCTGATCCATCTGTAGAGACTGCTCTGGGTGAGGGTTGAATGGCTCTGTGGTTGATGATAGATGTCTGCCTCAGGCATAGGACTGGAGAGCTGTGCCCCATGGCACATATGTGCCACTTATGCCCAGGGGCCCCTCCAGCTGGGAAAGGAGCTTAAGAAAACTATCACCCTGGCGATGCCCACCCCACTCCTTAGCCACACCCCTACATGGCTGGGCTGGGTTTGCACAGTCATAGAGTACAGGAGACTTGACCTCCTTCATTTTCAAACAGACTTAACAAAACTCCTACGTCAGAACAAAATAGGTACTTACCTGACTCTCGACCAGGTCATACGGCAGGGACAGTAAATCCTGCATTAAAAAAAATACAAAGACAAGGAACACTGAGTTTCACATTGCAACGATTGCTCTTCCTATGTTTTTCTCTTAGACCAAAAAACTACAGTCTTTGGGAAGAGACATTTATCAATCCAAAAATGTTCGTTGAGTGCCTAATGCATGCCAGGGACTGTTGCAAGCTCTGCATTTATAATAGTAAACAACATGGCAAGTTCCTGCCATGGAGTGGGAGAGAGAAGATGGAGAATATAGCAAATGAGGAAGGTAATAAATAACTAACAGGTGAAAATAATTATCAGACAGTGGTAAGTCCAAAGATGATAAAATGGGCTATAGGGTAGGGAATGAGGAGTGCTACTGTAGACTGGGAGTTGAGGTGGCAGGTATGGAGAGCTGAATGGCAAGAAGAAGCCAGATATATCCGGGGCAGGTATTTTCAATGCACGGCCAGCAAGTACAAAGGCCCTGGGGCAGGCACAAATGAATGAGAGCCAGCCAACAGGAAGGCTGAAGCGGCTGGGAGTAGTTGCACATCAGCAATGCAGGCAGGGACCAGATCACATCTGGCCCTGAAGGCCAACACACAAATCTGAGTGTTTTTCTAAGTTAGGAAGCCACAGAAGTATCTTTTCACAGTACAAAAAAAATGCCACTCCCTACTCGGCTCAGTAGCCCCAAGTAGCCCCAGTGGAGAGGACTGATCTATGCACATGCTCCTCTCTTCCTCGTAAATGCTGTGCCAGCTCCCAGCACAGGAAGGGCCCTGGCAGAGTTGGAAGGGAAAAGGTAAGTTGCAGAGACACTCTGAAATGCAAATTTCAGGGTCAGCCTGTCCTGTGCCCAGGATTATCACCCTCTAGGTTGAGATGATTTGCCACCCAAGGGGGAGAGAAGGTACTACAAGCTCCCCTTTTCCCTGCCTCAAGCTCAAATCAAGCCTTTCATCATATACCCGTGGACTCTACCAGCACCTTGGAATCCAAAACAGATAAACAAGAAAATGCCTTTCCCAGACTCTACCCAACCAAGGATAACCCCCTGGGCACAGTCTGGTCTCAAGCAGGGTCAGGGCCTAATGAGCTGTATGGAGGAGTTGAACCAAAAAGTACCCAAAAGGGCAAAGGAATTAGATACGGCTCTGCTTCCCGAGGTCTCAGGCCCAGCTGACCTCCCCACCTAGATATAGAAACATCCAACCCTTACCTCCCACCAACACCCCTTGCTGAGTTTCAGGTTCCTCATCCTACCTCACAGGGTGGTCATGGGGATTAAATGAGACACCACCTGCCCAGTTCAGACAGCACTCAGTAAAGGCCTAAGTGTTAAGAGCTGTTATCAACACGTTTGTTATCATTATTGGTCAAGCCTATGACCAAGTGATTGACAATGAACATGTACTAGAACCAGTCATCATAGTCCATTTACATATAGAAAAATGCTCAGGGGGATGACTGAGCTAGAGCCACAATTCAGAAATAGGTAATCTGTAGAGTGGATGCTGGATGAATGCCTGAAGGATGAGCTGCTTCTCCTACTCCTACCCAAAGGGTGATCCACTTGGGCATGCCTGTGGCTTTTCTCTCCTGTTTGCAAGGAGTAAATAGGAGGGCTTGTCCTGTCTGCCTGTGCCTCTCACATCAGTTTCAGGAACGTCATGCTGCCCCACTCACGTGGGTCTTTGGCCTCAAGTTTACCAGGGAGGTATACACGGAGAGTGTAAGGTAGAGCCTGGGGTCTACGTACACAGAGCAGACGAGTGTAGACCTTTTCCCCGGGGTCTACAGCCTTTCCTCTACCAATCCCCCTCCTCCCCTTACCTTCAAACCAGCTCCTTCCTGGTCCCAGAAATGTATTCAAAGCTCACCCTTCTTTTCCTTGACCCCTGTTTTACAAACAAAGCTCTGTTCTCTTTGCTTCTTCCCATTCAACCTCCAGGACTGTGCTCAACATGGGAGATGCTGTAAGGAGCACAAGGAGACACGGTCCCCAACGGCACCATGGTCTGACGGAGAAGTAGCGGGTCACAAAATACAAGTGAGGCTACGGCCCTCAAGAAGAGTGTGTGAGGCTCCGTCCTGCCCTCTCATTTGCTCCTCGGTGCCTGGAACCCCCATCCACCTCCTCAGCCTTATTGGACAACCATAGCTCCTTCTACCTTCTCAGCTTGGCAGGAGCCCTCTGCAGTTACTCTCCACAACCTTCGCAAAATACCGTCTTTTCCTCTTTTTGACTTTTCCCCAGAGTGCTTCCTCATTGGGCTCTGTCTCCTGTGCCTGTTCCAGGAACACCCGTATCCTCTGCATGCTTCTTCCTCAGCTTCCCTTGGGACCACTTATTATCTATCCCCTTAGAACCTCAGCTCTCCTGGGCTCCAGACCCCACAAACTGACTGTCCTCTCCTCTCTCCAAGTACCACTGACATTTCAACTCCACAGGACCCAGCCAAGCTCTCCTCTTGCCACCAGCTGCACCTCCTTCATCTTAGGGCTCTCCCAGCCCACGGAGCCTGCAGCCTGGGTGCCTGCCCTGGCTTATCCCCACATTGAATCCCAGCTGATCCACTGCAGCTGTGTCGCTTGCACTGCACTCTTGTCCCCGGTCTGGTTACTGCATAATAATTGCATAATAATAGACTCTTCAAAGGCTTCTGGACACGTCTCTGTGCTGCTGAAAACAATTTGGCTGAAAACAAGGAGACCGGCAGGACAATTTGGTCAAAATGAATATTCTGTGGCCGTTGTTTTCGGGGTGTTGGTTATCTTGGTGTGCCATGAAGTGGTTTTAAAGACTTTTTATGCATCCTTAACCACTTGGATCCATTTATGCCCCATATTAAACAGTTTCATTTTATTTTGTTTAAGAAATCAAAGACCCGTATTGCCAAGTTCAAGTGTAACTAATGGCAGACACAGGGCAATGAAAAGAAAGAGTCTCCTATAAAAAATTCGTTTATAGCATTCATCTGGATGAGCTTCATGTAACAGTCCCTTGAAAAGCAATGTATGTGCTTTATGTCAATGTGCCACCCTGTGAAAATCCATTTTGCAGGATGTGTGATCCTGGAAAAGTAGGGTGTCAATTGAATTTATATAAATCAAAATCAATATCATTTTCCCCACCACTTTTCTGAATGATAAATGAAGAAGTCCCTATCACTCTCCAAAGTCATCTCTGAAAAGACATAGATGCAATTTTGACATGTATTCTTCCTACACGTGTACAAATATATCCGCCCATATATGCATATATACATACAAACATACTTTTATTTTAAAAATGGATCAGAACTATAGATATTGACCTACGCACTTGCTTTTGCTTTTTATAATCTTACCAAGAGGGTATCTTTTTCAGATAGTTCATGTAGAGTTAGCTTTCTCAATTTCAGCACTGTTGAAAATTTGGATGGGATAATTCTTTGTGTAGGGGGTGCCAAAGGTTCCCCGAGGGATCTATGAGCTATGGAAAGAACCCCTGATGTGGAACCATCTCTTCTTTTCAACAGCTGCATATAATTTCATACTATGGGTGTACCATAATTTAACTATCCTCATATTCACTGACATTCAAAATCTATTTTAAATTCATCAGAGAACCTGATGGTTAAAATTTTTTTTTCAATGTATAAAGAGTCATTTTACTCTATCCTTCTCATAAAATTTGAATTACTGTGTATCTGGTTTGTTTAAAACAGACAGGTCCTCTGTGTGCATTAGGCAGCTCTATAGGTTTCTTTTTATGTTTGTTCATATGACGTGGGCATTGACAGAACTCCACCTATGTTAGAGAAAGAGGTGATTTTTAGTGCCGTGACAGCATAGGGAGGTGGCGCTCTCATGAACCATTGGTGGGGGCAGCAGTTGGTACCACCTGTCTGGCAGGCAATCAGGCAAAACAGATCAAAAGCCGTCACCCTGTCTAACAATCTATTTCTTGTTCAGTAAAATTAAGTGGATAGCTCCGGTCTGTCCCTTCCCTTCTCTTTAGGCTGGATGAACTCACTGAAACTAGATGGCTCTCAAAGATAAATGCCTGGTCCTTCTCAGAAAGACAATTAATGAGCTCAGAGACTGCTTAAACCAAGATGAAATGTGAGATTAACAGACGCAGGGCCATCTATCTACCCTGCCAACAGGCTATCTCTTCCTCTCCGGGCTGTTTCATTAGATGCCGCCAAGGAAACCCACCAACACCGTGGCTATCGGGGCTATTTTTGAGATAATTGCAAGGCTTGGGCTTGGATCCACTTAAATCAGAAATATGGGACAGAGAAGGATTAAGGCGAGCCCTACCCTTTTCTACTCTGCCAAAAATGTCCCAACGGGCTTTAAAGGGAAGAAAAAACCGCATGAAACTTTCATCAGAGCCTGGTTGGTTTGCTGCAGGAGCTGTGGGCCTGAAGTTCCAATTCTGAACAGTGCCCAGTACAATAATTAGGCACCTCTCCTCCCTGCAGTCCTGCTGGTCTCCTCACCCACCCCTTCTGCTCTCTGTGTCTGGGAACCTGAGTTGCCTTAGGGGAAGGGAAGAGAGGAAAAGAAGGAAAGAGAGAAGAGGGGCAGACAACAGTTCAAGACAGGATCCTATGCCATAACTGTAGTCAGGAAGTACCAAACCAGTGTACTCTACGGAAGCTCAGATGTTACCACCTATGAGCCACTCTTAAAAACCGAATCCAATCTCCATTCACATGATCTTGCAAGCAGGTAGATCACGACAGGGTTAAGTCTCCTCTAGGTCGGCTTTCCCTCTCCCCCCTCCAGTCTGCAATCTCCTGGAAAGCACACAAGAATGTAAAACTGCAAGAGCCCCTCAGAAACGACCCAGCTTGCCTGCTGCTTTTACATCCCTCTCCCCAGTGAAGAAAAGATCAGAAACAGTATTTCTGCAGACCCTCCTTTCCTCGTCATCGACTTCATGAGCAGAATTTCAACCTTGACGTTTAATGTGTCCCCTCACTCCCACCCTGACAACAAACACAATAACCCTGGGAGATCAAGCAATGATCATAATAGCTGCTAAGTGAAGTCCAAGCAGGTGACGCACTTTGCTCCTGCAATGGGATTAGAACTTGGATTAATTTTTGTGCTTTTCCACTGTGCCCTTCCTTATATAAGACTTTTCATCAGTCAGAGGCCTCCTCCTCGCCTTAGGGAGGATTACGATTTACTTTAGTGGGAGTGAAAGGAAAAAGACAGTGTTCAGTCTTTTTGATTTCCAAAGGAATCTGCCAAACCGATGCCTATACAACAGTCTAGTCATTGGAGGGAGATCATGACACCCAGGATGAGAAGTCCAGGTGTTTGTGTCCCATCACCATGTGAAAGGAACCTTCTACTAATGCAGCTGCCCAAAGACTGGATGGTCCAGGACTTCCATTCACACCCTGAACCCTGTAGAGCTCTAAAAACTTCTCCATGTGCTCCTCTTATTCAGTGGTGAAAAAGAAGATGCACAAGCCCTTTAGATGGAACAGCGGTGAACTCCACCCCATTATCCTTGCATTGAAACATTAAATCCCCACAAAAAGACCCCAGAAAAGGTGATGGTGGTGGTGGTGGTGGTGATGATGATGATGAGGAGGAGGAGGAGGAGGATGGCTTCACATATCACAAAAACAAAGAAGTAATGTTCTCAGGGGCTCTGTACTCGAGCTGGGATTCAAACCTGCTTTGTCTGAGATTCTAATTCCAAGACCTCTCATGGCCACTGATTCTATCATATAAATGGAAGACCATACTTGGCATTGTGCAGAAGGACATACTCACTTGCCCTCAGGTGGCTTCCAAGTAACTTCGGAAGACAAAACTCTAATAGTTATGCAGAAATGGTATATTATAACAGAGAAGCAAGGAATACAGCACTCCAGATGAGGAAAGGAAGCATTTCAGCTGCGTCTCCCAGAAAACAGATGCTGAGGTGGAGTCAGGTACATGGAAGATTTACTAGGGAGTGACACTTGAGTAGGGGATTAAATAGTATTCTCCCAAAATGTTATGTTCAATTTCTCCTAATCCCCCAAAACTTGTGCATATAACCTTATTTGGGGAAAAGGTCTCTGCAGATATAATCAAGGTAAGATAAGGTCATACTGGATTTGGGTGGGCCCTAAAAGCAAAGACAGTGTCCTTATAAGAGAAAAGTAAAGGAAGATTTGAGACATGAGACACAGGGGGGGGAAAGCCATATGAAGACAGAGGCAGAGGCTAAAGGGACATGGCCACAAGCCAAGGAATGCCAGGGGCCACCAGAAACTGGGAGAGGCAAGGAAGGATTCTCTTCTACAGCCTTGGAAGGGAGAGCACAGCCCTGCCGACATCCTGAACTTCTGTCTCCAGCACTGAGAGGGGATAAATTTCTGTTGTTTTAAGGCACCCAGTTTGTGATCATTTTTCACAGCAGCAGCAGCACACTGATAGAGCTGTGAAAAGAGAAGGGAGCCAGCAAGATTGGGCAGGGGAGCCGCCAGACATGCCTGCAGATCTAACAGTGTCTGGCAGCTCACAGGGGACTCAAGAGCCCAGGCTGCCCATTACAGGAGTCCCGTGTCACACAGAAATGGCCAGGCCCTAGTACAGAGTCTTGCAGTCATTGGCTGGGACCAACCTGAGAAGAGCAGGGCAGCCCAAGCACTGAGGCAAAACTGAGGTCTCAACAGCCAGAGACTGTCATCTGCCCACACCATTCATGGTAGGGCCACAATTCCTTTCTCAAAAGGGCCATTCTGTGTCTACCATAGCATGGACATGGAGATAACAGGATCAAAGTTCCACCCCACTTTAAAATCCCCCAGGGTGCAACAGGGGTCAGAAGAATCACTACCTGTCTCAACACGTGGCTCCGTCATTCCATCATTCATTCACTCCACCATGGTTTTCTTTGGGCCTGCTGTGTCCCTGCACTGTCCTGGATGAACTGGTAATCTTGGGTGATTCTGGAGCAGCTCCTGACCCCTGGCACCTGCATTCTAGTTAGCGGGACAGAGCAAGCTGAAAGGTGCTAAAGATGAGGCTGGAGGGTCAAGCAGGCAGAGTATCAAAGGGGCCTTGGAATCCACAGTAATCAGGAGACTGGAGTTTCCTAAATACAAGGGGAAATCATTGGATAGGATAGCAGGAAGGGATGGAGTCAGTCTTCTTCTTAGATGGAGTATGGTTAGGACAGAGCAAGAATATAAATAGCTTATCATGTTAGGAGGTTCCTGCGGTTCCTGCAAAAGGTCATGTAAGTGTGAATGGTAGCAATGGAGATGGAGAAAGAGATCAAGTCAAGGAATATTGTGGAAATACAATCAAGGGGACATGCTGGTGTGTCACAAGGGGTATTTGTGTTGTGGGTCAAGGGGCCAGGAAAATATCATTATCCTTGATTTCCTGACTTGCATTTCTGGTGGAGTTATGCTCATTATTGGTCTGAGGAAGATCAGGGGTTGGGATGGAGAGGGTACTGGTAGAGATTATGAAAGTAAGTAATAGACATGTGGACATGTGATATTTATATGTTCATGAAACATTCATTTAGAGTGGCCAAGAAAATGTCTATGTGGGATTCAGATGAGAAGTTGGAACCCAAGTACAAATTTGGGGATCTGAGAGACCTTACCAGTTGGTCTGACAAAGTGCTAAGGTTTCTTTTTCTACATCAGAATCTACTGCATGGAGATGTGATAAAGCGTTGAAAACCATCTGAACAGGTAAGCTGTATTTGCCATGCAGGTGCAATGGAGGGTAGCTGATCAGAGACGCAGATAAGGCCCTTCACACAGAAGACAAGGAAAATACCTGAAGACCTACAGTCGTATCTGGCCTAGACTCAATACATACATGTGGCCTCTGAGCCTTGAGGCACAACAGTCATAGAACATTACTGCCTACCATGCAGAGAACCAGTCATCAGTAAAAGATGTTGACCAGGAATCTAAGCAAATCATCAAGAGGTGAAGACATAGCGCCATGCCCCTCCTAGCTCTTCAGAGACACAAAATATGGGATACGCTACAGGGGCTAAGAGTAGTTCAGAGTATGGAAACATCTTGGTGGAAGGGAAGAGCCTGGGATATTAAAAACCAGTAGGGAGATGCCTGGTGGCTCAGTGGTTGAGCATCTGCCTTCAGCTCAGAGCATGATCCCGGGGTCCTGGGATCGAGTCCCGCATCAGACTTCCTGAAAAGCCTGCCTTTCTGTCTCTGTGTATCTCTCATGAATAAATAAATAAAATATTAAAAAAATAAAGTAAAAGCCAGGAGGTCCTGGTCTCCATCCCCATACCATGAGATCTATTAGCATAGTGCTTGTATCTGTATTGTTTCCTCTATTTCCAGACCTGGTCACTCCTGGTACCCATTGGAGCTCAATAAAAGCCAGTAACATGAGTGGATGAGTGGCTGGATAGGTCTAAATTCTACCATGTTCCTTTGTTTTTAGGAATAAAGAGAGCCACATTTAAAATTCCTGAAAACCCAAGTGTCTATTTTGATTCATGGCAACTTGAAAGCACCTCCTTCAAGAAACAGTAGAGGATCATAGTTAAAACTGTGAGTCACACTGCCTGTGATAGCCCCACCAAAGCCATGAGGCCTTGCATGTGTCTCCTAACCTCTTTGAAACTCAGTTTTCACCTGTGTGAGGTATAATGTTAATTGTACCTGTTTCACTTGTCTCTAATGAGAACTAAATGAGTTAACAGATAATTTATGTGCATTGCTTAGGACAATGTATGACAAATAAAAGTACATGATAAATCATACATTCCCACTCCTCCTCTTTCTTCTTCCTACCATCAGACATCAATTCTCACTGTGTTGTGGTGTTCTGCTCTCCTGGCCACACCACCCATCTGCAGGCCCCCATGGCCACTCACCTGTTCCCTTATTCCTGTGGGCTCTCATAAATCATCAGGGACGTGAAAGACAACTACACACAGTTAGCACATGCTGGGCTGCTTATGCTAAAGCCTTCATAATACAACTCCAAGGAAGAGTGTCTAGTACTTAATTTTTAAAATGTAATATATATTTAATGCAACATTAATATTTAACTCAGTTAATGCAATATTTAATTTGATATCTAATGCAAATAAAAATAGTAAACAGATTTATTAATGATTTACACAAGTGCTTGCCTATTCTGTTTTTAAAGCATTTTTCTGCCTAGAAGACAATCTTCTATCCCCCAGAAAGCATATACGGGAGGGTTTTAGAGCTGGTTCTTTTAAGTGGGTCAGAGTTGTCATCTTGTGAGTGGGCTTGACCAAGCAGCAGCAGCCACCACTGCTATGGATTTTACTTGGTCATGTAATTAATGAGGACATATTATGTGCTGGGCACTGGGTTAAGATTTGATGGGAAGAGAGAAGGAGCCCTATTCTCACAGAGCTCACAATCCAGTGAAAAGATGAAATTCTGTGACAACTAAATTAAGTGCTAAAAAGGGAATCCTATAGTAGTCACACTGAGCACTAGCAGGGAAACTAATCCAGAATTAGTTTGGGGGGATAAGGGAGTGATCATGGAAAACTTCTTAAAGGGAGCAATACCTGAACTGAGATAACTTGGGGATGGAGAGAAAAAGTGTTCCAGGTGAGGGAAAGGTGACACAAGGCTGCTAGGACTGAATGTGTGCCTCTCAAATTCATATAGGGAAGCCCTCTCTAATTCCAGAGTGATGATTTGAGGAGGTGGGACCTTTGAGAGATGGTTAGGTGATAAAAGTAGAGCTCTTGTGAATGGGATTAGTGCTCTTAAAATAAGAGATGAGAGAGATGATTTATCTCTTCACCATGTGAGGGCACAGCAAGAAGGTCAACATGTTGAAGAGAGCTTTCACCAGGCAGCAGGTCAGCTGTGCCTTGATCTTGGGCCTTCAGAACTGTGAGAAGTAAATGTCTGTTGTTTAAGCTGCCCAGCCTATGATGCTCTGTGAGAGAAGTCCAAGCTGACTAAAATGAAATCCTGGAGACAGGGTTATGCCAGAGATCAGAGAAGTTCACAACTGCTGGAGAACAGAACAGGAAGCAGGGGTGAGGGGGGGCTTTGCGGGACCCAAGAAGAGATCTAGATATTATTCCAAAGATAATGAGATTTAGCCACTGTAATAACATGACCAGGGCTGCACTTTAGAAGGAATACTCCAGCTGGAAGAGTTCCACAGATAGTGTCCAGTAAACTAATCAAGAGAGGTGCCAATGGGAACAAAGAAAGAAAATGGGCAGATCCAAGAAAAATTCAGGTCACTGAAGGACAAGTCTTGATGACCATGGGTGACAGGTGATAAAGAGGAAGAAAGCAAAGACAATATGTAGGTTTTTAACAATTGGGTGGGTGCAGTAAATAAACAATGTTAGTCACCAATGTCATTGTTATCACAACTATCATCATTACTGATGATGTCTTGGTGCCATCTTTCAGAAACTACATATAATAAATCTGCTTCTACTTCTACAGCACCTTTCAATTCTGTTTCAAATAATAAACGTAACCCATGAAAAGTGCAAAGTGTGACAATAATGTGGGTCTCACTTTGGTTTTATCCTACATGAGGCAAACAAAACAATGTTGAAATAACCTAAATGCCCAACAACAGGGGATTAAGTATAGCACAGACATACAATTGAATATTATGCAACCTTCATAAATCATGCTCCAATGACATGGAGAAATGGGCTGTAATATAAACTTTTTAAAATTTCAGTGTACATAGAATAATCTCATTTTAATATATAAGGAATAAAATGTGCCACAATATTAACATTAGCTTTAATTTTTTATTTAAATTCAGTTTTTATTATGTTTTTTCATATTTTCTAATTTTTTTCATAATGTATATTACTATGGTATTCATAACATAAAAGGAAACAAAAACTCAATTTCAATTTATTCAATATAATATCTAATAAAAACACTGGGAGCCTTGGATCAATGCTATGAATTGTCCTTCCTAACTTGAGGGAAATAGTCAAAGGCTAATTATGTTCCAAGACCAACAGCTTTTCTTTCAAGAATTTATTTCTCAAGACCATGGCTCTCTTGCCAAGCAAACTTCACCCAATCTCTCTCTTCTTGACCATTATCATGGCCACGTTGCCATCTTTCCATCATCCCATTAGGAGAATAAATGAAGACAATGCAAGTTAAGACCAAAGGACTAAGTAGTTGAAAATTGGATATGCGGAGAATAAAGGAAATAATAGGTCTTCCTCTGTGGGAGCAGAAGATCCAGTTGAATAAAACATTACAGAAATCTAAGGAAGAGAAAAGAAATATTGAAAACTTATCTAGTCATCTTGGAGAATGATGAAAGAGTCCTAAATTTTTTCCAAGGCCTGCTTTTGTAGAGGTTTTAAAAACCTGATCCTAAGTTATCTGACACTCCTCCCATCAAGAGGTATTCTTTCCCCTTGAATGTGGGTGGGTTTGTGATTTCCTTCAACACTGTATGGCATAAGTGATGCTATGTGACTTCTGAAGCCAGATCATAGAAGGCCATACGGCCTCTGCCTGAGTGTCTTGAGTAGTTTGCTCTCTATGCACTTCCTCTTGACACAGTTCCTTTCAAAATCCAGGTATTATGTGGTGAGAAGACAATCCACACAGGTAAGTCCCATGGAGGCACTTGATCCTCAAATCCTAGGCAAGCCCAGCCTTTGGGTCATCCAACCTAGGCACCAAACATATAAGTGAAGATGTCTCCAGTTAGTAATGCCAGCCTCAGGCTGAATCAGTCATCCTATCTAAGTGTCCCTATCTGAGGCCCCACACAATATAGGGGAGAGACAAGCTATGCTCTGTCCAAATTCCCAACCCACAGAATCTACAAACACAGTAAAATCATTGTTTTCTTGTGTTGTTAAGTTTGGGGTAATTTGTCATATAGCACAGATAAGTGAAACAAAAACTGGTTCCTAAGAGTGGGATGCTATTGAATCAAAACTAAAACATGTGCCATTCATCTGGGAACTGTGTGAAAGGCCTCAAGGAAGCAGTTGGTGAGGGTAAGAAGGAAAACAATATTAGAAGCTGAGGAAAAAGAGGTTCCTGGATGTGTAGAAGAAACTTGACAACACTGCAGTAATGTAGAAAGTAGAGAACATACTGGATAAACTCTGTGTGGCATCTAAGATTTCCAGAGTGTTGAAAGTGCCACCTGGCTTCTTCTAGTCACCTAAAATAAAATTGGGCAAGAAAAAGAGCTCAACTAAAGAATCAATGATAACACACTGGGGTAAATTTCAGAAGTAAATATAAAGGGCCCAGGACAATCTTTCCAGCCAACTAAGGCTACTCAAAGTAAGAAAGGGCACAGATCAATTCCATGTTATCAGAACACTATGTTGGTTTCAGAGTAAAGATGAAGCCAGTAGTGTGGCTGAAAGTGTATTTGTTAAAATCTAAGATTCCTAGACCACTTTAGTCAAATGAAATCCCTTTGAGGCTCCTAAGGAGTCAACTTGAGGACAACAGGTTTTCCAAGGATATTAAGAATACTATCCCACAGAAGACTAACAGCCCAAGTATAGAAGGGCTTATCTCCTAGAGATTTATGGGTGTGGCTTGGGTCTAATGAAATAATGAATTGACACATAAGAAATTCATAAAGTTCTTAAAGTAATTATACCAGCTTGGAGTAAAAGGAACCAAGACAGTAATGATTAAAAGAGTCCTCTGGATCCCCAAACTTCTATGGACAGAAAGCAAGTAGAGAAATCTACTCTCCTACAGATATAGTCTATTTCTTTGCAGGGGGGATGTGGGGGGCGGAGGCAGGTGATGACTCAAAGGTCAGTACCAAGATCTCAGAGTTGGAGCCAAAAGCCACAAAATTCATTATCTGGGATCTGTTTTGGACCCTAATCAAGAAATGGGCAACATATGCCAAACTGGATTTCAGAATTACTATGGGCCACTGACTGCTATGGTTCCCCACACTGCTATGGTCTTGGAAGAGTCAAATGTATTTTGCAGGTAGGGGAAAAAAGGCAAACAATTTATAGCTAGATTGCACACTGTACTGGTTTTAGAACCACTGCCCAAATCCTTTGACATTCTTCCTACTGGGATACGGAAGCCATCTCTCCTGGATTTCCAGCCTACTGGCCCACCATGCAGACTTTAGACTTGCCAGCTTCCATAGAGGGTGAGCCAATTCCTTAAAATAAATATACATGCACATCCTATTGCTTGTGGGTAGTCCAAGTCCAAAAGCCCTGTGCTCCAGAATTCCCTCTTGCTCAGTCAATTGTCCTATTCAGGTCTTCAACTGATTGCTCTCCATAATGTGGAGTTGAAAACATCCAGTCTACTTTACTCAAAGTCCACGGATTTAAAATGGCATTTCTATACACTAACAATGAGACTGAAGAAAGAGAAATTAAGGAGTCAATCCCATTTACAATTGCACCCAAAAGCATAAGATACCTAGGAACAAACCTAACCAAAGATGTAAAGGATCTATACCCTCAAAACTATAGAACACTTCTGAAAGAAATTGAGGAAGACACAAAGAGATGGAAAAATATTCCATGCTCATGGATTGGAAGAATTAATATTGTGAAAATGTCAATGTTACCCAGGGCAATATACACGTTTAATGCAGTCCCTATCAAAATACCATGGACTTTCTTCAGAGAGTTAGAACAAATTATTTTAAGATTTGTGTGGAATCAGAAAAGACCCCAAATAGCCAGGGGAATTTTTAAAAAGAAAACCATATCTGGGGGCATCACAATGCCAGATTTCAGGTTGTACTACAAAGCTGTGGTCATCAAGACAGTGTGGTGCTGGCACAAAAACAGACACATAGATCAATGGAACAGAATAGAGAACCCAGAAGTGGACCCTGAACTTTATGGTCAACTAATCTTCGATAAAGGAGGAAAGACTATCCACTGGAAGAAAGACAGTCTCTTCAATAAATGGTGCTGGGAAAATTGGACATCCACATGCAGAAGGTCTAGTTTCATTAGACCACTCTCTTTAACCATACACAAAGATAAACTCAAAATGGATGAAAGATCTAAATGTGAGACAAGAGTCCATCAAAATCCTAGAGGAGAACACAGGCCACACCCTTTTTGAACTCAGCCACAGTAACTTCTTGCAAGATACATCCATGAAGGCAAAAGAAACAAAAGCAATAATGAACTATTGGGACTTCATCAAGATTAGAAGCTTTTGCACACAAAGGATACAGTCAACAAAACTAAAAGACAACCTACAGAATGGGAGAAGATATTTGCAAATGACATATCAGATAAAGGGCTAGTTTCCAAGATCTATAAAGAACTTATTAAACTCAACACCAAAGAAACAAACAATCCAATCATGAAATGGGCAAAAGACATGAAGAGAAATCTCACAGAGGAAGACATAGACATGGCCAACATGCACATGAGAAAATGCTCGGCATCACTTGCCATCAGGGAAATACACATCCAAACCACAATGAGATCCCACCTCACACCAGTGAGAATGGGGAAAATTAACAAGGCAGGAAACCACAAATGTTGGAGAGGATGCGGAGAAAAGGGAACCCTCTTACACTGTTGGTGGGAATGTGAACTGATGCAGCCACTCTGGAAAACTGAGTGGAGGTTCCTCAAAGAGTTAAAAATAGACCTGCCCTACGACCCAGCAATTGCACTGCTGGGGATTTACCCCAAAGATTCAGATGCAATGAAAAGCCGGGACACCTGCACCCCGATGTTTCTAGCAGCAATGTCCACAATAGCCAAACTGTGGAAGGAGCCTCGGTGTCCATCGAAAGATGAATGGATAAAGAAGATGTGGTTTATGTATACAATGGAATATTCCTCAGCCATTAGAAATGACAAATACCCACCATTTGCTTCAACGTGGATGGAACTGGAGGGTATTATGCTGAGTGAAATAAGTCAATCGGAGAAGGACAAACATTGTATGTTCTCATTCATTTGGGGGAATATAAATAATAGTGAAAGGGAATATAAGGGAAGGGAGAAGAAATGTGTGGGAGATATCAGAAAGGGAGACAGAACATAAAGACTCCTAACTCTGGGAAACGAACTAGGGGTGGTGGAAGGGGAGGAGGGTGGGGGGTGGGGGTGAATGGGTGACGGGCACTGAGGGGTGCACTTGATGGGATGAGCACTGGGTGTTATTCTGTATGTTGGCAAATTGAACACCAATAAAAAATAAATTTATTATTTAAAAAAATAAATGAATAAAAGTGAATCTCATCCAAAAAAAAAACTCTCACTGGAATACTCAGAATAATGTTTGACCACATATCCAGGCATCATGCCCCAGCCAGGTTGATACATGAAATTAATGAGCACAACAATGCAAACTTCTGACCCACAGATTCTCTGAATTTAGTAAAATGACTGTTGTTTTATATTTCTAAGTTTAGAGTAGATTGTTATACAACAATACCCCTTGATAAAGACTCCTCCAAAGATATGAATGATTTTGTCCAGGCATCTCCATATCTGAAATGCTGTAAGTGCTTGTCCACTCAGTGAAAACACTGCACTTCACCCTGAGTCAGCAAGGACAAGAAATAAAATCCAAACTTCAAACCAAAGCCAAACTCCTCACACAGGCGAGTATGATTTGGTTTCAGCCCACCTCTCCAGCCTCTCCCTCTACTTCATTCACCCCTGCTGGAACACATCAAACTCTATCCATGCTCTTTGGCTAGAATGCTCTCCCCGCCCCCCACTTGGGAACTAAGCTTAAACATAGTCGGCTTCCCTGACCACTACTCTATCTAAGGACCCCCCCCCCCCCGCCAATAAGCAAAGGATTAGAAAACTCTTCCTCTTCCTGCATGAGAACTTAACCTTCAGTTAAATTCCTAGCAATGTATCCCTGGTTAACTAATTAGTTGGGATGTAAACTGTATTACTAGGCAACGTTATCTATGGTATATAAGTGACCTCTCACTGGTACTTTGCATCTAGTCTAGAAAAAAACTATAAATGGGCTGGCTCTAAGTGCCTGATGGGATGCCATATTTTGAATGTCATTACTCTGAAATAAGATAAGAGCTCTGCCTGTGGCATTGTGATGAGTTATTGGCCCCTGTGACACAGGCAACTTCTCAGCTAGGGAAGACTCACACCTGCTCAATGTGGAGTCCTCTCCTTGCGTAGTGCTAGCTGAGGAGGAGGAATGCCTGGTGCTGCTCTAGGGGCCAACTCAACTTCCCATTCTCCATCCTTCTAGAACTTATGATGCTAAGAGTAAACTATGATACTCTAAATCTGAATATTTACCTGAATCTAGAAGACTCTTACTTAGTGCACTTTCCTATCCTATTATTCCCTCATACCACCCTGTTTTTTCTTCATGGCACCTTTCACATTTAGTTTATTAATTACCTGTTTATTATCAGACTGTCCCCTAGACTGTAAACTTGAAGAGATCAAAGACCATGAAGACCATGCCTGTTTTGTTCCCCATTTTAAGTTCAACACTTATTCTAGTGAGCTTATTCCTACACGGTAGGAGCTTGATGACTACTGGATGGATGCATGGATCGACAAATAAGATGAGAGGAGGAAGTTGCTAGAAAGTTATAAGAGACAAAGTAGCAAGTAAACAGAATCCAAATTGCAGAAGATCTTATTTGAAGTACACATGAGCAGTGAATCACCTCCAAGGACCTTGGAGAGATGCTGAAGGGTTTCAAGTGAAAAAGTATACAGTTTGTTTCAGAAAAATCACTCTAACAGTGGATGGAGGAGGGAGGGGGTACAGGTGACATTAGAAGCAGAGAAACAATTAGTCCATCTAACAGGACTAACAGTCCTGGCGAAAGACAGGATCAAGAGGATAAAATAGTCCCAAGAGATGGTTAAGAAGCAAAACCTGTAGCACTCAGTGACCAATTTAGATGTGGGAAGCAGAAAAAAAAAATGGAGGAAACTTGAGTGACCATGGAATGGACACTTGAGAGACTAGGCCCATGGGAGTGATGTTAACCTGGAAAAGAACCCACAGGGGTGAGAGGTGAGGGGTGGGAGAGATGGTGAGTTTGTCCTTGGACCTCCCAAGAGGAATGTCAACCAGACAGCTAGAGCCTGGACATAGGAAAGATGGTGTCAGCACATATGGGGTAGTTAGAAGCTGTGGGTACCTTGAGCCCATCCAGAAAATACATAGTGAAATTTTAAAGGGCTGGAGATAAAACTCAGGTGATCTGATGCAGAAAGCAAGCTGAATCGAGTAGCTGAAACAGATCCTACATGGAGTAGAGGCACAATCAGAGAGGATGCATGTCTTTGAGACCTCTACCATGGAGCTGATTTCTTGCTTAAATAAAAGTCATTTCTATTTTTTTTTTAAAAGTCATTTCTATTTGAATCTAATATCTCCAAAGTAGAGTTCTTTCCCATCCCTGAATCCTGTGAAGTCCTACACACAGTAGGTACTTAACAGCCTATGCATATCTGAACCATCCCAGGATAGGGGCAAAATCACTAATTAGTTTTAATCCAGACTAATTGGTTTTTTAAACTCTCATATAAATCTGACTTTTAATAGGTTCTGAGAATCGATGTTTCATTATTTTTTGCCGCAGTGGAGTTTATCCCTGTTGATGGGTCATTACAAATCATCGCTCTCTGAGAGGTCCCCTTTCTCTCATTTCCTGATCTTTCAGCAGGATATCTTTGTTCTTGAGAGTGAAGGAAAAAATTAAATGGGTCTTGGAAATTAACAACCAGGACCAACCAGACCAAAGGAAGAGGCGCTTTGGTTCTCTCAAGGAGCCTACTCCAGGCACAATCCATATTGCTCAAGAGGAATAAACGGAAGGCTTTATTTGTGGCATCAGACTAGTATTTTCAGCATTTGTCTGTCATTCATTGAGTGTCCACTACATACCAGGCACTGACCAAGCAGTTTATGTGTGGACTCACTTCATCATCACAGTGATGTTAAGTATAGACTATAATCAGCCCCATTTTTCAGAAGAGGACACTGAGACTTAGAGAAGCTAAGGAGCTTGCCCAGTTCGTGGGACTATTACACTGCACAGACCTGCCTGGAAATCTGCACACACTCCTCCCAAAACAGGCTGCCAGGCACATCTGCTGTGTATGGGTCACTGGGTCCCTAAAGGAGCCTGACTAGAAGTCAGAGGGATCCCAGAGCATCCTCTGCCCAAAGCCCCAAGTGTCACCATGGAGTAATTATAGTGGCAAAGCTTCCTCCTGACTCTGACCTTCAGGCAAAATCCCTTCTTTTTTCCTTGGCACTGAGATTCTTTGTAGAGCCATCTGTGTACAACTAAGCAAAACAGTATACATCCCCAAGAACAAAGAAAGAAATGTGGCTCAGATTCTCAGAGCGGCATCAGTGTCTTTTGGTGCCAAAGTGCACCCTCGCCCAAACACAGTCCCTTGGTTTTTACCACAGCAGGGTTTGAATATGAAGGAACCATCAGAAGGAAGGCTCTGAACCAACTCAGATTCTCTTGGAGCTCTATGTGCCAAGAAGAAATCAATAAGTAGGAAGCCTGCAGGTACCCATCACCCATATCACTTAAACCCTTTGCAGATCTGTTGGTGCCACCAGGATCCAGGGCATGGGGTTGGCCCTCATGGACCCACTTCTATTTTCCCTCATGGGTGAGAGTGTTAGGAAAAAGACAGCATAGACTTTGTAATGGCCATAGGCTGGGAATCCAACAGGAGTGTGTTTGCACCCTGCCTGTGAGACCTTGGGCATACTATCCCTCCTACTCACCTCACCTTTCTCATCTACACAACAAAAATAATTATAGCTCCTGTCTCCTCAGAAATGTGGAACTAGTACACGGAGGGCACTTATTTATCCCAGGGCCCAGCACACAGGGAGAGCTTGGCAAATGTCAGCTGCTATTGTCGTTATCCTTACACAGCCGGTGGTAGCGCTGCGTCTCTGTTGGAAGGGGAGATCCACAAAGCCTAGGGGTGGCACACAGACTTCAGTATTTCCAGTTTGGTATTACACTGTGTGAAGAGCATGGCACAGACTGGAGATCAAATCCTCACCATGTCCCTTTGGGGCTGGGCAAGTTATTTAAGCCTCTCTGAGCCTCATGGAGGTCAGGATCTAGTGAGAGACAGAAAGGTACTGACGTAATCCCACAAACATAAGCAGAAACTGAGATTTGTGCTAAAGAAAAGCAGCATGATTTGGAGAGAGTACAGTAATGAACTGCAGTGAAACACAGGGAGGAAGGGCAGCAGTGGGGAAGGAAGCTTTCCTGAGGAGGCAAAGATGAGTAGGAGTCTGTTAGGTAGTGGCACGTGCAAAGGCGCCATGGTTACAGCAGCCAAGGGGTCTGTAGCATAGAGAGGAAGGCAGCAGGCAGACCCTGCTGACCTTAGAAATAAAGGTCCAAAGGGCAGACACTTCTATCTGCTCCACTCCCTTGAAAGATCCCAGATGCCTAGAACAATGCTAATCACATCAGTGGTACTCGAAAAATATTTACTTATAAAACATGAGTTCATATAATTCATTATTAGCAAGTCAGTCACTTAGGGGTGGATGCACCATGTGCTGAGCCCTCGTCCCTGGTGGGCAATGCCAGAGGGAGAGTCCAGGGCTCTAGGTTTTCGATAGTCATGAAAGGCTGCTGCCCTCAGACACCTATATGGTCCAATTCCACATCATCTTCACCACGGCCTCCTGCCTAATCCAGAGAGACACAAAAAACACAGGTGTGCCATGGCAGGGCTGAAAAGTGAAAGGATTTCTTTGTGTGGTAATTTTCAAGGAAATTCTATGCTTAACAGCCCACATAGGAAAGATGCTTATTTCCCAACTGTTCATTATATTTCAATGAACAGCCCAATTTGTGATAAAATGTCCCAAACATACCTAATTCAGGTTCTCTGCCATCAGAACACACGTGGCATTTCTCTTCTCTCTTTGACCCAGTTAGGAGAACAGGGTTCTGGGATGGTTTAAAGCAGAAGGCTTTGAGACCCTAAACGGGAAGCCAAGGGAGATGGAAAAATGATGGCTGCATCTAATTTTTATCATCCCTCCGAGTTGAAGAAATGGAGGCCTCCTTCACAGAATTTCAGGAAAACAGGCTGCCCCCCACCCTGCAACTCAAACACTCTTAACTTAGGAACCTGATGTCAAGAGCATATCTAGCCCAATGTCTAGGAACTAACCTCCATTACACTTTCACTTCCCCTGGTTGCCATGTTGCCCCACATGATGTCACCACCAGCCTCAACTAATTGGATCAAGGCTAATCCCGGACTCAGAGGGTCCCATGGCTGATTGGCCACCAACCGATCACCAATCAGACTCACTGTGCCCAGGATGAGTGGGAAGAGGCCAGAGTGGTATGCACCCGAACAGAAAAGTCATGCAGCAAAAGGTGCAGCAGCTACTCTGCCGTGTACCCCCCACCCTCCAATTCCATGCCATCAACAGAAGAAACTAAGCAGTAAGCAAAGTCAGATGGCCACTGGCTACAGAGAATAAGGGGAGGATGACACTGATGTAATGAGAGAAGCTGATGAAAGACCACAAAATCCAGGGAGAAAAGGGCACAGAGAGGGTCAGTAACACAGCTTGTAAGTGACCAAGCCAGCTTTTGAACCCAAGCCTAACTCTGAGCTATTTGTTCTTCCAACTGCACACACTGCTCTCTGCAGGAGGATGGCAGGATAAGCTTCCTTGGGGATGATTGTTCAGGAGGAGGAGGAGGAGGGATTTTTCAGGATGAAATGAGAAGTTCCTGAAAACAGAGACCAGCCAAGAGGTTCATGCTGCATCATCTTCTTTGTTGCTGATGCCTTGTTTTGTTTGGGGTTTGCCTTTATGGAGTGCTTACATGTGCCTAAAATTTGCAAAAGCTTCATTCAACTCTCCACAAGAGGTCTATGCAGGAGTTGTTATTAATGTTACAGATGATAAAACTACTTCCTTGTGGGACCAGACGGTGAGCCCAGGTCTGTGTGTCGCCAAAGACCACATGACTGTCTGATGAAAGACTTTTCGACCATGCCAATCCCAGCAGTGGGCCAGAGCAGTATCTTTCTTGGCCAAGGAGATGAAGAACAGAGACCTAAAGAACATTCATTTTAGGAGATAAAGTGCCAGCTCACCCAGAAGACCACGTTGGGGGAAAACCAGCAACACCCAATAGACTAAAGAGGTGAAACCTTTCACAATTTTTCAAGAATAATGAGGATAATACTGGGGGGGGGGGGAGGGGGCGAGGGAGGAGAAGGTTTCTAGTGAGCACTTCTGAGCCCAAGCATTTCCTAGCTTTTTCCTGCCACCCTCCCCCTTTCATCCATATCCCTTTTCAGGTTTTCTGAGTGTTTCAAGGCCACTACACCCTCTCTGATGTTTTGCCAACAGAAACCAGCAATCAGATCATCATCCCTTTACCAGACAAATGTCTCCACTCAGTTGTCAGTTACTCAACTTCTATTGTCCTCTTGATGCAATTCATCAGTTAGAATTGTTACTTCCGTGGCAAAATCTGTCTTCATTCCCCATTAATGTCTTAGAAGGGCGAGGTACAATCCTGGCATCTCCAAGTGGGTCTTGCCCAGAGTAAGAATTCACTTTCAAAACCCTTTATATCCAGCAGCAAAAATCAATGTGATTGTTAAAGGGTCTTTTACTTGTTAGGGCAATAAAGATTCTTCAAGCTAAATGTTCTTTTTACTCCTCACATTCCCACTCAAAGCATACCTGCTTTCTCTTAAGGAAAAGAAAAAAAAAAGAAAAAGAAAAACTGACCTAGAGGAAGGAGGTTTTATTTTGCAGATGACAGAACTTCCCTTGTTTAAAAGCAATTTAGCATATAGTACTGGTCAGAGTGTTCCTCATTAAATAGTCCAGAAAAAAATTTAATGGAAATGGTGCAAACCAGCGGAGTTAAACGAAGACGTGTCACCCTATAAATGCTAACACTGAATAACAGTTTGATGAGTTCAAGACAGCCCCACTAGGGTGACTGAGAGGATACTGCAGAAATTGAACGATGGATACAGCGCAGAACATGGATATTATTTCTCAACTTGTGACTATCTCCATGTCAGGAAATCCAGAACTCAAGGAAATGGAGATTCCCTGCTGTGGTAAGGATTCGAGACAGCTGAATTAAACTCTTGTCCTGAATTCTTTCACTGATCCAACAAGTACTGGCTGCCTACCAGTTATTAGACACTATGATGATCCTAGGGACAGCCATAAATAAGAGACAAGATTCTCACCTGCAGGAGCTTACAGTCAGTGAAGATACATAGGGCAAGGGATATTATGAGCATGTGTAACATGGACACTTGGCACCAGGGGAGGAGAAGTCAGAGGGATGGGGCCCTTCCTTCCATAAAAATACCATGTCCTATTGGTTCTCACTCTTAAATATCTCTCAGATGAGTCCCCTTCATGATACCTCCCATGCTGTCAATCTAGTCTGAACAACCATGTCAATCTATTTGTACTGTTATAACAGCTTCCTAAAGACCTTCCTGGAATCCACCCTGGTTCTCTCCCACATCCTCACCATGTAGCTGCCAGAGTAATCCAGAAGGGGTTGCAAGTCTGACCACCCACTCCCCTAATAAAGCCCACTAGAAGAAAAAGAAGAGGAGGAGAAGGACAGGGTGTTATTCTCCCCAGAGCTAGCTATCCCTGTGTTGCTGGCAACCTTCCTAGTCTGTGATCTTAGGCAAGCATCTCCAACTTCACTTTTCCTCAGCCACAAAGGAGGGCTAATCAAAAGTGCCAATATTCAGTCCTTTATGACCTAAAAGAATGGCAGTTCCATATGGTTCGACTGATACCGCCATCATGGGGCAGTTGTGAGAAGAGAAGGTTAGCACAGCACCCGGCACACAGGAAAGCTCTATGAACAGTAGGGTCTTTCTACCTCCTGATTCCTCCTACTGCTTAGTCCTTCTTGGTTTGCAAAAACTCCCTCTGGCCATTTTGTGCAACCAGGCTGCTAGCTGCATGGGCATTTGGCCATGAAACCCTGAAACATCTGGGTTGGGGTGGGAGGGGGAGGAAGGCAGGTACTCTCCTTCTCCTGTGTTATGGCCCATCAGTGGAGCTATCTTTATTTCTGGCCAGTTCCGCAGAGCTGATGTCTGCCTAGCACAGAGGAAAATTGTTTCTGCCACATCCTCCAATAAGAATGATTTTCTTCATGCTCCGTTTGTCTACAACTGTCTTTCCGATCATTCTCGCTGTTAGCACATGGTCTACACACTTGAAATTCAGCCAGAGGAACTGGGTAAAATTTATGATCCGCTGACTACTGAAGCTCTGAGCTATCAGATTTGAATATAAATGTTGGAATGAGGTCATCAGAAGCAACAGGTAGCAAGACAGCCAATCTGCAGATTTGCCATGCCAGAAATCCATACTTTAATCTGCTACCAATTAAAAACATTGATCAGACAACCGATGTTAATTAATAGAACACAGAAAATTTTCCAGCCTTTTATTTTGAGATTATAATTTTTGATGGAGTTTCAAATGCCTCAGTGTTACTATTAACGTCAGCATTTTGCCAATAACACTCTACTCAAACAGAACAATTCATTAGTGTTAAAACCGATTTACTGGAATGGGCTGAAAATCACTTTGGTTTTCTCTATTAATGTATTACAAGATGAAATATTTCATGAGTCGCTGGTTGACATGCTTGACACTTCCTCTCACACTGCTTAGCTCACTCAAGGTAGAAAATCGCCAGTCGGCAAATGAGATGCTAGGGACAAGCAAAAAGAAAAAAAATATTCTATCCCCTTAAAAACGTTTTAGTGTCCTTCAAAATAGAGACCATCCCCATCTATATTTTCTAATGACCTTATCTCTTATGAGATAATCCTCAAGATAAATGAAATCATCAAAGCAAAATGCTTGAGATGGTGCCTGACCGAGAGTTAGCATGAAATAAATGCTAGCCATTACCTGGGGAGGCATGAAGACTAGAGCAGTGGAGATCACAGACTGCAAGTCACATGATGAAGTCATACCCATCTCTGTTAGATCTTAGTTTGGAGGACCTGAGGCTTAGAGCAAACCTAAGAAATAGTTTGCTTACCACCCCCACCCTGCCGCCAAGTCTAAAACGGACATCATTATAGTAGTTTCCTAAGGCTGCTCTGACAAGTTGTCACAGACTTGGTGGCTTACAACAAGAGAAATTTACTTTTGCACAGTTGTGGAGGACAGAGGTTCAACATAAAGGCCTACAGGCTCTATGAGAGGATCCTCCCTATTGCCTCCTCCAGCACCTGGTGGCTTGTAGCTATATATTCCAGTCTCTGTGTCACCTCCTCTTCTTCTAAGCATACCAGTTATGGGATTCAGGGCGACCCTAAATCTAGATGGATTTCACCTCAAAATCCTTAACTAATGTTGTCCACAAAGACCTTTTTTCCAAATAAGGTCACATTCCATGGTTCCAGAGACACATGAATTGGACTTAGGGGAAGGACTAGTTAACCATCCACAGGGTGGTCATGACAGCAGTAGCTGCTTTGTAGGATGGTTATGGGAATTAAAATGAGAAAATTGCACATAAGGTGCTTGGCCAGGAACTGGCACATAGTAGGACTTGGTAAAAGGAGCTGGAAATAGATACGAGTATTCTAATTTATAGTTCCCCAAACCACTTGGTTTTTAAGCATTTCACATTCTCCTGGAACCGCAGCTGTCCCCCCTCCCCTTTGTTACCTGGTTTATCTCTTCCTACCGCCCTGCCCAGTTTGGGTCATTATCACATCAACCAATATTTGGTTGACTCATCTCATTTGAGCCCCATGCAACTCTCCCCAGATCCACCAGAGGGGGCTTTGCTACATGCAGATAAGATCCCCGACTCCCGCAGGTCTTCTGGGGAGCATCCGTCCTTCCTTGGCTTCCCAGAGCTCTCTTGGCCTCATGGTCTTGCTCTGCCTCCACCTTAAGCCCTCCTTCCAGTCATGTTGAATGGCTTGCAGTTCCTTTAACACGCAGTGTCCCTCTGCAATGTTATACTTGCTGGACAGAACACCCTTTCACACTCTTCTTCTGAATGTATCCCCACTAAGTCATGCTCTACTTTCTAGTCTCAAGTAAGGCATCCCCCACTTCCCCCAGGAAACCTTCCTGGTTTGAGCCTCCAGGTCTGAGTTAAGTACCTTACTGTATATTCCTCTGCTACCTCCATCAAAGCCCTTACTCCCTTCTCTTCCCTCCTTAGCCATAGGGAGAATTTGAGGTCAAGGATCGTGCCTTACCAGTGTACCCCCAACACCAAATCTACAGCAGACCCATCATAGAAAATCCAAAGAACGAAGAAATCAATGAATGAATCCTCACAGCTCTACTTACAAAAATCTGATAGGAGATTGGAATGATGCATGACATTTAATCAGAGACCATCTATCTACCTGATTTTTCTTGGCACAGCCATAATGGTCCAAACAATATTATCCTAAGGCCAGAACGATGACCCAAGTTAAGTTACCATGATCCTGGAGTCAGACCTTAATTTTCATGTTCAGTTTGTTCTTGAAAAGCTACATCCATATATCCAAACACCCATAAGGACCAAAGCCTGCTTCTTGGAAGGAGTATGACAAAGTCCATCAAAAAAATGTAGTTCTAACCAGCTGTGTGACCTCTGAATAATCACTTAACCTCTTTGGACCTCAATAGCCTCAACTATTAAACAGAGGGTTAGTCCAGAAGACTGACTCATGAGAATCTCGCTGTTTCTTTGAAATTCAAATGCCAGTCCTTGAATTCATCCCTGCTCCCACCCCCCCTCCAAATACCCAACTAAATTTTATGAAACATATACTCAGCTTCCTTGAAAGGAGATCCATTTGTCATGTGATTCCTGGCCAGGTAGAGCACGGCCTCCAGCCAATCCTGCTGCTAAATCATAATCTCCAGAATTTCACAGGAATAAAATATTGACTGTTTACCCAGAGCCATGGAGAGTTCCAATCTGGCCTCAGCCAAAAAGCTCCTAGAAAAATTGAACATTGTACATTCTCCAAACTCTCTTGCAAGAAAAACCCTAGAGACTCCAGTTCTTTTAGGCTGAGGCTAATATAACTCAGTCAAAATTTTTTCAACTAAAAGATCATTTTTATCTCTGTAGCTTTATCTCTGTTCTCTGATATTACAATGTTGGCAAGAATTCCTTCTAAAGCACGAGTCCAGGTTGAGAGGCAACTATTCTCTTATGAATGCAGATGGGAGTATACGATGGGGAGGGGATTTTGTGTGTGAAACAATAAATAACCAAAGACCCCAGAATTATGAGTGCTGTGGGAGGCCCAAATTCAATGTGAATAGTTACCACGTTTCCACGGTGCTGCACAGTTTTCAAGTGGCCTTATTATACATTATCCCACTGATATAGTCAAACTTATATCTAACATGACATTCATTCTAGGAGGATAAATCATTCTGAATTTTTTATCATCTCCCCATATTATTCAACTGATTTAAATACTATCAAATGGCAGTAATGGCCAAACTAATATCTTTAGCTCTGGCATTTATCCTGAGCTGCATAATAGTATTTCCAGCTGCCAGCTTGACATCTCCACTTGAATACTTACTCAGATCAGACAAATCTAAACCAAACTCCTGATTTCAATCCCCTCCTCTTCTCATTCTATCAAATGGCACCACTATCTACCCTGTCACTCAAGAAAAAAACCTCAGAAACATCATTTTCTCTGTTTTCTCATTCCTTGTGTCCAATCCATCAGCAAGTCTCACTAGTTCTACCTCCAGCATACATAGCTTGGTCTGTCCATTCTCTCCACCCATGAACCTCAATCCCTCTCCTCTCCCATCAGAACTGCCACAGAGGCTCCTTAGTATTTCCCCCACTGCTTCCTCATCACCCATGCTCTACTCAGGTATCAAAACAATTCTTATAAAACTATAAATCATATCAGGGATCCCTGGGTGGCTCAGCGGTTTGGCGCCTGCCTTTGGTCCAGGGTGCAATCCTGGAGTCCTGGGATCGAGTCCCACGTCGGGCTCCCGGCATGGAGCCTGCTTCTCCCTCTGTGTCTCTGCCACCCTCTCTCTATGTCTACCATGAATAAATAAAATCTTTAAAAAAAAACTATAAACCATATCATGTCACCTCCCTGCTTAAGTGATTACCCATCACATGTAAAATCAAGTCCAACTTCTTCACTATAGCTTCCACAGGTCCCTGACTGCCTTTCCAAGGTCCTATCAGCTCATTTTCCTCCTGATGCATGGACCCGGCTGCACTGACCAAGCCCTAGACCACCATGATCACTGCCCTCCAGCTCTCAAGGGTTAGCCCCTTCACATCCTGCAAGTGAACCCAATGTTACTTCCTCAAAGAGCCCCCACCCCCCAACCACCTACCCAAAGCAGGATTACTATGGGTTTCCATGTCTATCATATTCTGTTTCCTTCACAATATCTAGTATAACTAGAAGTTAACCAATTCATTCATTTATTACTTCATTATCTTCCCATCCACACTCCTACAAGAGTACTATCTCCAAAACAAGAGGCCTTGCCACTCTTAATCTGAGCACAATGGCCCTTTTGGTGAGGGAGGGACCCTTGTACTCAAGAGTACAAAATAGGTAAACACAGGACACCCATCACTAGACAGGTGGGCAGCAATTCTTAACCACATATATTCACGGCAGTAGGGAGGAAGACACTGCTTGCCACTCAGGGCTGCAGTCAGGAACAGAGTGAACCAGCAGGTGCTGTGGGCCACAGGCTTTATAGTAAGAGAGGCTGAGGTGCCTCTTGATTCCTGCAGGAGGATGTGATTGGCTTATTTGAACAATTTCTTAGACTGGCAGGGAACTGAAGCCTTTTCAGTTGAGGACTAAGTGGAGTGTGTCTGGTCTGGTTGAGGGGGCAACCAGCTACATGGGGGGGTGCCTTTCATGATGAGTGGGGACACATATGATGAGAGCAGGAAGGATTCATGGTCAGGCCTTTGGGGCTCTATGAAACCCAAAGGTGTCAAGGCAGCACAAAGAATGTATAGTCCTTACAGTACACTTGTCCTCTGGATTATGTCCAGTGCCTGGAACATAGCAGGTCCTCAAATACTTGATGAATGAAGGAATGAATTTGGGTGAAAGACCCTCCCGGTTCCCACTTTTGGCTTGGCCATTTAGATACTTCCACAGCTCAGAAAGTAACTTGGGTGACTAGATGGGTAGTGAGTAGAACTCCATGTCTTCAATGCTGCTTCTCCTTCTATTTCATCACAAAACCAGCTCTCTTTCTTTAGGACTCCCCAGAGGTTGGGGAGTATAATATTCACAGAGAAAAAAGATCAAGGCAACGTTTTAAACTACAAATGTACAAATGTTATAGATGAAGGATGGGTCCTCTTTCCAAGTACCTGTTTAGCTTTTTCATTTATTTTTCATCTGAACTTTTTTTTTTTTCATCTGAACTTTTTTACTCAAATGTGTCCCTATGCTTTTACAACATGGAGACGTGGTCAGACCAATTCCTTCTGATGCACCCATTTGCACTACAAGGAAAAACATACTTGCAAATGTCATGTTCAACAGCCAATGAACAAGGATATCTCTTAATTAGAGCCTCTAATGTATATTTCAATGATTCTTCTAATATTTATTTTTATTATGAAAAGAAGGGCCTACTCGTTAAAGAAGTTTTTAAAAATACAAAGCATAAAAAAGAACAGAAAAGTGCTCATAGCCCCATCATCCAAACACAGCCACAGAAGGATAGTTTCTGATATATTTTTGTAGGCATAATTATTTTTAATTATGGATTATATAGCTGGATTATTATATATTATTATATGTTATATAGCTGGATTTATATTATACACATACATACAGACAATACTGTGTCTTTTTTTTTAGTTAATACCAGAGTACCGCTCTCTCAGTGTTTTATCATACTCTTAGAAAATAATATTTAATAACTACATAAGATTGCATCAATTGGATATACTTTAAGCATCTTAGGTAGTCACCTATAGTTGAATATTTGTAATTTAAGTTGTTTGCAATATTATAGCACTGAGCACATTTTTATTCTTGAAATTTTTATGATACTAAGTATGATTTTCTTAAGAGAAAATTTCAGAATCTCTGGACTAATGTTAAAGATATCACTAAGATTTTTTATCTGTATTCTCAAGTTTTTTCCTCAAAGAGACGTGAATTATCTTTAAAAGAAAAAAAAAACTGGTTTGCTTCTAAGCAGAATGACATCAACTTTTGGTGTCATCTATTCTGTTGCTAAGTATTTCCTGACATAATTCAAGAAAGTCTTCCCGCATCTTACTTTTTATTTCCTTCCTATGATATTCCCACCTCTGAATTTCCATGTGTCATCGCAGAATTCTCAGCCACAATGCGTTTTCCTGCTGTAGTTTGTAAAAGTTCACAATTTGGTCATGTGATATGACCAATCGTTGAGTCTACAACTCTGGACATCAGGATTAACCAACCTGAATGTCTTTCCCTTGCAGCCTCTAGACAGGTCCAGTAAATAACAGCTCTTCCCACCAGCAGTGGAGGCAGGTACATATCAAGGGCAGGAAACTCAACACCAAAGAAAAGACTCTTGAGATTGACTTGCCCTGGGATGAAATTAAAAATTCAGTTCAAAGAGTTTAAGTGATCCAAAAGAATATTTTCTTCTGGTATTTCAAATATAGCCCTGTCTTGGATGCAAAAAAGATGAGTTCTGAGGATTCCTTTATCTCTTCAAAAGAAGCACTTCCTCATAATATGGCCTAAAAGCAAAGAGCTGAGAGGAGAGAAGTCCAGGCATTGTATGAATGTAAATCACCCAGCTATGCAGTGATAGAGATTTCTGGCCCTGGGTCTTCAGGGGCCACTGATCCACCAAAACCAGTGCTGACACCTTGAAACCAAAGACACCAAGACCAAAAGGCTTATTTGTCCTTGTCATTGATGAAGAGCAGCATGAGCCAGCCTAACTCACAAGCTACACTAAGTGCTCCTTTGCAGGAAGTGGAGGCCCCAGCGGCCCCTCCCCCAGGTAAAGGAGGGAAAGAAGCCACAGTCTCCACTTGGAGCACTCTCTCTGGCACTCCCCCTTCCCCATGACTGCTTCCACTGGGGCCCTATATCTGCAAAGGATCTTTTCAGTGTGTTCTCTAATTTAAGCCTTCAAAAACTTTCCTATGGGAGCAATCTATAGCATTGTGCCAAGTCTCCAAATCACTCAAAATTTTTTTAATTTATTTTTTATTGGTGTTCAATTTACTAACATACAGAATAACCCCCAGTGCCCATCAGATTCACTCCCACCCCCCACCCTCCTCCCCTTCTACCACCCTTAGTTCGTTTCCCAGAGTTAGCAGTCTTTACGTTCTGTCTCCCTTTCTGATATTTCCCACACATTTCGTCTCCCTTCCCTTATATTCCCTTTCACTATTATTTATATTCCCCAAATGAATGAGAACATACAATGTTTGTCCTTCTCCGATTGACTTATTTCACTCAGCATAATACCCTCCAGTTCCATCCACGTTGAAGCAAATGGTGGGTATTTGTCATTTCTAATGGCTGAGGAATATTCCATTGTATACATAAACCACATCTTCTTTATCCACTCATCTTTCGATGGACTCCGAGGCTCCTTCCACAGCTTGGCTATTGTGGACATTGCTGCTAGAAACATCGGGGTGCAGGTGTCCCGGCTTTTCATTGCATCTGAATCTTTGGGGTAAATCCCCAGCAGTGCAATTGCTGGGTCGTAGGGCAGGTCTATTTTTAATTCTTTGAGGAACCTCCACACAGTTTTCCAGAGTGGCTGCATCAGTTCACATTCCCACCAACAGTGTAAGAGGGTTCCCTTTTCTCCGCATCCTCTCCAACATTTGTGGTTTCCTGCCTTGTTAATTTTCCCCATTCTCACTGGTGTGAGGTGGGATCTCATTGTGGTTTGGATGTGTATTTCCCTGATGGCAAGTGATGCCGAGCATTTTCTCATGTGCATGTTGGCCATGTCTATGTCTTCCTCTGTGAGATTTCTCTTCATGTCTTTTGCCCATTTCATGATTGGATTGTTTGTTTCTTTGGTGTTGAGTTTAATAAGTTCTTTATAGATCTTGGAAACTAGCCCTTTATCTGATACGTCGTTTGCAAATATCTTCTCCCATTCTGTAGGTTGTCTTTTAGTTTTGTTGACTGTATCCTTTACTGTGCAAAAGCTTCTAATCTTGATGAAGTCCCAATAGTTCATTTTTTGCTTTTGTTTCTTTTGCCTTCATGGATGTATCTTGCAAGAAGTTACTGTGGCTGAGTTCAAAAAGGGTGTTGCCTGTATTCTTCTCTAGGATTTTGATGGAATCTTGTCTCACATTTAGATCTTTCATCCATTTTGAGTTTATCTTTGTGTATGGTGAAAGGGAGTGGTCTAGTTTCATTCTTCTGCAAGTGGATG
This sequence comes from Canis lupus baileyi, assembly GCF_048164855.1. Classification (NCBI taxonomy): domain Eukaryota; kingdom Metazoa; phylum Chordata; class Mammalia; order Carnivora; family Canidae; genus Canis; species Canis lupus. The sequence goes on along the minus strand of NC_132845.1, from coordinate 41,592,648 downwards.
TCCAATTTTCCCAGCACCATTTATTGAAGAGACTGTCTTTCTTCCAGTGGATAGTCTTTCCTCCTTTATCGAAGATTAGTTGACCATAAAGTTCAGGGTCCACTTCTGGGTTCTCTATTCTGTTCCATTGATCTATGTGTCTGTTTTTGTGCCAGCACCACACTGTCTTGATGACCACAGCTTTGTAGTACAACCTGAAATCTGGCATTGTGATGCCCCCAGATATGGTTTTCTTTTTAAAAATTCCCCTGGCTATTTGGGGTCTTTTCTGATTCCACACAAATCTTAAAATAATTTGTTCTAACTCTCTGAAGAAAGTCCATGGTATTTTGATAGGGACTGCATTAAACGTGTATATTGCCCTGGGTAACATTGACATTTTCACAATATTAATTCTTCCAATCCATGAGCATGGAATATTTTTCCATCTCTTTGTGTCTTCCTCAATTTCTTTCAGAAGTGTTCTATAGTTTTGAGGGTATAGATCCTTTACATCTTTGGTTAGGTTTGTTCCTAGGTATCTTCTGCTTTTGGGTGCAATTGTAAATGGGATTGACTCCTTAATTTCTCTTTCTTCAGTCTCATTGTTAGTGTATAGAAATGCCACTGATTTCTGGGCATTGATTTTGTATCCTGCCACGCTACCAAATTGCTGTATGAGTTCTAGCAATCTTGGGGTGGAGACTTTTGGGTTTTCTATGTAGAGTATCATGTCATTGGCGAAGAGGGAGAGTTTGACTTCTTCTTTGCCAATTTGAATGCCTTTAATGTCTTTTTGTTGTCTGATTGCTGAGGCGACTTCCAGTACTATGTTGAATAGCAGTGGTGAGAGTGGGCATCCCTGTCTTGGTCCTGATCTTAGGGGAAAGGCTCCCAGTGCTTCCCCATTGAGAATGATATTTGCTGTGGGCTTTTCGTAGATGGCTTTTAAGATGTTGAGGAATGTTCCCTCTATCCCTACACTCTGAAGAGTTTTGATCAGAACATGATGCTGTATTTTGTCAAATGCTTTCTCTGCATCTAATGAGAGGATCATATGGTTCTTCGTTTTTCTCTTGCTGATATGATGAATCACATTGATCGTTTTACAAGTGTTGAACCAGCCTTGTGTCCCAGGGATAAATCCTACTTGGTCATGGTGAATAATTTTCTTAATGTACTTTTGGATCCTATTGGCCAGGATCTTGTTGAGAATTTTTGCATCCATGTTCATCGGGGATATTGGTCTATAATTCTCCTTTTTGGTGGGGTCTTTGTCTGGTTTTGGAATCAAGGTGATGCTGGCCTCATAGAACGAATTTGGAAGTACTCCATCTCTTTCTATCTTTCCAAACAGCTTTAGGAGAATAGGTATGGTTTCTTCTTTAAACGTTTGATAGAATTCCCCTGGGAAGCCATCTGGCCCTGGACTCTTGTGTCTTGGGAGGTTTTTGATGACTGCTTCAATTTCCTCCCTGGTTATTGGCCTGTTCAGGTTTTCTATTTCTTCCTGTTCCAGTTTTGGTAGTTTGTGGCTTTCCAGGAATGCGTCCATTTCTTCTAGATTGCCTAATTTATTGGCGTATAGCTGTTCATAATATGTTTTTAACATCGTTTGTATTTCCTTGGTGTTGGTAGTGATCTCTCCTTTCTCATTCATGATTTTATTAATTTGAGTCTTCTCTCTCTTCTTTTTAATAAGGCTGGCTAATGGTTTATCTATCTTGTTAATTCTTTCAAAGAATCAACTCCTGGTTCTGTTGATCTGTTCCACAGTTTTTCTGGTCTCGATTTCGTGGAGTTCTGCTCCAATTTTTATTAACTCTCGTCTTCTCCTGGGTGTAGGATCTATCTGCTGTTTTTTCTCTAGCTCCTTTATGTGTAAGGTTAGCTTTTGTATTTGAGTTCTTTCCAGTTTTTGAATGGATGCTTGTATTGCAATGTATTTCCCCTCAGGACTGCTTTTGCTGCATCCCAAAGATTTTGAACGGTTGTATCTTCATTCTCATTAGTTTCCATGAATCTTTTTAATTCTTCCTTAATTTCCTGGTTGACCCTTTCATCTTTTAGCAGGATGGTCCTTAACCTCCACGTGTTTGAGGTCCTTCCAAACTTCTTGTTGTGATTTAGTTCTAATTTCAAGGCATTATGGTCTGAGAATATGCAGGGGACGATCCCAATCTTTTGGTATCAGTTCAGACCTGATTTGTGACCCAGTATGTGGTCTATTCTGGAGAAAGTTCCATGTGCACTTGAGAAGAATGTGTATTCAGTTGAGTTTGGATGTAAAGTTCTGTAGATATCTGTGAAATCCATCTGGTCCAGTGTATCATTTAAAGCTCTCGTTTCTTTGGAGATGTTGTGCTTAGAAGACCTATCGAGTATAGAAAGAGCTAGATTGAAGTCACCAAGTATAAGTGTATTATTATCTAAGTATTTCTTCACTTTGGTTATTAATTGGTTTAAATATTTGGCAGCTCCCACATTCGGGGCATATATATTGAGGATTGTTAAGTCCTCTTGTTGGATAGATCCTTTAAGTATGAGATAGTGTCCTTCTTCATCTCTCACTACAGTCTTCGGGGTAAATTTTAGTTTATCTGATATAAGGATGGCTACCCCTGCTTTCTTTTGAGGACCATTTGAATGGTAAATGGTTCTGCAACCTTTTATTTTCAGGCTGTAGGTGTCCTTCTGTCTAAAATGAGTCTCTTGTAGACAGCAAATAGATGGGTCCTGCTTTTTTAACCAGTCTGAAACCCTGCGCCTTTTGATGGGGTCATTAAGCCCGTTCACGTTCAGAGTTACTATTGACAGATATGAGTTTAGTGTCATCATGATATCTATTCAGTCCTTGTTTTTGTGGATTGTTGCACTGAACTTCTTCTTAAAGGGGAATTTGAAGAGTCCCCCTTAAAATTTCTTGCAGAGCTGGTTTGGAGGTCACATATTCTTTCAGTTCCTGCCTGTCTTGGAAGCTCTTTATCTCTCCTTCCATTTTGAATGAGAGCCTTGCTGGATGAAGTATTCTTGGTTGCATGTTCTTCTCATTTAGGACCCTGAATATATCCTGCCAGCCCTTTCTGGCCTGCCAGGTCTCTGTGGAGAGGTCTGCTGTTACCCTAATACTCCTCCCCATAAAAGTCAGGGCTTTCTTGTCTCTTGCTGCTTTAAGGATCTTCTCTTTATCTTTGGAACTTGCAAGCTTCACTATTAAATGTCGAGGTGTTGAACGGTTTTTATTGATTTTAGGGGGGGGGCGGATCTCTCTATTTCCTGGATCTGAATGCCTGTTTCCCTTCCCAGATTAAGAAAGTTTTCAGCTAGAATTTGTTCAAATACATATTCTGGCCCTCTGTCCCTTTTGGCGCCCTCGGGAACACCAATTAAATGTAGGTTTTTCTTCCTTAGGCTGTCGTTTATTTCCCTTAATCTATCTTCATGGTCTTTTAATTGTCTCTTTTTTCCTCAGTTTCCCTCTTTGCCATCAACTTGTCTTCTATGTCACTCACTCATTCTTCCACCTCGTTAACCCTCGTCGTTAGGACTTCTAGTTTGGGTTGCATCTCATTCAATTGATTTTTAATTTCTGCCTGATTAGCTCTAAATTCTGCAGTCATGAAGTCTCTTGAGTCCTTTATGCTTTTTTCTAGAGCCACCAGTAGCTGTATAATAGTGCTTCTGAATTGGCTTTCTGACATTGAATTGTAATCCAGATTTTGTAACTCTGTGGGAGAGAGGACTGTTTCTGATTCTTTCTTTTGAGGTGAGGTTTTCCTTCTAGTCATTTTGCTCAGTGCACAGTGGCCAAAAAGCAAGTTGTATTGGGAAAAGGAGAAAAAGAGCGGAGAAACAGAAGGAAAGAAAAGAGAAAGAGAAAAAAAAAGGAAGAAAAAAAGAAAAAAAAAAGAAAAAGAGAAAGAAAAAGAAAGGGAAAAAAGGGCGGTGGAAGGAAACAAATCAAAAAGCAAAACAAACAAACAAACAAAAAAACAAAAACAAAAAACAAAAAACCCACGGGGGAGTATCTTCTGATTCTGTGTACTTTAAGTCCCTTGACTTCCCCTGGAACTTGTCCGTCCAGCTGGTCTTCTGGGGGAGGGGCCTGTTGTGCTGATTTTCAGGTGTTAGCTCTTGGGGGAGCTGCTCTGCCCCTGCCTGGTGCAGGGCTCAGCGGGGGTTGTTTACCCCGTGAGGCCCCAGGAGGAACAACCCCAGTGGCGGCCGCAGCTCTGGAAACCTGGATTCAGCCCCCGCAGTAGCTCCGGAGCGCTCCGTCTGCAGGGCCTGGAGGCTCCGGGGCGGGGCCCTGATCTGCTCAGCTCGGGGCAGGAGCGTCCTCGCGGTCCTGGGCCCTCCGGCCTCTGCCTGTCCCGGGGGGAGGCCGGATCCTGGGCTGTTTCCCCGCGCCCTGTGCTCCGGAGCCTGCGCTGTTGGATTCGCGCTCCCGCCCCGCAGCCCCCTCCGCGGAGCCTCCGCCCGAGCCCCTCCGAGCTGCTCCGGGTCCCGCCGTGCGCGCTGCAGCCCTTAGGGAGCTCGGCCGCGGGGTGTGGGGCTCTCCCCGGGGCACAGGTGTCTGTTAGTGTCCCAGGGAGCCCGAGGGCATCCCCTCCTTCCTGGGTCCTGCTCCAACTCCCTGTGGGCCCCTTTCCGCCCGGGGAAGGTCGGTGCAGCTCCTGCGTCTCCGGGACGGGGCTCTCCTGTCCTGGGGACACTCGCCCCGGCCTCAGCCCGGCTCCTCGCGGGGCCCCTCCCCCTCGGATGCCTTTTGATTCTTTATTTCTTTTTCCCCCGTCTTCCTACCTTGATAGAAGCACGAACTCTTCTCACTGTAGCATTCCAGCTGGTCTCTCTTTCAATCTCAGGCCGAATTCATAGATTTTCAGGATAATTTGAAGCTTTTCTAGGTCATTTGGTTGGGACAGGTGATTTGGAGACCCTACTCTTCCGCCATCTTGCCCCTCCGGATCACTCAAATTTCTAAGGAAATCACCCAAGGTATATACGCTTGGAAAAAAAGGGGGTGGCTTTCTTGGTTGCTGCCTGTGTCCCAACTGGTAGTGATCAAGTTCACTTGAACACTAAAACTAGAAAGGTGTTTGCTAAAGAAACTGTTCCATTCTCTTAAGGGAGAGCCACTTCTAGGGTGGTGTTCCCATCCCTCAAGGCAGCCCTACTCATGCTGACATTGGGGGAAGGGCTAACCAGCTTGCCTAGCATCTCCACTCCCACACACCCTAAAACACAGTCTACCTGATGACATCACAACACACACACACACACACACACACACAATCAGGCTTCCAATTCAGAGATGAGATCTAATGGGAAATTAGATCTGCACTCAGCAGAGGAAACCCACACCTTTATCTGTGTTTATCTAGTCTTTCCTTCATAAATACACGTGGATGACCAAGGATCGCAGGCATCTGAAGAACACCAAGAACATAAAGGGAGCTGAACCACAACGGAAGAATTGAGCATGTAGCCAGAAAGGAAATAGATAATTCAGAGACATTTCCTTCTCTTGAGACCAACTGCATTATTTGTTCTACAATAAATATCATTAACTGCTTTTTCATTTTAAAAAAAAATCAATCTACAAAGCTTGGATGACAAGGACAGTTACAGGAGAAAATGGAAATGTTATAAACCTTGAGAATGTAAAGTTAATGGCAGAAGGAGATATGGAAGGAAGCACTAGGGTCCTAATTTTTTCATCTTATTTAGTGGATAATCAGGAGATACTTTATAAAAGAAGTGAAAATAGAGGCTTAAGATTCTTTAAAGGTATAGGGGCACCTGGGTGGCTCAGTTGGTTAAGAGTCTGCCTTCAGCTCAGTGCTTGTCTGATCTTGGGTTCCTGGGATTGAGCCCCACATCCACATCAGGCTCCCTGCTCAGAAGAGGGTCTGCTTCTCCTTCCCCCTCTGCCCATCTCCTCTGTGTGTTCACGTGCTCTAGCTCTCTCTCAAAATCTTTTTTTAAAAAATTTAAAAGGTATAACAGTAACCAATAGAATAGCTAAGATTATTAGTAAAACTATCAAAAATCGTGATAAGGGGAAGGGAAAAGTTATTGCAAATAACCTAAATTCTTTATCTGCCAATAGACATTTATCTAATAGTCAATATTGATAAAGTCTATACAACATTTAAAATCGATAGCCAATAAATAAGGATGTTGGCACATGATTTAGATATAAGTTCTTCTGATGACCACCCACTTTAACACAGAAATGGCTCTAAGTACTTACCACTGATGTGTGGGTTGGAGGATGGGGCTACATTGAAAGTTTTGTTTCTAAGGCAACACTCTCCATACTCCTCAGTGTGCATAGCATGTGGATGTTTTATACTTACAACAAATTTTAAACAAAACAGAACTATGATTGGAAGGACATACATCAGAGGGTCTCAGACTATCTACAGATTGGAGTCAGCTGGGAGTTTTACAAAGCTCCAATGCCTGAGCGCCCCCCTCATCCTCCCAGCTTAGATTAGTGGGGTGGGGGCAAGAATGGGTAAACAGAAAGATCCCCTAGGTAAGTCCAATATTTTGCCAGGGCTGGTAACCACCAGCTCACCCTGCATAGTGAAAGAGCAATATTATCCTCTAATGTCTTCTGTCTTCTGAATTTTCTATCCATCCATGCAACAGCTATTTATTGAGTACCTACTGGGCTAGATGCTAGGAATTGAGTGGTTAATAAGAGGGTCCAATATCTTCCCACTAGGAAATGTACTATGGAGTGGGGAGGGGGGAAAAGCAGCTATACAGCAAATGACTCATTAATTCGTTATCATTGCAGTAATTGCCACACACACAAAAAGGATGCAATAAGACTTATTTTTGTAATGAGGAGGAAATACATAGATGATTTTTTAAATCCGTTATCTTTTTTTTTTAATCCCTCAATTACCCTGCCCTCCCATCTTCCCAGAGGCTAGAGGTCAATGACTCCGTCCTTCCCGAAGACGCCATCAGGAGCTATAATTCCATCTCCAAGCAAGGGCTGGAATCCTGCCCCTCAAGCCATCATGAGCTACTACCATAAACTCCGTGTCCTGAGAGCCTGGCAACTAGCCAGAGTGATTGCAGGCACCATACATGCAGCTTAAAATTCTCACCCCCATCCCAGAAGTGGAAAGTGTGGGCAGAGAACATGAATGAGGAGCCCCCCCAGAACATCCTGTCATGGGGTTCTGATTTAACACAGGCTGCAGTTAGGATTTCTTGTCAAGATTCCCACAGATTCTTCTACAACCACAGCAATGATCTGAGACAACCAAGGCAGCAATGAAAACTACAGATCTCATTAGTTTGAGGATGGGAGGGGGCATTAACTGGTAGTTGAGGGGGCCAACCATAAATCTGGGGCTCTGGCCATTCCCAGATATTCCCCCCCCCCTTTGACCTGACATGTCCCCTCTGATAAGAGAAAAAAAAAAAAATCAAAGTGGGGTGGGGTTTTTTTTTGTTTTGTGTGTGTGTTGTTTTTTTTTTTTTTGGTCAGTTTATTCTTGCTAGAAGGGAAGTAAGAGTGAAAACTAAAAAAATAAAAATAAAAATAAAAATCTCCCCAGTTGTAAACGAAGACTATAAATTGGGAAATTATAGAAAATCAGAGCCCTTAAGTTAATCTAACACCAATAAAAAGCAATAGACGAGGACTAATCACACACAGTCAACACAGGTACCTCCTCTAGTTAAATTACAGGGGCCAGACAGAGGCCTGATGAGGCCGTGAGCTTCACGCCAGGGCTATTACTGGGACTGATTTGGTTAGCGGCAACGACAAGCTCCTTGTAGTGAGTGCCTGCCTTTTCCCATTTCATCTCATTTTTACTGTAACCATGTTTTTATTTTTATAGGCCAATTTGATTCTGTCCCACGCTTTCAGAATTGAGTTTTTCAGATTTATGACACAAAAGCTTTCAAATGGCTGTGACGGTCTCGGCCTCCCCATGCAGATCCCCACTGCCCTTCTCTATACCTGAGACCCCACTGTCCTACCAGGAGCTCCATTGGTCTGGACGCCAGAGTCTCAAGGCCAGTCTCCCAAAGAGACATCTTCACTCCCTCCAAGACAGCACCAACTACAGCCACAACTTACCTCCTTCTCTCCCCACGAGGCCAACCAACTGTATCTGTAGACACTCCCCCCACTGCCCCCAGAGTCCCTTCATTAACCCATCCAGGGCTGCGGTCCTAGAACTGTGATCCTCAGTGGAAAAGGTGCTGCTCTCTAGAGGGAACTCTGGGAACTTACCGGGATGATCTTAGTTGTCCCAGTGATTCTGGGGCACATGTGGCATTTAGTGACACACCCTGCAGTATAAAGGACAGACCCACGCACTTTACCATGTCCCACACAACTCTGAACTGGCCCACCAGACATTCTCTGTGGCGACTGATAATAATAAATAAACCCGTTTAGAAGGATCTTAACCTGGAACCTAACTGTACTCCAAAAGTAAATACAAGCTGTTTGCATGGTGGAAATAAACACTGAATTGTTCAGACACTTAAATGGAGGACCGTACTTTGTGCCGTTCAAAACTGACCAGGGGGCTGTTGAGCATTTTGGGAAAAAAAAAAAATCGAGTCACCAAGAACACCATACCCTGTGATATTCGAGTCACCAAGAACACCATACCCTGTGATATTCACACTCAGAGTAACTCTACATATCTACTCATTCTTAGTGCTCATAGCATTCTTCTGTGGCTCCTGTCTCAAAATCACACACACACACACACACACACACACACACACACACAAAGACAACAATCCAACCCATCACTAATACTCACTTGGATAGTGTCATCCTTCTCTTACATCCCCATATCCATTAGAAGTCGATTTGAGAGCAGTTACTTCATCATGTACTCCAGTGTAATTGAGCATTTACATTGAAGTACCTATTATTATAAATTGCCTTCTTTTATTTCTCCTTAATACTAGAGCAAGATACTGATCTCTTCTGATGCCACGTGTAACGGTGGGTTAGGTCACCTGTATATTCGTCAGGGTATTAAATGGATTGTGGGGCCTAGTGTTATAAAACCGAGGCATTCGGGGAAGGCCTAGGTGGCTCGCTCAGTCGTTGAGCACCTGACTCTTGGTTTCCGCTCAGGTCATGGTCACATGGTCCTGAGATAGTGCCCCACATTAAGCTCAGTGCTGGGCATGGAGTCTGGCTTCAGATTCTCTCTCCCTCCCCCTCTGCTCCTCCCACCCCCACCCGCCCCAATCACTTACACATGCTCTCTTCCTCCCTCTCTAAAATAAAATCTTTTAAAATGGGAGGGACATTCAGTCTGATGATACAAATAGCCTGTGTGGTATTGCTTGTATGTAAAAACCTTGGCCAGGCAGGACCAGCCTTGAGTTTTGACCACTGGGTGCCCCAAATCCCCCCTACCTCAAAGTCTAGATTTTACCCCCTCAGCCAGTAGGCTCAGCTGTTAAGTCCTGGCCAGGATCTTGAAATTTCTTCCCACTCCCGGATGCTCTACCTCCTCCAGCCGCTGCCCAGCCCAGCCCTCCAACTTCACTTTACCCTCCTGCCTCACCACATTCCAACCACCCCTCCTTCTATTTCTCAAACACCATGCCCCTACCACCATAGGACCTTTGCACATGCAATTTCCTCCCCCTGGACTGTTCCTGGCTAACTCCCATTTATCCTTTCAGTATTACTTTAAGAGGCTGCCCCTAACTTCCAAGATGAGGTCAGGCCCTGCCATGTTCCTGTGTCCTGCACAACAGCGACCACAATTGTAATCAACTATGTGATAACCCTCTGGACATCCATCTTCCTCGCTCACTCAGTGCTCCATAAAGAAAGGGACTACTTCCTATTCCTTCCTCATTATATCCCCCCAACGAGATGGTAATGAATCTATAGTTGATGATCAATAAAGGATAAGTGAGCGAATGTGTAAATGGAACCTCCAGACATAAGACTCAATTTATTTAAGTTGTTGAGATAAAAACAGCCTTCTGCCTCCCTGTATGATTAGCACAATGAGAAGATGCAAGAGATGACCTCAGAATGAAGAAATTCTAGGAAAATCTTCAGAGGAATGTCAGCTTCCTAGGACAGGGATTTAGGTCTGTTTCATTCACTGACGTAGCCTCAGCACTTGGCACAGGGCACGGCCCATAGAAGTGGCCTGACAGGTACTCACTAAACCTATTAATCAGTCAACCATAGCAAGCCAGACACTGATTTCTTATAGGTAACACCAGAATTATGGTGCAGGAGTGCATTTGAGATGGTTTTGAAGGAGGGATAACAGCCCTTTCAAGGCAGGGTTGAAATTTCCAAGACTTGGTTGCTGCCCACACCTCATTCCAGTGGGCTCAGTGAAAACCACATACTACAAACACGATTATCCCACCCTCATCAGGGACAGTACCTGCCTCAGCTATGCTTCAAGTCACTCTTCTGGGACCCTATAGGTCCCCCCACAATCCTCCTGGAAAACCTGGGTGGTTGAGATTAAGGAGTCTTGCCACTTCAGAGCTATCTCTTCAATAAACCTCAAGTTGATCAGAAATTCACTCTAAGTCCTGCCTGAGGCCTGAGCATCTCAGCTGCACAAGGATTCACGGGCAAACAAATCCCAGTGCAGACAAACCCCAACAAAGCACAAAGGCCTGGACTGACTGGAACCAGGAGCTGCAGAGAACCTGATACCAACCCACCTGCTCCCAAAGCCATTGCCTTAAGCAAAGAGATCAGTGTGGTTAAATCATGAAACATTCCTGCTAGAGAGGGTAAAGGGGGAGTGAAAAGAACAGTGTGGTGGTGAGTCGCACAGAGCAGGAGGGCCCATGCAGACGGACTTTCCTGGTTCCCTTCTCCATCTGGAGAGCCAGGAGGGGCTAATGCCTTCATGGGTGAGTAGACCCTCCTCAAGGCTTCCTGTCTAAAAAAACCCTAAGATTAGAGGACTGTCATGGAACAGAGGAAACCTCCTGCACCATTCACTCTGAGATAGGTCATATCGAGGACCTTGTTGAAGGACTATATGAACAGTGGCTGTCCAGAGAAAGAGGCATCTGGGCACATGATCCTCAGTTTAGCTACCTTCTCCCTAGAATCATTTTACTCTTAATTGTTATATATTGAATTGAATTCAATTTCTTGAATCTACCAGGCTCTTGGGTTCCTCTCCATATGATGCCCCATCTGCCTAGAATGTTTCCCCAGATGCCCACCGTCTGGTTCTACCTCATCCTTCAGATTTCTGCTTAAATGCTACCTCCTCCAAGAAGCCTTCCCAGAACTTCCTTAAGGCCAGTCTCTCCTGGCCCTTTGGTCTCAGCAGCCTGTTTCCTTTATGTTGCTCATGATAACCTGAAAGTATATTATTTGCCTTAATGCTATTTTGCTGCACTTTCCCAACTAGAATGCAGCCAGGATAAGGGCAAGAACCACATTTCTCCATCACTCTGGAGTTCTTCTCCTTAGCTTAGCTCAGCACCCAGTGCTTATGAGGTGCATGCTCAATCATTGGATGAAGGACTGAAACTGTTGGGGACTCTTGGCATTAATCAGACCATCCATATATTCAACCATATACAACCTACACATCAGAGACTGTGCTGGATGCTTGAGCTACATCATGAACCATTTCACAAAACAAGCAAAGGCAGGTTCACATCCCTCTGGCTTTGCAAGGTACACCCAGGATGTATTTCTGAAATGCAGAAGATTCAGGTAAGGTCTCGCATCGCTTGTATTGTGCACACCTCCCGACATACACCAACCGACCCCACACTCACACACATGCATATTGACTGCCCAGCCCCCCACACACACCCCCAACTGCCTGCCACCCCAACACACCCCAACCACACACACACCCCCCGACCGACCACCCCCTACACACGTGCATACACCCTGACCGACCACCCCCCTACACACACACACACACACACACACACACCCTGACTACCCCCTACACACACACACAAAACACACCAACCACTCCCTACATACACACACAATGACCAATCCCCCAACCCACACACCAGCACACCAATCCCCGCCGCACCCCCCTCACCCCAACAGTTCTGTTTCTCTGGAGATCCCTAGTATACCACTCAAGAGGCCTACTGATCCAGCTGACTCAGCTCTGGACACATCAGAAGACCAGGAGAGGGTAGAAGATGGCTGGGCTCTAGGCCTACTGTAGGAGACACTCCACGGTGAGAGCAAGAACACATAGGAGACATCCACAGAGTCTGGATAGTGGAGGGGACCTGGGACTGGACCCAGCCTAATACTAACATGGATTTGAATGCAGGCTTCATCGTTTACTCAGGCATTATCTTGATCAAGTAGCCATTCTGCTCTGAGCACCAATTTCTTTGTCTGTAAAACAGAGATGGTTGTAGCTCTTGGGTCACTGACCCGTTAACCACCTGGCCCGGTCCATACCAAGACCACATAATGGTAATGAGCCAGAGAGGGCACCAACCTGCAAAGGAGGACGCTTGACTGGTGAGTAGCCACCCCCTGGGGTCAATCAGAAGAGGTTTCTCTGCCCTCCTCCCTGGAGTGAGAACAGAAAAGGCCTCTAGGTATAGCTCTTTGCTCTCCAGAGAGTCCATTCTCACAGCAAATAGGCTGGTGAAATGCTATCTCAGGATTTGGTGCTGAGAAGGTAACAGCCACTCCCTCCAGCAAAGAATTCAATCACAAAAAGAAGAAAATGTGTTTTTGCACCAACTGTAGCATCCCTGGAGAGAAGCCAGCTGAGAGGCTCTATGTGGACCCAAAGGGTGCCTAACACAGACCTTCTATTATTGACAGCTACCCTGGCAGCAGATACAAACACTGGGTATGACTTGGGTCTTTTGGGTTCAACAGAATTGATGCTTTCATCCAATGGTTTTAAATTATTCATTCCTTTCCAAGAAAGCAAAAAATATTCAGCAACCTTCTTGCTTACAGTCATCCTAACTCAGATCAGGAATTTGGGGATGCTTCATGCATCCCATGAAGGTGTCATTCCTGGCAAGCTCCCTCAGACACACAGCAACTTAATTCGAGTGGGACCACAAAGTCCAAATGTGCCCTGCAACTGAACTGGGGTGGGGTTGAAGTCCTTATTTCCTCATCATTAAAAATGATCTCAGTTTAGGGAAAACCACATCTTTGAATTTCTCTTGAAGGTTATGTCACTTTTAAAAAAGCAAGGAGACTCAAAGAGGCTCCTTCTTTTTGAAGGTCTGTCTTAAGTTTCACTACTTTCCAGCTGCACCACTTCTGCTCTAGACCTCATATCCCCATTTGAGCTCTTCTTCCACTGGTGAAATGAAGCCCAGGTAGCTGTTTCATTAGGATCTATGAAGGCATGCATAGCTATGCCCAGGGAGAGGCTGTAGACATAAGATTTGGGGTTTGGGATCCTGCTGGCAGCAAAAAGCTATCTCTAAGAGCTGGACTGAGCTGACCCAACTCTTGCCAAGACCCCCTTTTGGGGACACCGGGGGGCTCCCAGATCAGCTGGGAAGTGGAAATCTCCCCCTCAATGGAAGAGCCTACATGGTCACATTCCACACAGGTACACATGCTCCTAGAAGTCCTTCGTTGGTGCTCTCCCCTAGGCCTGCATAGACCTCTGCTCTCCAAACCTTGCCGGGCTTAGCCAGACCCATTTCCCATATTCAAAGAGCAACTGGCCCCTCTTTCTTAGATATGAGGACCACAGTGAAGGAGGGAGGTCCTACAGCTGACTTTGCACTATGGCCCACTTTTATAAATAGCATCACTGCATCCTTTCCCTGCGAGGTCATCAATGCAACAAGAGATATGAGTTGCTGTCATAGGAAATGGATCCCCATCATTCATTAGGGTTGGGGACCCAGTGTAGAAGACATGGAGACTGTGGATCCCCTTTTCTCCCCAAACCCAGGGGCAGATTCTGACATGGCACTTGTTGCCCAGTTGGGGCAACGAGATAAAACAATGGTGGTCCTTGAGAGTATCAACTCTGTCCCCAGGAAAGCTTGTAACTACAAGTGCTTCATATTACGAAGCAAATACAGAGAACATTTGACTCAAAGTTCCAAGAGGCAACTCTATGAGGAAATGTGAAATCCAACCATAGCATCTTTTCAAAGACTGTCAACCCTTTGCTCCTAAAGAGGATTTCATCACACACAAAAAAATCTAGTGGCTGAGGAGGAAGCATTCAAAATAGAAAACTCAGTTTACCTGACAAAGATGTTTGATTTCGTTACCCATTCTAACAAGATTTGCAGAGTGTCCACTATAGGCAAGACAATTGTGAGAAATCAGGATGGATCAGACCCCACCCCTCATGGAAATGATGTTCCATCAGATGGAAGAAAAACAAATAATTTTGAAACCTCATTTAGTAGGAAGTGAAGTTGCCACGATGGAAATGAAGATGTTTCATGCCATCATCTAATGGGAGGAAAGGGCGAGACCAAACCTGAGGAAAGTCTGTCAGAATCCTAACCTGCTTGATACACAGCAAACCCAAAGACATCCTGAGCCTCCATGAAATGTGATTCTGCACAGTCCGTATTTTTAGAAATTTTTCATTCCTTTTTGCAGTGCTGATTTGGCACAGAGAGATGTATACCTCTTACTCTCCAGATTAAAGAAACACCAGCAGAACTTCAAATATATGGTAGAAACCCTGGCCAGGAGTCAGGGACTACAGCACCTTCGTGTGACCCTGCACCATAAGTGTAGACACACTGGGTAGAGAAGGCAACCCAGAGCATGGCCATTCCCATCACTGCCAGAAAAGCCAGACAGGGGTCCTGTCCTCAGTGTTTGCCCAGGGATGTGGCTGGTCCATTCTGAGTCAAGACTGCCTTTGGACAAAGGCACATTTTCGGTGCAGGTCAGTTTGAGGGCTTTCTTCAATAGATTTTTTTCAGCTCTGTTCCAGAGGAGTTGGTATAACTTGTCAACCCCACTTTCTATCCTCGTTTCCTACATGGCAGGAGTAGGGCACACTGATTGGGAGAATGGACTCTGGCCTAAGATGGCCTGGGTTCAATTCCCAGTTCCACCACTTACTAGCTGTGGGGTCTTGGGCAAGTTGCTTAATTGCTCTATGGAGGATCTGTCTCCCCATCCTGATCCACAGAATTGCCACACACACACACACCCCATTCAAATTAGCATCCAGCAATGGTAAAAGCTCTCCATAAATGTTATTATTACCTACCAGATAGGTTAAGAGGCTTTCCAGAACCTCTTAACAAATCAGTCCCAGGCTTAGAAAACAAGCCAAGTGTATCAACCAGTTCGCTGAACTTTTGACTGGGTTGTACAGCTTCTTTTCTATCCTCTTTTAAAGGAACGTGGTAAACTTCCATTACCATGCACAGGATCAGCCATACTTGTACAACACAGAACAGCTTTCCTAGCCATAGTTGTTTGGTCACCTGACCCAAACTGAGCCAATCAATTTCCTTCTCTAAGAATTTGGAGTTGAAAGGCAAGGCAGTTTTTTTGACTGCTCTCTTGGAACAGAGGCCATGTGAACTCAAGGCTGTTAGTGACAGCCATTTCCTGCCATGACAACAGGGAAATAAAGCAAGCCAGTCTTCAGTGAGAAAGGAAGATGTGCTTAGTGTGCCAAGAGGGGCAGAAATGCAGAGCAGATGGAGAGAGAAGCCCCTAAGTCCCCAGGAGCTCTAGCTCTGGCTCCTAAGGGCCATCACGTCAGAGTTTCTAAGATACCCCTGCAGTCACAGCAAATCCTGCTCTTTCTTGAGGCTACCACAGTCTGGTTTTTATAACTGCAACCACAGAGTCCTACCACATATAAGAAGATGCTTAATTACCTACTATATCTGCATAGTTCAAGAGTCACAAGGATCAAGAAATGAGAGGTTGTGCACCTCATGGTAGCAGACGCCTGGGAATGTCTTTGGACATCAGTGTCTTGTTTTCCTTTCCATGTGGTGCCATTAGAAACACCGTAAGAAACTGGAAGAAATACTAGTGTGATAAAATTGAAGTCCAGGAGGTTCTAAGGGGACAATGTGACCAGTGGAAAGAGCAGAAGCATTAGAATAAAAAATATCTTCTGGGATACCCAGGGAAGTTATTTAACCTCTCTAGGCTTCCATCTCCCTTTTTGGTGACAATAGGGGGAGACAATAAATGACAATAGGGTGTTTATGGGGATTGAGGGAGCTAAGGGACATAAAGTGCCTGCATATATTACACATGCATTAAATCATAACTTATGATTATAGCCTATAACTATTATCTCAATATATTACAAATAAAATTAACATCTCCAAATGTTATTGCATTACACATAAACATGCCAATACATAAGAAATCATTGTTCTTAATATGGCATGGAACACGAAACTAATATTTAGTTAATATTGGCCTGGGTTTAGTTAATATGGCCTGGACATCTTTTAACCAATCTATTAAAAAAAAGAAAAAAAAAAGCAGCAGGGCATGAATAACCTCAATAGATGCCACAGGTTGCTAAGTCTCCTTGAATAATACTCAAAGATTCTTGGACAGAGAGCAGGGAACTGAATTAGGCTGGGAAGCATATAACACGGTCCATAAGTCGTTTTCACTGGTGCTGGTTTGGGGTTCCTAAAACTAAAGCAGCACATACCCAGAGTAGCATGCTTACCAGCCCCATACCTTGGCAGACATTACTACTCAATCATGAGGTTTTTTCCCCTGCTAAACCTAAAGCACCCATTTATGTCACAGAACCCTGCATGTGGTGATTCGGCAGTCATGAGCAATTGGCCTGAGTTGGCTTGCTCTATTAAACTGATTAGCTATCCCTGTTTTAGGGAGTGAAGAATCATCCTGAAACCAACTAACTGCCTTCAGGTGCCAGGAAATCAAGGCAGAGGCCAAGAGGGCTTTTTGTAACACTGGCAGATGACCCTTAAACATAGGAGTTAGGGGTGCCAACCCACCATACAGTCAAAAATCCACCTGTAAATTTTGACTCCTCAAAAATTTAGTAACAGCCTATTGTTAACCAGAAACCTTACCAATAACAATAGATTAACACATATTTTGTGTATTATACACTGTATTAAGATTTTATATTGTATTCTTACAATGCAATAAGCTAGAGGAAAGAAAACATCATTAAGAAAACTCTAAGAGCAGCACCAGCTTGGCTCAATCAGTAGAACATGCAACTCTTGATTGGGGGGTTTTCAATTTGAGCCCCATGTTGGGTAAAGACATTAGTTTAAAATAAAATCTTTAGAAAATAAATAAATAAAATAAAATCTTTAGGGGCACCTGAGTGGCTCAGTCAGTGACTCTCGATTTTGGCTCAGGTCATGACATCAGGGTCATGGGATTGAGCCCCGTGTTGGGCTCCCCCCTCCTTTGTGTTTGTTTACTCACGCTAAAATCAATCTTAAAATCTTTAAAAAAAAAAAAACTAGGAAAAACACACAGTGCTGTATTTATTCCTAAAAAAAATTCACATATATAAGTGAACCCACAGTTCAACTTTTTTTTTTTTAAGGGTCAACTATATTTTCTGCATGTGACTAACTCAAATTAGCCTAAGTTAGATGAAAGAGTATGAAATCTTGGTTCTGTGAATAATTGTAAGACATAGTAGAATCCTGTTTTCTAGGTCTCTGGAAAGTCACTCTGCCAACTGATGCAATGTTAGTTCTACCTAAAGACAAGGGAAACGTATGGAAGTTTCCAGAAGTCTTTGGCAGGCTGAACTGAATGGGCTCCAATTATCTAGTAATGTGGTCCATTATGATCCCAGGACCAGATGGAATACTCCATAATGGAAACTTAGGTGTATTCATGCTTAAGCTCCCATTTTTTATTTATTTATGATAGTCACAGAGAGAGAGAGAGAGGCAGAGACACAGGCAGAGGGAGAAGCAGGCTCCATGCACCGGGAGCCCAATGTGGGACTAGTTCCCGGGTCTCCAGGATCGTGCCCTGGGCCAAAGGCAGGCGCTAAACTGCTGCGCCACCCAGGGATCCCAAGCTCCCATTTTTATCAGCAGTTTTGTCTTCACCAAAAAAGCTTAAGAAGCACGTTCCAAATTGCCTCTTGAAAGCTCAAGTAAACAGCTTCCCCCCCTCTCCCACCACAAGCTTACCCTCAGATATGGTGCAGAGCAGTCACTGGCCTGTGAGTGTCTTATCAATGTTGTGGTGAACCATCCAGATCCTTCTTCAGTGATGAGCATCCTACCCCCCACACCCCCAGGACAGCTACAAGCAGAAAGCCCCAAGCCAATAAGCCTGGTCAGAGACTACCTTAGCTGAGCTCTGACTTGCCAAAGGTTGAGTAGCCTACATCCAGTCACAGGTTTTGCAGTTATAAGAGCCAAGCTCCAAATAAATAAATAAATAAATTAATTAATTAATTAATTAATTAATTAATTTAAAAAAAGAGCCAAGCTCCTGGTGCTAGTGGGGGACACCTCTCCAGCTCTAAACCAGCTTCAGAGCACCCCACAGAAGCCCTGGATGAGACTGCTTTGCAGCCACCCCCCCTTACCTCCCTTCCCATATCCGCTTCTGGCTCCTCCCCTCCACAGGTGTTGATCCTGATGCATGCTTAATCTCGGTCTTGTTAGCTCCCAGGCAATCCCACCTGCAAGAGGATGTGTGGCAGGAGGGAGATGCCAACCAATTATCAAAATCCTACTCAACCAAGTGTGGTGTTGGGTACTCGGCTTAGCCCTTCACTTCTCACAACACAATCAACCCCATTTTATAAATGGGGCCCAGGAAGATTAAGCAAATAGCCCGAGATTATCTAGCCAGACTAGTCTTGTTCCAACATGCCACACGGATAAAGTACACAGCCCTTCATCAAACTCCAGATAACTGGGACTTGCAGAGACAAGTTACAATAAATATAATTTGGCCAAAATTAGGTGGTGCTTTCAGTGCAGTTCAGCAGATATGCACTGAACCCTTACCAGTGTCCTAAGAAATGCAATAAATGAGAGAGAGAGAGAGAGAGAGAGAGAGAGAGAGACATTCCCCAGTTCTTTAGTTTCTCAGCAGTGTTAATATTTATTGAATAGCTACTAAGTGAGAAGCACATCAGGAGGAAACTAAGACTAGATATGAAGCAAATTATAAAGCTGGAAGTGGCCAGTGGGCCAGTGCCAAATGAGGACACAGAGGCAAAGGAGCCCTCAAGACAGTCAGAGTTGGTTGATTTCTCCTTCTTTTCTTTGAATTGCCTGAGAAATGAGAATTGTAAAGCCCTGAGCCTTGAGTAATAACACCAAGGAAACTTCTCAGGGTTCTCAAAGAAATGCATTTTATTTTCTAAATGATGCTTGCACAAAAGGTGATGCCCAGTCTGAGCAAGCCAGGCCATTGCAGCTCCAGAAGATAACAAGAGCCCTTCCTGCCAAAATCAGGCGGGATGCAATCTGAAACCGGGTGAGAATGGTTTATGAAAAGAGCCAATCTTACAAGATGAGTCTATGAGCTACTGAAAGCCACAATCGTCAAGGGAAGGAGAACAGAACAAACAGCAAGATAGATTTGTAAAGAAGGGCATTATGTCAATAAGGCAGTGGCACAGCGCAGGACAAGCCACCCCTGGGCACAAAGAGGTGGCAAAAGCCACAGGGACAGAGGCAGGAGAGACACAGAGCAAGAGCCCACAGTGCTGTGGAATCTGTGGTAACTTCAGGGAGGGAGTGGAAAGAGCTTGGTTTCTGCTCCAGGCTGCTTCCTATGGGATGCGATGGAGGCAGTGAAAAAAGGAGGCTCCTTTGTAGTGATGGAGTCATTCTGTATCTTGATCGTGGTGGTGGTGGTTACACAGGTCTACACATGGGAGAAAACTGCACAGAACTACACACACACATACACATACAGAGGTGAATGTGTGTAAAAACCAGAGTAAACTGAATGAGGTCTGTAGTTTAGTCTACAGATTGTATCAATGTCAGTTTCCTGGTGGTGACATTGCACTACAGTCATACAAGATGTCACTACTGGGGAAAGCTGGCAAAATAGCCCGGACTGGACTGGAATACATTGTTCAGCACTTAGCTGTTGCCACCTACCTCATGTAACAGGGATGAGTGACTATAAAACTGGGCTGCACATCTTATAAGAATTTAATATATATTCCTTAAGACTTGTATTTCCCTCAAATTACTTGCAGACTTTGTCAGAACCTTATTCCATTTGGCAAATGGATTTCTCCTTTTAAATGTTAAGATTTTATATTTCTTTACACAAACATCTATAAATGTGTCTAAATGGTTCCAGGTAACCATTTTATACCTTTTTATTTTCTTCATATGATCTTTTATTTTTCCTTTTTATGCATGAATTCCCCTCTCCAGTGCCCCCTACACTATCCAGTAGTTTATATTACAACCTGGACTGCACTGTTCCATAGCTTTCTCTACTCTTAAAGAACTCTATATGAGTAGTACATATATGTTGCATACACATATGTGCATGGTTGCTTTTATCTTCATTAAAATGGGATCATATAGACACCTTTCAGCAATTACTTTACTCAATCATAATTCATGGCTAAACCTGTAACACAACTAGCATTGCTCTGACTCATTCTTTTCAATGGCAGAAAATCTTCCCTCGTTCATTCATTCATTCATTTGCCCATTCCCCTGTAGATGATCTTTACCTTGTTTCTTCCTCCCTCCCTCTACAACAAAGCCACGTTAAACATCCTCAAACATCTATGCTTTCAGTTCCATGGGCTACATTTGCAGGAGTAGGATAGTTCAGTCAAGAGGCTCATGCATTTTAATTTTAATTAAGAGCTACTCTCAGACTGCTTTCCAAAAAAACCCTTTACTTTCTACCAGCAGTGTATGGACAGCCTAACCCTCATATTCCCACCAGAGCAGGCATTATGACTCTTTTTATATTCTGGACATTCAGAAATATATAAACTAATAAGGGTTTTGGTTTTCACCTCACTAACTGCAAACACACTTACATGTGTTTTTGGCCATTTGAGTTTGCTCATCTGTCAAATGCCCATTTTTAAATTTGTTTTCTTAAGCTCGTCCAGATGACTTGTAAGATTTCTTTGCATATTTTTTGCATAATATTTCCAAGTCTATTATTCACCTATTGATTTTATTTGATATGTTTTGCCATTTAAATGTCTTTTTTTAATAATTAAAGAATTAAATCTGCCAAACTCTTCTTTTATGTATTCTATGGTCCTAGGCCCTCTCAGATGAGTGGTTAATTTTTCTTACCAGGCTCACTGACTGGAACAGGGAGCTTCACTCCACTCTCCCTTCAGGGCTTTCCTTGTCTCCTCAGGATCCCACTACCTACTACATTCAGAATTCACCCCAGTTCTCACTGCTGGGACTCACAAAGCCCAGTGACATACTTGCATCTGGCCACTCCTAGTAGCCACTGGAAAACCATTGATTATGCAGGAGGAAGAAGCCAAATTCAGCCTGTCATCTTTGCAGAATCACGTTTTTTTTTTTTAATTTAAGGAAAAGGTAAACACAAAGTCTATATGAGGTGTGTGTATAATGATTATATGCTCATAAGAAGAGTCTTATTTTTAAATGTCTTCCAACAGAATGGAAATGTGCCTGTGGAATGGTTTCTACTTTTCTACTATTCCCTTATACCTAAGGTCACCAGTCCACATTAACCCACCACATTTGTTTAAATCTACCTCATTGACCCCAACTCAGTTTTTGCATTATGCAGCTTTGGGTATGACTCTGGTCAAGGGAAGTCCGGTGTGTTAGTCTGCTATTGCTGCATAACAAATTACCATGGCCTGGGCACCTTACACAGTGCTCATCTAACATCTCACAGGCTGGAAGTCCAGGGGACTCCACTGGGCTCTCTGCTCAGGACCTACCAAGGAAAAGTCACAATACTGGCTGACCTGGACTCACATCTGCAGGAACTAGAGAAAATTCTGCCACCTTGCTCATGCAGGTTGTTGCTCCTTGTGGCCATAAGAGTAGGTCCCTGTTTCCTTGGTGCCTGTTGTCCAGGGGTCCCTCTTGGCCCCAAGAGGCCTCTCACATTGACTCTCCTGTGGCCCCTGTTTCTTCAACCCAGCAACAGTACTTTGAGGCCTTCTTATACTTCAAGTCTCCCTCACTTCCCTTCTGCCACCAGCCAAAAAAAGTTCTCTGCTTTTAAGGGCTCATGGGATGAGAGCAGGGCACAGGGAACCATGCCATATAATAGAACACAGCCACAGGACTGATAAATCATCACATTTACAGGTTCTGGGGATCAGGGGTATGGACTCTTGGGACCAGTCCTAGAAATTCTGCCTACCACACCAGGACCCCATGACACACCCTGAGAAACCAGCCAGCCTCTGGCAAGCTGGTCCTTCACTGCCCAAGGCCAGTCTCTCTTTGGGGTGTCTCCATCAGGTTGCTCTCTCTGCTCCGGGCTGGCCCTGCAGTGCTCCCAAGCCGAGTCAGAGCCAGAGGCTCTCCTGCCTGCCTGAGCCTCCAAGTCTGGGTACTAATCCTCCCCATATTGTTTGCTTGTGGGGTTGTAAGAATTGACAGTTTTTGTGTCTCTGCCATATACAGGGCTCTTTCCTCTGCTAATAGAGACATAGCAGTAATTTGAGTTCTCCAACAACAATGCAGAAGGAAGGAGAGAGGGAGGGGTAAAGGAAGAAGAGATGGTAAGAGAAGGGTGGAAGGAAAACCAGAGATTGGAGGTATGGGGGTTGGGTAGGAATTCATCCTTACCCCATAAAATTTGTAACTGGTTTAGATTTCTGCTCACAGGCAAGGCCCAACTATCCTCTGACAGACACACACACACTCTCTCTCTGTTTTAACACCAGCCAAAACCTCTCCTGAAAGGGCAGAACTGGCCTCTCTTCTGTCACCAGTGATTGGGTCTTTCCTGGCTTCACTTAGGCATTATCTTTGGGCTCGATCACATCAGAATTGATGGCCCACAAGGTGCCCCTGGTCTCCCAGCTTCTTCTGGGTTGTTTCTGTTCCCCCTTCACACCACACTGTTTTGTTTTTTAAATCTACTTATTTTTTTTAAAGAGTTTTAATTTATTTATTCATGAGAGACACAGAAGGAGAGAGAGGCAGAGACACAGGCAGAGGGAGAAGCAGGCTCCATGCAGGGAGCCCAACGTGGTACTCGATCCCAGGTCTCCAGGATCACGCCCCCCCTCCCCCCCCCCCCCCCCCCGGACTGAAGGCGGTGCTAAACCGCTGAGCCACCACCTGGGCTGCCCTCAAACCACACTGTTACCTGTGAGGCCACCTTTCCTCACTCCTAGACACCATCTAGGGTCAGAGCCCAGCCCACCTACCACCCCCAATATCAGTATCATAAACAGGTAACATCTACTATGTTTGCCAATAAATATACTACTGACCACTCACTATTCCTTCATTTTTAAACGGGCCTAAGGAATGGCTTCCCTTTTTTTTTTTTTTAAGATTTTATTTATTTATTTGAGAGAGAGACAGAGATAGCAACAGAGATAATAAGAGAGAGCACAAGCTGGGGAGGAGAGGGAGAAGCAGGCTCCCCACTGAGCAGGGAGCCTGACACGGGGCTCCATCCCAGGATTCCGGGATCATGACCTGAGCCAAAGACAGCCCCTCAACTGCCTGAACCACCCAGGTGCTACTAAGGGACAGTTTCAATGCAGTAAGACCATGTGGCACATTCATGGACATTTCTGCATATTTTACTGCTCGTAGTGGGAGGCATCTGATATTCTCTGAAGACACATTCACCTCCATGAAGATATCCATTCAACATGTATGTATGACATGCCTGCTATTCTCCTACCCAGGCAGACATCCTGTAAATGTTTAGCAGTCCTCACCAGATCCAACCTGAAAACATCTTACAAATAAGCATCCCACCCACTGTCTTAGCCCATCTTGCCTGCCTTTGCTTTGCTGAGGTTGTTTTCCTCATCTCAAGCCAGGAATGCAAATTCCTTGACTGACAAACCTTGCCCAGAAGCTATACACAAGGTGGTGAGTAAGCACTTCATCAGCCCCATTCTTAATTCTCATTGTGTTCTTTCACTACCAAAATCTTAATTTGTGTCAGAAATGTGCTTTCTACCCCTTGGTGAAAGAAATAATGACTTTGTCAATCACTCCTCTTTTGCCAGACTTACTAAATTACCTAAAATGTCAAGATAATGTCTCTCCAGCCTGTTTTCACTATGGTACCAGCTTCTTCTCATTAAATTATGTTCAAATACATTGATTTCCTTCAACAGGGAGTAATGGAACCCTGCCAGAAATTAACACTAATCTTCTAATTCAGTAAGAATAAAATATGTGACTGATTAAATCTTAATTAACAGTTCACAAAAGGCTGCTTAATGTCAGGTGGCATATGCATCTTAATTATCCAACAGTGCTGTTGCTGTTTGCAAGATGAGGTAGGGGTCTATGAAAATTCTGTAGGATTGGTTGTGTGTGTGTTTTTCTTTTGTTCTACAGTATCTTCCTCCTCGCTATCCCTCCATCCTTGTGGTTCTCAGTGGGTTAGGTTTAAAAGTAAGAAATGTTTATTACTGGGCTCTCTTCCACAAACCATCCCCTTGATTCCATCTGCAGGAAAGTGATACAGTTTATCAGTCAGGGTAGGCTGGATATGCTGCAATGACAAACATTTCTCAAATCTTAATAGCCGTAACAATGTGTCTACTGCCATGTACTCGTTCATGATAAGTCAGCTGGAGCACTAGTCCACTCCATCCTCACAGCAGAACTTGGATCTTTAAAGCAGCCATCTTAAACACCGTGGCCAGTTGCCATGGCAGTGGAAATAAAATATGGCAAATCATACAATGTCTCTTGAGTCTTCTGTTCATATTCCACTGGCCAAAGAAAATGTCTTGGTCTTACCTATATTCAGTTGGAAGGAGAAAATTTCAAGCCAACTATAGTCCAAAAAAAGGAGATAAAGGGCATCTGGGTGGCTCAGTGGTTAAGCATCTGCCTTTGGCTCGGGTCATGATCCTGGAGACCTGGGATCAAGTCCTGCAGACTCCCTGCGGGGAGCCTGCTTCTCCCTCTGCCTATGTCTCTGCCTCTCTCTCTCTCTGTGTCTTCATGAATAAATAAATAAAATCTTAAAAAAAAAAAAAAAGGAGATCTTGAAGACAACCACAGAAAAATGACACATTACACAGGGGAACAATGATAAGCCTTATAGGACACTTAAAATTAGAAGCCACACAAAATTCAGAAGAAAATGGAGTGACATTTTTAAAATGCTAAAAGAAAAGAGAACTGTCAACTTAGAATTCTATACACCATGAAAATACCTTTCAAAAATGAAGGTCTCCAGTCCAGCATATAGGAGCTTAGAAGTCGTCACTCCTGCCCAGACAACGAGGAGGGGAAAAATGAACTGAAAATCAACAACTCTTCTCAGATCCACCAAAGAACTGAGGTCAAAAGAAGAAAAAACAAGTATGTACAAGCATATGTAATGACTGACTATAAGACAGTAAGAGCAGGGTGTCTGGATTCAGGATCCCTACGAAAATGTGTCATGTCAAATGACATCCTTCCAGTGTCTCAGTGTCCTCATCTGTAAAATAGGAACCATAAGTATCCAGGGGATTGTTGTGAAGATTCAGTGAGATGATGAAAAAAAGCTGGCACAATGAAGGCCTCATGTCAGCACTCATTAAAGTAAATGTACAAGTGTTTCCCGGTAAGAGTTAAACTTCAGCACTGCCCTCCTTAACCACAATGAAGCCTCCCTTTTCTAAAATGCTACAGAGAAATCCCTTTATTTGCCACAGTCAGTATTCCAGCTCTCAGCTCCACCAGGCCTCTAAGCTTCCCACCCCCCTACTCCCCACTGAACACACACATAGGAGCACTTGGCATTTCACTTTCTGAATCCCCAGAAGGTGCATCTATGATATCCTCTGCCCTCATGACCAATAAATGGCCATGTTTCCACCTTAATGGAAGATCTGGGGTATTGTCATGCCACTGTCACTAGTTTTGCTACATCCACACCACATTTATGATTGCTTACTTCATATTTTTACTTAAATAGAATCACTTTTTTATATATATATAAAGCACATTTACTTTTAGAGGAAACTTTCATCACTACTGTGTATAGAAGCCCAATATCATTTCAATTAAAAATAAAAGCAATGAAAGCAGTGATATTGAATGCTGGCTAGGTGTCATTGCCTGCCAAGACTGAGCAAAGGACTCAGCTCTTACGTGTTTTCTATTAAAGATATACCACCCTAATTAGGAGAGCCAGTTCTAGAGTTGAAATCCAAGACTGTAATCTCAGCTCTGTGGCTCACTATATGACTAGACATTATCTCAAACGTCTGACCTTCTACTTGCTCAATTATAAAATGGGCATGATAAATGGAGCCAACCTTACAGGACTGTTACAAAGATTGAGATATACAACCTGGCATATGGTAAACACACAACAAATAAACGTTATGAGACAGAGAGAATAAAAGTCTCCACCAAGGATAAAGAACAGGCATGAATTATTGCTGCAGAACCTATATTTCTGGGGCATCTGGGTGGCTCAGTTGGTTAAGTGTCTGCCTTCAGCTCAGGTCATGATCTCAAGGTCCTGGGACGGAGCCCTCCAGCTGCCTCTGAATCTGGATCCCTGCTCAGTAGGGGGAGTCAGCTTACCTCTCTCTCTGCTCTCCCCCCCACCACCGCTTGTACACACATTTGCTCTCTCACCCAAATAAATACATAAAATCTTTCAAGAAAGAAAGAAAGAAAGAAAGAAAGAAAGAAAGAAAGAAAGAAAGAAAGAAAGGAAGGAAGGAAGGAAGGAAGGAAGGAAGGAAGGAAGGAAGGAAGGAAGGAAGGAAGGAAGGAAGGAAGAAAGAAAGAAAGAAAGAAAGAAAGAAAGAAAGAAAGAAAGAAAGGAGAAAGAAAAAAGAAAAGAAAAGAAAAGAAAAGAAAAGAAAAGAAAAGAAAAGAAAAGAAAAGAAAAGAAAAGAAAAGAAAAGAGAAAAGAAAGAAGAAAGAAAGAAAGAAAGAAAGAAAGAAAGAAAGAAAGAAAAGAAAAGAAAAGAAAAGAAAAGAAAAGAAAAGGCCAATTAGAAAAAAAAGAATCCATATTCCTTGGCTGAAACAATCTCTGGCCTTGCTGGCTCCATAATCCCCTCCAGCAGAATGCCCACCCAGGATTTTGATTGTGACAGGCCACCCTAATCTTTCTGCTGTGTTGTATCCAGCCAGTTACCAACTTCATCTTCAAGATCTAAGCAATTGGTGGCTCAATCGGTTAAGCATCTAACTCTTGGTTTCAGCTCAGATCATGATCTCAGGGTCATGAGATCAAGCCCTGAGTCAGGCTCCATGCTCAGCATGGAGTATGCTTGAGATTCTCTCTCCACTTCTGCCCCTCCCATCACTTGTGTTCACTTTCTCTCTCTCTCTCTCTAATAAATAAATAAAATCTTTAAAAAAATCTAATCAATAACTCTCCACTTGGACTGATGGTGAATAAGTGGCCAGGAGTCATTTCAAATTTCAGTATCTAGGGACATGATAAAATCGACTCAAATGGTAATATTGGGAGAATATTTGGGAATCCATCTGTCTCCTTCATCTAAGCTCTCTGGAAGTTAAACACCAAATCCCATGAAGCAATGATGGGAGACCCCATGCCTGCAGCAGCCCCAACATCTGACCAACTCACTTCTGGGACCCTACCTGAAGGTAGACAGTATTTCCACTGTAACCCATCATTCTATTGGTTACAGATACTAAATCTCCTCCCATCAAGGACAAGTCACTGGCATCGCAACTTGTGCTTTTAGGCAAGCCCATGAAGAGGAAAGTATTGATCTACAGTGTTAGAGTAGAGGAGTAAATCAAATACAAAGCCACTAATTCCTTAGTCACTGAGTGGTAACTGGGAGAAAAAGCCTGTGCTTTGGAATAGAGCCCCTTTATGGCAATGCTATCTCTTCCCCCATGGGAAGAGAAGTGACAGTTTGCCTTCACCAGGTTTTTTTCTTGAAGTTATCTCCATTTCATCACCAGGTATTGCATATCCCCACACAAAAGAGGCTACCATTCTGGGTATGGCCCTCCTCCTCATTGCCCTGCATTCCAAACAGGCATAACCCAAGCAAAGGATTCAATGAGTGGGCTAAAAGGATGAGCTCTTAGGGATGCAGGGCAGGAAAGGGGTTTGAGGGCACCTTGTGTTTGCCTTCCCTACAATTGTATGCCTATGCTCCCCACTCATCATCACTCTCTTTTCCTTGACCCTTCCTAGTCTCCTTTGGGACTCTTCACATTCTGCCACTACTATCTCCATGACTGTCTCACCCACCATGGAGGTTACTCTATGAGGGAAGAGATTTGCTTTTCTTGTTGACCACTTACTTCTCAGAACCTAGAACAGTGTGTGGCATATAACAAGCACTCAGTGAGTAAGAGCTGAATGAGTGAATGAATGAAAGCCCCAGACCAGGACCACCCAGGAGAACTTTTTGCAATGATGATGATGTCCTATATCTGTGTGGTCCCATGTAGCGGTCACAAGTTATTTGTCATATGGTTAGTATGGTGTGGCAAATGAGTGTTTGAGACATGCTGCTCCAACTGAGAAGCTGAGATTTTATTTTATTTTAATTAATTTAAATTTAAATAGCCACCTGGATATAGCGGACACCATATTGGCTGTCACAGGCCCAGACCAAAGCAAAGAAGATGGAGTCCCTTCAAGAGTCAAGAAAGAGGAGAGAAAGAACAAAGCCCTTTTTGGGAAAAGAAAGAAAGAATAAGAAACATGGCGCTCTCTGGAGAATGCTGCGGATGCCTTGTTAATATTATAAGAAGCTCTAACAGTTGGGCTGTTGGTAGAAAATGCCAGCTTTTTTTCTTAGTTAAGAGGCACCCCACTTTCTGGAGCATGAAGCAATTTGGCAGCTGCATTGAGGACTCCTGAGGCGCAGGGACCAGAAATGAAGAAACTGTAAGCATCGTGATGGGAAACATCAATAACACTGCCTTTCTTCTACACACCCCCTAGGGCAGCCTCACTTCAAAACATGCCTGAGTGGCTTTGTCCAGAGCTGTCTCCAGGAAGGCGCTGCCAGCCCCACTCCACCTTCCTTCCACAGCAAGTGAGTGAGCTGTGTTGTTTCAACCAAAAAGCCTTGTCCTGGGAGGGTCACACCTCTCCCTGAGGCACAGTCGCATTTGCTCCCAGCAGGGCTACTCAGGAACCCCAATCTTGAATATGAAGAATGTGAAGCAGTAGAGGCCAAAAGCCTGGGTAGGTTGGTGCACATTTAGCAGCCAGACCTGGGGCAGGCTGTGTAGCCTCCTTAGCCTTTGATCTCCCCTTTGTCACGTGGGGATGTTCACTCCCACCGTGCAGACGGCCTGTTCGGCATAAGGAACCTTCAAACCCATGCAAAATCCTTAGCAGAGGCAGGCACACAGTAAGGATTCAACGTTAGTTATTTCATCTGAGTATGAAATACTCACTTCCTTACTCAGAGCTCTTTCTGGGGCATCATCTTGCCCGTCCCACTATAATCTTCTCCATAATGATTCCATCCATGTGTGTGCTCTGTGGAACAGTGATCCCTGAGCAATAACGTTCAGGGTTCTTAGAAGCATAGCAGCCACAGTCCCTGAAAACCCAGAAATTACCCTGTAACAGGTACAAGCCCATGATCACATCAGAATTACAATAATTAATGGTAATCATAATTACCACTAATATTTGCCAATTATTTACTATGTGCTGGACATGTGTTGTTGAGTATGCCCTGAATACCCTGAACTAGTGTTATTGATTTATAGATGAGGACACTAAAGATTGGAGATACTCAGGTAGTCACCTCCCCATGTTCTCACAGCAACACAGGGACCTGTCCAGAATTCAGACCCAGGCCTGTGTAGGTCTAAAGTCTGACCTCCAGATTGTGTCAGGCTGTCGGTCTGTGTCATCTCTCTAATGCAGACTATCTCAGGTATAGGAAAAAGAAGGATTCCTGTGCATTGAGATAGCAAACAGAACTTAAGGAAAATGCCTATGGCTTTCATGCTAATCAGAGATATTGAACAGATAGTTAACAACTTCAGTGGAATATTTCAAGTGTATCAAAGGAAAAGCATGAATCACTGAAGATAGGTGTGTATTAATTTTCCATTACTGTTGTAACGCCACAAACTTAGTGTCTTTAAACAACACAAGTTCATTACCTTCCAGCACTATAGATCAGAAGTCTGAAATGAGTCTTGCTGGGCTAAAATCAAGGTGTTGGCAGGGCTGCCTTCTGTAGGCTCTAGAGGAGAATACATCCCTCGCTTTTTCCAGCCTCTTCCAGCCACCTGCATTCCTTAGCTTATGACCCCTTCCTCCATCTTATGCCAGAAGTGAAGTAGCTTCCAACCAGTCTCTGACATTGACCCCTCTGCCTTATAAAGATTCTGTGATTTCACTGGGCCCACCCAGATAAACTAAGATAATCACCATCTCAAGATGTTTAACTTAAACACATCTGCAAAGTCCTTTTTGCCATGAAAGACAACATATTCACTCTCTAGGGATTACGATGTTGGCGTCCTTGGGGGCCATTTTTCTGCTATTACATTCATCCCACTGGCCCCAAAAGATTCACATCCATCCCATGTGGGATGTATAACCTCCAAAGTCTGCACCCATCACGGTAAAAAAAGACCACTCACATTTAACAAATGCTTGCTATGTGCTAAGCACTTTGCTGTGTTAACTCACTTAATCCTCATACCAATTCAGCTTTGAGATGAGAAAAATCAAGGCTCGAAGAGGTCAGGTGATTGACCCCAATTAATGGCTGAGCCAGGATTTAAAACCAGGTATATCTGACTCATTCTGAACTAGGTTCAAGCACTTTCAGTTCTTACAGTTGAGTTTTGAAGAGTGGATAGAATTTAGAAAGTCAGAAGGAAGAGGGAAGGGCATTCTAGACAGGAAGAAGGGCTAGAGCAAAGGCTTAGAGGCAGGAAAGCATACTCCATGTAACAAAGTCCATAAATAGGCTAGGTTTGACAGGAACATGGAGCTTGTGAAGGAAAGAAGTGGGAATAGCAGTTGAACATGGAAGTCGAGGTCATATTAAAGACCTTTAGTGACAAGCCACAGGAACTGACCTTTCTCTTGCAAGAACACGCAAGAACTGAATTTCAGACTGTGCCATTCTAGTCACTTTTCAAGAAATATTTCAATAGAATGAAGCAAGATGGTATCTTAAAAACAGTCATTTTGTGCCTTTCTGTTTCACATCTTATTGAGGAACCTGCCCCTGGTCAAGGAGACATACACATTTTTCCATCTCCCTTGACTAGAACATGAACCTCACAAGAGCAGGAATGTCTACTTGATTCGCTGCTATATCCCCAGCACCTAGAACATACCTGGCACATAATAAGTGCTCAATACATATTTGTCAGATGAGTACAAAGAATAAAATTGTTTTGTTTTTTTAAAAAATTTTTTAAAGAAGTCTCTTGATGTTATATCAAAATCATCACTTGGAAGCTGCAACTTCTGACTTGCAAGAGGGCATCTTTTGAGACAGGAAAAGCCTCTTGAGACTTAAAAGTCCATAAAAACAAGTTGGAAGGGTTACTTAAGTTAGTTCTCTAAAGAGGGTGGAGAAGGGAATGAGATGCCACCTAGACGGAGGCTAGTGTGGTCTCTGAGGAGACCAGACCTGGCAGGAGACCATATGGAGAGGAGTCTGCAGGGAGAGGCAGCCAAACTCTGTCCACCAGCCCCAATGCAAAGGGAAGCCAGGTAAATGCCTCTTGTCCATCTATGGCCATTTAAATAGACTTGTCACACATCCCCTGTGCTGACAATCACTCCAGCTGTTGCATGTGCTATCTATTGAGGACATTCTTCCTACTTCCTTCTTGTTGCCTGTGGACTGTCCAGCAAAATTATGCTCACTCCATCTGGACACTTTGCACAACCCCATCTGAAGGTCCAACAGTGTGGGACATTCATAAGTTCTATCCACCCACCCAAAGCAGAAGGAGAGTCCCTGATGCCAGAGGAGTGGTCCATGAGGAAGAAAAATCCCTCAGAAACCAGACCAGGATAGGACAGGTGCCAAACCCACTCCCTCATAGACTGCAGGCTACAGTTTAAGCCTATGAATATTTTCAATTCTTTCACCTCAGTGACTTCCCATTCCACCCACAGCCCCCCTTTAATTTTAGAACACACATTCAAAATACTGTGAGCATGGAAAATACACCACCTCTCTCCTCAAATGAAAGCTATAGAGGTGAATAAAGTTGAGAAACAAATCTGTGCCAAATCAAAGATAATTCTAAATAAGCAACGAACTTAAACACAGTAGCCCATGGAGCTCCAATCAGGGGCCACACAGGGAGGCGGAAAAGGGCTCACAACCCTGCTGTGATTTCAGTGTGATCACTGTTCAGCAGAATCTTGTTACAGTTTTTCAACCCAAATGGTGTTCTGTGCAGTGATCTTCCAAAATGCAAATCTGAATTCATCATCCTGCTATTTAAATGGTTCTCACAAGTAAAGCCCTAAGGTTTTGGTATGACACCCAGGGCTTCATATGAGCTGGCCCATCTTCCCGCCGCCCCCCCCTCCGTCTCCATGTGATGGTCAACTTGACTGGCCTAAGGGATGCCAGATAGCTGGTAAAACATTACTTCTGGGGTACCTGCGGGAATGTTTCCGGAAGAGATTAACACTTGAATCTGTGAAATGAGTAAATCCCCCTCACCATTGTGGGTGAACATCACTCAATCTGCTGAGGGTCCAAAAAGGCAGAGGAAGAGAAAACATGTTCTCTTGCTTCCATTGGGACATCCATCTCCTCCTGCCTTGGGTTCTCAGGCTGGTGGGTTTGTACTGGAATTTCACCACCAGCTTCCCTGGGCCTCTAGTTTACTGATGGCTGGTCATAGGACCTCTCAGTCTTCATCATTGTGTAATCTAGTCCCTCATAATAAGCCTTTCTCTGTATATCTGTGTTTCCTATTGGTTCTGTTGCTTGGGAGGACCCCGACTAAGAAACCCAGTGATCCATACTCCACCTATCAGGCCTTCTTCACCTCCCGACGTCCCCAATTTCCCTCCTGCTAGGGCCTCTGTCCTAGTTTTCTCTCTTCCCAGAACATATCCCTTTCATCATCCTTCCCTACAAAACAAATGCTTACTCTTCTTTTAGACCTCACCTTAAATGTCACTTCCTCGGGGAAATCACCTGACCTCCTTTCAAAACTAATCCCCACATCATACACAATGACATCACCATTTTATTCAGCCTTCATCACTCTTGTCACACTGGTGAATAACCACTGATCTATCAACTTGATTGACATCTGCCTCCCCCACCTCTAAAGGGTCTGTTGCTGCCCTATTCATGATGGGATTCACTATGGCATCCCCAGCACCTCGTGCAGGACCCATCATGTAGTACATGCACAATAAATACTTACTGGCTGAATGAAGGGAGGAAGGAAGGAATGGATTTCAAATACAAGTTGTAAGTTAGAATGCTTTTAGTTACAAGGAGGAGAATTCCCAAATAAAAATGGCTTCAATATAGGGGCTCCTGGGACACCTGGGTGGCTCAGCAGTTGAGCCTTCAGCTCAGGTTGTGATCCCAGAGTTCAGGATCGAGTACCGCTTCGGGCTCCCCATAGGGAGCCTGCTTCTTCTTTTGCCTATGTCTCTGCCTCTCTGTGTGTCTCTCATGAATAAATAAATTAAATCTTTAAAAAAAAAACATAAGAGCTCCTTATTATAAGAGGTATGCAGAGAGAAGCAAGTCAAGGCATGCTTCTGGGTCTGCACGATGCCATCTCCTCTCAAGTGTCTGTGCCCCACTGACTGCCCTCGGGCCTGTGGGGAGCACAGCCATGCTCAAAGATAGGAAAGGAGGAAAACATTTCCCAGAAGCCCAAGCAGACACCCGCAAATCACATGCCCACTCCTAAATTAATCACTGCCAAAGAAAGGGAAGTGGGATTATCCTAACTGGTTTATACCACTTATTATTCATGCCCTCAAGCCAGTCCCCCTCCCCTAGAGCACATTGCCACCCACAACAGGAACCCAACTGGGCTTCTCTTAGCCATGGAAAGGGAGAGAGATACATTGATTAATTCATTAACTCATTGTTTCACATTTGTTTTCAGGATCTATTATGGTATACTGTAATGTCCAAGGACTGCGGGCAGCATAGCATAGATGTAAGGAGCCCCAACAGCCCAGTTCAAATCCCAACTCTGCCACTTACCAGCTATGTGCAAGTGAACAAGCTACTCAGCCTTTCCATGTCTCAGTTTCCACATCTGTAACACTAAGATAATAATAGTCCCTAAGGATGAATTACTATTATTAAAAACAGTCCCTCACTCTAGAAATGTAGTTCCTACAATGACAAATCTGAATGCTCCTATAACCCAGAATGTACTCTTCATCATTCTGAAGACCCAGCAGAAAAGCCTTCTTTCTCTCATTTTTGAGACCTTGATGGTTTCTTCCTCCACTGCCCCAGCTCCTTATTTAAAAATTTTCAAGCTGTCTGGTTCCTCATTTTTCTGGATGTAACCAGATCTTGACCCTAGTAGGTTCCAGAGGGCTCTCCCAATGGTATGGTGGCCATGCACAAGCCCCTCCACACTTAACTCCCAGGTACCCAGGGCAGCTGTTACGTACACAGTATGGGTTCAGAGATTTTCAGATCAACCCGGGGCTGTGATCACTCTAGGAACCATCAAGTGAGGGAAAAGAGCTAACAAGTGGGAAACCAGCTCCACAGACAGAGCTCACCTGTCCTTACCCCAGTTACACCCAAATTCAGTGTGCATGCAGATAACTTCATGAGACCTAGCAAGCGGAGGTCAGTGGAGATTGTGGCCGGGGCAGTCTCTCAGCTAAAGGCATATGTCAAACTAATAGCTCCAGGACATGAAGGGAGGCATAAAAGCTCTCTCCTCCCTTCCATAACCTTCAGGGAACTCACCATTTGAAGGGACTCTTTCCAACATCCCAATTCAATAAAGCTCTGTGCTCCCCAAGGGCTCTCTCCAAGTTAAGTGGTAGATGGAGTTGCTTTTGGAATAAAAGCTAAAGTAGCATCCCAGTTACTCTTTTCCATTTTACTTCTCAGCACAGTATATTACATTGACGCTGTTCTTGAAACTGCAAGTCGGGACCCAGGAATGGGGCATGAAATCATTTGAGTGAACAGCAATCAGTAGGATTTTTTTCTTTTTCCTTTCTTTCTTTTTAAATAAAGTGCATTAGAACAAAAAAAAATCAGAGCACATTTCATGCATTGCATTATATGCAGTAAGGGATAAATGAAACTTTTGCTTCAGTGCACATGGAGTGGGGGGTGACTGGGACACACTGCCAAGTTAATTTCTTACTGTGGAATAAGCTCAGAAAATTTGATAAATGCTTCTCTGGTATTTTTATTGTTGATTTTGTTTGTTTACTGTCTCTCTTGTTTACCACCACATCTCTCAGCACTTGAATGTGGTTGGCCTCAATATATGTATATTGGATGGGTGGTAAGAGGGAGGAAGGGGAAGAGGAATAGAGAGAAGAGGAAATAGACCAAGCTATAGATTTCTCACGACTCTCAAAAGCTGAAATTTAGGCTTTTAAAAAGGCTTTTTTAAAACCACATATGATTTTGCGGCAGGCTCAGCTCTTATGGTAAAAACAGGAAGTAAAATAAGAGACACAACCATTGGAAGCAGGAAGACAAAATAATTACTTATAGATCATACAACTATATACTTGGAATACCAAAGGGAATCAACTGAAAAATTCTTAGAATTAGCAAGAGAGAAAGTATTTAGAAAAATATTTGCATAGGAGAATGAAGATATAAGCATCAGTTGTTCCTGGACATGCTGACAAATACCAGCTGGTATATACAATGGGGGACATGAATGAGAGAAGGTAGTGGGGTGGTTATCTTCCATTTGTTTCTCATGCTTCCTCCCCTCTCTCCTCTATACATCCTCAAGGCTGATCTGTGTGGAATACGTCAGAGGGCCCCCTGGATCTCTAGCTTCCAGTTGAGTTTACCCAGTGGCCAATACAACAGAGAGGGAAGAGAGCTTAGTGCATTTATTTCCCAACCTCCTTCCCTCCCATTCTTCTCTGGTAGGCTGGGTATCCCAATCAAAGTTTCCAGTTCCTGTCAAAAAGTCTCTTTCTACACAACACCCCCCTTTCAGGATCTGATTTTTGCTCCCTCTACTTGCCACTTCAGCCTACAGGAGCAACTGCGCCCCATTAGTAGCCCAGGAAAACTCTCCAATATGTTGTGATTTTCTTACAGTCGCCTCTCCCATACCTTGATGAGTCCAGTTATAAACTCTCTTTGAATTACCCAATTTAAGTGTGTCTTTTGTTTTCAGCCAGAACATCAACCTATATTGGGTGTGAGGATTCCATTCCCAATAGCAATAAAAATTAAGAGAGAGAGGAAGAAAGAGAGAAAAGCAAAACACTAACAAAAAAATAGATGGGACCTACACAGCTTGCTTGGATGGGAAGACTAAATATGTAAAAAATATCAGTTCTTCCCAAATTAATTTATAAATTTAACACAGTCCAATCAAAATTCCAATTGTTTCTAGGGGAGGAGTGACAAAATTATTATGAAATGCCCCTGATTAAGAAACAGCCAAAAACACTTAAGAACCACATTGCAAATGAAGACTAATAGCAAGAAAAGATTTCTAATCATAAGGCTGCAGCCATTCAAGCAAGTATGACTTGATGGACAAACAAAGATACAGTATGGAGGTACCTGGGTGGTTCAGTTGGTCAAGCATCTGCTTTAAGCTTAGGTCATGATTTCTGGGTCCTGGGATTAAGCCCCTAGTCAAGCTCCCTGCTCAGCAGGGAATCTGCTTCTCTCTCTCTCTCTTTCTCTCTCTCTCTCTCTCAAATAAATAAATAAAATCTTTAAAAAAAAAGATACAGTGTGGACATCCATGAACAACACCAAAGTATAATGAGAAATGTTGATCATACGCTAAGGGAGGCATCGTAAACCCAGCTTCTAGACAATTGGTTATTTGTGGGAATATAATCAAGTTAGATCCTCATACAGACATCAGAATGAATTCCAAATATATTTAGGATTTAAAATGTAAAAATTGACCGTAAAAACCTGAAGAAAATCTAGATTAACTTTTAGCTAAAGTTAAGATAGGGAAGGCTTTTCTAAGCACGAGATCAATGGAGGCAAAAATGATCAAGGAAGAGACTGCATAAAATGAGTACTTAAAAATAAAAAGCATCTCTATTTCAAAGCTATCATAAATAAAATTTAAAAGCAAATGAAAATCCTAGAAAATATCCACAGCAACTAGGACAGATTAGAAGTATCTTCATTAATATAGAAATAACTCCTCCAGGGGTGCCTGGGTGCCTCAGTGAGGTTAAGCATCTGCCTTCAGCTCAGGTGATGATCCCAGCATCCTGGGATCAAGCCCACCTTGGCTCCCTTCTCAGTGAGAAACCTGTTTATCCCTATCCTCCCCTCTTGTGCTCTCTCTTTCACTATCTCTCTCTCTCAAATAAATAAAATCTTTTTTAAAAATAAAAATAAATAAAGAACTCCTCCAAATCAATAAAAAACATCAATAGAAAAATGAACTCTGGACATGAATAGAGGATTTACAGGGAAAAAATGTGAATAGCCAATAAACACATGAAAATATGTTTACTACCATGTTTCCCATATCAAATTGGCAACATTTTTAAAAAGATTTGTTGGGATCCCTGGGTGGCGCAGCAGTTTAGCACCTGCCTTTGGCCCAGGGTGCGATCCTAGAGACCCGGGATCGAATCCCATGTCGTGCTCCCGGTGCATGGAGCCTGCTTCTCCCTCTGCCTGTGTCTCTGCCTCTCTCTCTCTCTCTGTGTGACTATTATTCAAAAAAAAATTTTTTTTAATTAAAAAATAAAAAGATTTGTTGGGGGTAAGGGACACAGGGAGGAAGAGAATGAAGTTTTTCACAAACTTTCTTAAAAGCAATTTAACAAAATATACTGAGAATCCTTCAAAAGTTTGTACAGTATTATTTGCAAAAGAAAAAAATGAAAGATGTCCAACTGGAAGACAAAATTATACATAAATTATAGTCCAACCACAATATGGAATATTATTCAGGCATTACAGTTTATATTTCTAGAGAGTTTCTAAAAAGATTGTATTTATTTGTTTGAGAGAAAGCAAGCAAGCATACAAGGGAGGGTAAGGGTAAGGAGGGTAAGGGTAAGGGTGAGAGTGAGGGACAGGGGGAGTGAATCTTCAAACAGACTCCCTGTTGAATGTGGGGGTCAATCTCACAATCCATGAGATCGTGACTTGAGATAAAACCAAGAGTTAGACACTTAACCAACTGAGCTGCTGAGGCACTCCTATTTCTAGAGACTTTTTAATGACAAGGGGATATGTTCAACAGATAACATTTTTTTAAAGATTTTATTTATTTATTCATGAGAGATACAGAGAGAGCAAAGATAAAGGCAGAGGGAGAAGCAGGCTCCCTGCAGGAAGCCTGACATAGGATTCAATCCTGAAACCCCAGGATCATGCCCTGAGCCAAGGGTAGATGCTCAACCACCACCCAGGCATCCCAAGAGATAACATTTTTTAATCAGGACCAAAAGAGCTATGTATGGTATGATTCCAATTTTCTTTTGAAATAAAATTATATGGGCATAAAGAAAACTAGAAAAAATAAATACATGTGTTCTATACAAATACATACAGATGCAAAAAAAGGAAAGCAAGCCATGGGATGGTGAACACTGGTTCCAGGTGGTACCTGGTAGGAAGGGGAATCTGGAGGGGAGGATGGCAAGAGGCCTACCACACACATAGTTAGATAGAGGTCCTTGTCAAGGACACGGCTTTTGTTTGGGGTGGCAGGTTCACGAGTTTTTATTACATTATCAAAGATAAAATGAATATTAAAATAAACCATATGAACTTGCTAATAAACTGCTTTTAATCTTCCAAAACAGATTTTTAATAGTTCACTTTAATGAAGAGACAGATGACAGACAGACAACACTGGCCATGACTGCACCAATGCTGAGATTATGTCATAACTAAGGACTGTGATTAATCCAATTTTAAAAGAGAAAGATTCAGGAGGCAATTCACTAAAATGTTACTGGTGTTCATCTCCCAGTGGGATGATTAAGAGCAACTATCCTTTTCTCCTTTATTTTCTATGAGGAAAATGGAATATTTAATAGATGTCAAAATACATATTAGTTTCCTAATATGCCTTTCTATTCTACTCTAAGATCTAGTATTGGCTCAAGAAGACATAAATCTAGGTCTGAGCCCTTGACCTACCTATGGCTAAGGTCCAAATCCTGGAATTGCATAATGACTTTTTTTAAAAAGATATATTTACTTATTTGAGAGAGAAAGAGAAAGAGCATGAGCAGGAGGGGCAGAGGGAGAAGACAGCTCAATGCAAGGCTTGATCTCATGACCCTGAGATCACAATCTGAGCCAAAACCAAGAGTCAGCCTCTTAACCAACTGTGCCACCCAGGCACCCCTATAGTAACTATTAATAATAAAACAATATTGGCAATAATAGCACATGATTACTAGACATACCACATGCCCAGTTTACCTCATCAGCTCTTCCCCACCACCTATGAGGGAAGGACTATATTTGTCCCTATTTTACAGGTGAGGAAACTGAAGCTCCACCCAGTCAGAGAACCTGCCCAAGGTCACAGAAGGAGAAAATGGCATTGCTGGGAGTTGAACTCCAGAGCCCGAAGACTGCTCTCCCCTGGCACACAGATCTGCTAGTCCTTGAAAATAAATAAAAGACAAAAGCAGTTTATTCTTGTCAACCACCACAGTAATAAGGGGCTTTGACAAGGAAGGGGCTTCACTCCCCAAATAGCAGATGCCATTGAGGACCGAGAATGTGTGCTAAGAATGAGAAAGCCTAGGAGCAGAGAGCAGAGTGCAATGTTAAACACCAATCATGGCAGCCTTTCTGGTTCAGAGCCTCTCCTGCTGAAATGAAGCATATAATAGGGTCTCTGGACACTGTGAGTCACGCCTGAAACATTTAACTTATAT
The DNA here is from genome assembly GCF_048164855.1 of Canis lupus baileyi. Lineage (NCBI taxonomy): Eukaryota > Metazoa > Chordata > Mammalia > Carnivora > Canidae > Canis > Canis lupus. The sequence continues at coordinate 41,552,489 of NC_132845.1, read as the reverse complement.
CGGACTCAATTCAATTCCTCAGAAATGAGCCAGCATTCTCAAGATGCTGCTGCTCTCTGGAATTATACCAAATATCTTCCCTCAAACCCGTGGGATCATCTCTCCAATCGGGAGACCCAGAGCCCTCAGCCTCCTCTCCTTGACCATCATCCCTCTCTGCCCTTCTACTGTCCCCCTCCAAGTCTGAACATGTCTCCTACTCTTGCACAGCTGTTACTCTGTCTCCTCGCCCTTCCTACACACACAGCACTCATGCACACACAGGTGTGCATGCATACTCACACACTTGTGTACACTCACCTATGTACCCGTACAAATGTGTACACACACTTGCCCAAGCTACCACCTTGCAAGCCTCAGCTTAATTGTCAGCAAAAATAGAAAGCCTTTGTGATGCTTTTTGCCTGGGTCTACATCAAATCTCCTTGTTACAAGCTCTCGCCACACTGTGTGGTTTTCCTTTGCAGCACTGACCACAATTTCAATTAAATGCTTCCCTGGGCAATGGTCTATTTAACATCTGTCTCACCCATCAGTCCATGAGTTTCATGGGGGAAGGGACCTTATGCCTTATTCCACAGGCATATAGCACATAAACTTAGGGTACGTGGAAGTCATCAAATAATAGTGGGAGGGAAGGAGTCATTGTACCCATTTTAAAGAGGGAGAAATTGATCCCATCATAAATCAGCAGTCACCAGGACTCAGTCTCCTCATCCCTAGAAGGTGACATACATTTAATTTGTAACATTTATTATGGACATTTTCAAATACACACACAGAAGGGCAAACACTACCTGACTCCCACGTAGCCATCATCTGGCTTCAAATGCTACCCATTCCCAGCAGTTCTTGTTTAATCTGGCCACCTTTTGAAGTTTAGTTGGTTGGTGGTCGGATGGTTGGTTTTCATAGAGTATTTTAAAGCTAATCCCAAACACGATGTCACTTACCCTTAAATACTTCCATGTATATTTCTAACAAGTAAGAGCCTCTTAATACAGAACCATGATATCATTATCAGCCCAACATAATTAACCATGGTATTTGCTTAATAAAACCAAATGCCCAGTCTATCTTCAATGAATTCAGGTCCTGAAAATATCTTTTAATAGTTATTTTGCATTAATCTGTACCCTAAGAAAGTCCACACATTACATTTGGGTGATGTGTGTCTTAAGTCTCTTTCAATCCACGTTGACTCTCCTTTTCTTCATGCCCTTCATCCCCTGAAGAAACTGGGTCATTTGACTTCCGGTATTTCATTTTCAAAAATGACTTTCCTATCTTGAATCTGTGTCTTTGGCAGCGGCCTGCAATGGGGGGCTACTGACATGACATTCTCTCCCTGCCAGGACGCACAGGCACTATCCTGCCCTCTGGACTCTGCAGGTATCACAGACTTTATATCCACGCATGGTTTCTGTCCAGCTCAATGCAAACAATACCAGACAGATGCCTGCTTAATCCTGTCCTAGCAAAGTGGATCCCAACACTCAAAGAGTCTAAGAACCATCCAGAGCTTGGGATCTAAAGGGGCTGCAGCTCTAAAAGGAGGTAGATTGGAGTACCTGGGGTATAGAGGACACCACAAAACCAGAGGGAGTAAAATGCCTCAAGAAGTCCTTGGGGATTTCCCACCCCCACCCCCCCACCCCCGCCCTTTCTCTGCCAAGGGTTAGAGAGTTTCCTCCAGGGTTTGGTCTGCCTGACTAGGCATCTGCAGTTTGACTTTGCTCTTTGGATGAGTCAAATTTTCAGGATGTCCCTGTTGATCCCCCACATGCTCTTACCTAGATCCCAGAAAAGCCACACAACTTGGTTTTTGAAGACTAGAAGCTGCTACAGGCTACAGAAGATCTGGGAGGTAGGAACATACGCAGAGGTGTCTGATAGGACTCTGGACAAGGTAGCTATCCAAACAGTCTTCTAGCTGAGGATCTCTATAAATCATGGTAGAAGTTTACTTCTTTGAGGCAATCAAGTTCAAGAAATCAATCTACTCTCTCCACTGGAGTTTCCAGACTTCTAGGAGATAATAAAACGTTCCAACTAAAGAGAAATCACATCTAGGGTGCTGGGTGGCTCAGTCAGTTAAGCGTCTGCCTCTGGCTCAGGTCATGATCTCAGAGGCCTGTGACAGAGCCCCATATCAGGTTCCCTGTTCAGCGGGGGTCTGCTTCTCCCTTTCTCTCTGCTCCTCCCTCTACTCATGCTTGCTTGCTTTCTCTCAAATGAACAAATAAAACCTTAATTTAAAAAAAGAAAGAAATCACATTTATCTTCGGTTTTTCTAGGCTAAGCTCAGATCCAGATGAGCCCTTGACTACAGGGGCAGGAGTCCTGAATCTAACACTGGGTGGAGTATATTTGCTTATTTATTCATCTGTTCGGCCCCCTACCAACCATGTTGTCTATTATAGGTTTGGGTCCAGTGAATGTAGGGATAATGGTAATCACAATGACATCTAACCTTCATGCATGTTTTACCATTTGGTATCATTCTAGATGCTTTATTTCATTTACCCATCACAATGAGAATTGCCCACTTAGGGTAGACATTGATATATGCCTGTTGTATTAGTTACTTATTGCTGCACAACAGATTTTCACAAGCATAAAACAACACACATTTCTTATCATGTGGTTTCTGTCAAAGTCTAGGCATAGCTTAGCTGGGTTCTCTACTTCTGGGTCTCACCAAGCTGCAATTCAGATGTCTGTGGGGCTGTGGTCTCATCAGAGACTCAAATAAGAAAAGACTTACTCCCAGGTTCCTTCAGGATGCTGGTAGGATGTATTTCCTTGTGGCTATAGGACCAAAGGTTTCAGCTTCTGGATAGAGGCCACCATCTGCTCCTAAAGGCTGCCCGTAAGTCCTTGATATGTAAACTTCTCCAACTTTGCCACTTGCTTCATAGAAGCTTGCTTCTTCCAGGCCAGCAATGGAGAAAAGGCAAATTTGCTAGCAAGATGGAGTTTTATAAGACATAATCACAGGAGGGGCAACCTACCATCTTTGTCACATTCTAGTTGGAAGCAAGTCCTTGGTCCTGTCCACACACAAGAGAAGGGCATCACACAAAGTCATAAACATCAGGAGGCAGGGATTAGAAGGACCACCTGAAAGTCTGTCCACCACAAGCACTGTACAGATAACAACAATAAAAATCAACTAAGTCTCAAAGGGTAGAAGAAAATTCCCCTGTCACACAGCCAAATAGAGGACCTGGAATTCGAAGCCAAATTTCAAGAACTCCAAGGCCCATGATCTCATCCATAAGTGCATTATTCAAAGAAGCATCACTGCCCTCAAGGAGTCATGGTCTCCCTCACCTAGAATAGAGACAGCAACAAATCCTTCTGATCAAATTTGGCAAGAATCTAATAGATGAATATACAAAGATCCTGGACTGGAAGGAAGGTTTGCTCTGTCTGGCAGCCCTTTGTGGCTGGCCTTAGGATGAGTTAGCTGGATAGAGGAAAGATGTAAGAGAAAGCCAGGTGTGTGTCAGGTCAAGCCAGGTGTGTGTCAGGTCACACAAGCCAGGTCACTTGTGTGACCACAAGTGCAAAAACAAAGTGGCTGGCATCAGATGCCAGCATGTTCCAACACCAGCAGACAGTTTTGTGTGGCTAAAATGAAATGAAAGAGGTTTAACAAGACCTAGGGCAGAAAATGTGGGCTGGAAACAGGCTGTACAGGGTGCTGAACACCCAGCATGGGATTTGGGGCTCTAAGCCATGGAAGCTGGTGAAGAAGATGGGCCATGGGGCAGCACCATTACACTATGAATGGCTCTGGCCTGACTCAAGGTAGCCAGTTAGGATGTTACAGCATCCATCCATGCAAGCCATGGAGTAGAGAGGTGCTGACAAGAAGAAAAGGCATGTTCAAGATATGTTTTGGGAGGAAAGTCCCAAAGTTAGAGGTTTAATACAAAATGAAAATCAGTTCCCATAATGGATGTAGGGGGTGAACAGGAAGTGGGGCACGGTGATTCCTGGAGTGCCAGGGAGCTCAGGGAGGGCAGAGAACGGAGTGATACAGGCTTTCTGGAAATTGTTTAAAAGACACTGTCAAGAACATGTCAAGGAGTCAAGAAAGACTCCTAACTCTGGGAAATGAACTAGGGGTGGTGGAAGGGGAGGTGGGCGGGGGGTTGGGGGTGACTGGGTGACGGGCACTGAGGGGGGCACTTGATGGGATGAACACTGGGTGTTATTCTATATGTTGGCAAATTGAACACCAATAAAAATAAATTTATAAAATAAAAATAAAAAAATAAAAGACACTGTCAAATGCCTGAACTAATGGAAAAAGCCAGACAGAAAAAGACAAATACTGTGTGATGCCACTGATATGAGGTCCCTAGAATAAACTAATTCACAGACACAGAAAGTGAGTGGTGGTTACCAGGGCCTGGGAGGAGGGGGCAGGAGGAGCTAGTGTTAACTGGGTGTGTGGTTTCTGTTTGGTAGCTGAGAAAGTTCTGGAAATGGATGGTGGTGATGGTTGCACAACATTGTGAATGAACTTAATCCACTGAATTGTATACTTACAAATGGTTAAAATGATGTTCATGCTACATATACTTTATCATAACCATTTAAAAAAAGAAAAAAACTCCTTTCTTTGAGAAAGGCAGCAGGGAGGCACTGGAAGCAATAGCATACCTGAGCATAGTCCAAACACCAGTGTCCTGGTCTGCTCCACTCCGACATAAGCCACATTCACAGGATGAAACCCTCAGGTGCCAGCCCTCAGAAAGAGCCATTTATCACAAGTGACAGTCTAATGGAATTCCCTGGTCATCAGCTCTATACCCACTCTCTTCAAACTTCATCAAAATCAGAATCAAGACATATTTGTTTAAGAAGCAGGAACAAAAGCAGAGAAAAGAAGGGTCACCTCCTTGCAGGCTTTCGGGCAGGGCTGCCCGGACCCCATCAGTCACATCGAGGCAGCCAAGTATTAGCTCTGCTCATTGAGGGAGCCAGGCCCAGCTCCCAAGCATTCATCTGATTGATGGATTCATTCAGTGAATAACTGTAGGGCTTGTAGGTGTACCTGTGTCCAATGCTGGGGGCCAGTGACTCCGAATAGTCACTGCTAGGGGCTCACAGATGGGAGTGGGGAGATAGGAGCAGAGCAAGAGGCCCTTTCCATCACTCTGGGAGCCATCTCCACACTGAGACTCCAGGTTCATGGCCCCACTGCCGTGGACCCTGGGCCCACACCCTAGCTTACTTTTTGCCATCTCTCCTTGAGAATGTAATCTGCACCTTAGGGTGGCTGCCTCCCACTCAGCATCTCTATAGTGCTCCATCAAATTTGGGAAAGGAAAGAATGAGTCAGCCTGGCCCATGTGTTACAAAATGAGTGAAGTGCAAGGGTAATAAGATTCTGGACAACTTGAACCGTTAGGCAGAGGAACATGTGTGGTCCCTCAGGCGCTCTTGCAGTTCATAAAGGCTCCAGGAGAGTTCCCCCATAAACCCCACAACATACAGAGGTTGGGCTTTATTTGTCCATGTGGATGCCTTGGTTTCTCTCCCAAAGATATAATAAATCAAGGTGTGAGGGAGCTAAAAAAATATTCTGAGATATATCCATCTTCCGTGCAGTAGATAGGCCCCCTGCAAAATGTTGTTATGGGTTGAATGGTGTCCCCCAAAAGGAAGTCCAAGTTTTAACCTCTGATACCTGTGAACGTGCCTTATTTGGAAATACGATTTTTATGATCAAGTCAAAGTGGGGTCATTAGGTGGGGCTTTAATCCAATACGACTCTGCCCTTATAAAAACAAGAAATCTGGAGTAGGAGACAGTTTTGTGCACGAGGAAAACGATGTGAAGATACAAGGACGTGACCACCTACAAGCTGAGGAACACCAGAGACTACCAGAAGCCAGGAGAGGAGCATGAAACAGATTTCCTTCTCACAGCCTACAGAAGGAACCAAACCTACCAACACCTTGATTTCAGACTTCTGGACTGAAAGAAGAATAAATCTCGTTTGTTTACCCTATACAGTTGACAGTATTTTGTTTCATCAGTCCTAGGAAACTAATACAGGTGTCCATGTACTAACCCCCAGAATCTGTGAATATGTTAGAGTACACAGAAAAGGAGAACTTATGCTGCAAATGGAATTAAGGTTGCTAATTAGCTGATGTTGAGATAAGAAAGTTACCCTGGATTATCTGAGTGGGTCCAATGTCACAAGCGTCCTTATGCGTGGAAGAAGGAGGCAGAAAAGTCAGAGGGAGAGGCAAGAGAAAGACTTGACTGGCCATCACTGGCTTTGAAGATGGAAGTTGAAGCCATAAGCATAAATGCAGTGACCTCTAAAAGCTGGAAAGGACAAGAAAATGTATTCTCCCCACTATAGACTGAATGTATGTGTCTGCCCCAAATTCCTATGTTGAAATCCTAATGTCCAGTGTGTTGGTGCTTGGAGGTAGGCCCTTTAGGAAGTGACTGGATCATAAGGATGGAGTCCTCACGATTGGGACAAGTGCCCTTCTTTATAAAAGCGACCTAGACAGGTCTCGTGTTTTCTACCACATGAGGACACAGCCATCTGTGAACGAGGACATGGGTTCTCACCAAACACTGAATCTGCCAGTGACTCAATCTTGGGCTTCCCAGCCTCTAGAACTGTAAGAAACAAATTTGTTTATAAGCCACCCCGTTGATGGCATTCTGTTATAACAGCCTGAATGGACTAAGACAGAAAGTAGTACTGAGAATTCGGGGTGCTGCTGTACAAATATCTGAAAATGTGGAAGTGCTTTGGAACTGAGTAGTGGGTAGAAGCAGGGAGGGTTTTGATGCTTTCATCATCGTAACAGACCATTGAGGGCAATTCTGGTGAAAACCCAGAAAGATGAGGAGGTTTGGAGAAAGCCTCAATCTTCCTAGGAAATACCCATGTGATCTGGAACAGAATGTGGTCAGAAATATGGGTAGTAGAGGCCATTCTGATGAGGGCTCAGATGGAAATGAGGAGCATACTATTGGAAACTGGAGGAAAGACCAACCTTGTTAGAAAGCAGCAAACAACCTGGCTGAATTGTATTCACGTCCTAGCATTTTGCGGAAGGTAGAACCTCCAAGGGCTGAAATCCGGAATTTGACTGAAAAAATCTCTAAGCAAAGTGCTGAAGGAGTGGCCTGGTCCCTCCTGACTCCTTATAGTAAAATGCGAGAAGGAAGAAACGGTGTGAAAATGGAATGGTTAAGCAAAAAGGAACCAGAACTTAAAGATTTGCAAAATTCTCAGCTATCCACATTGAAAAGAATGGGAGAGCACTCGGAGATGGCACCTAGGGTAGCAAGCGCCCTTTTGATGAGAAGGTTGGTCCAGAGAAGCTGTCTCCACAGAAGCTGGGTGCTCTCATTCAAGACAATGGAAGGATGACCCCAGAGGCAATCCAGAGATCACTAGAACTGCCACCCCTGTCACAGGCTGGCAGTCTATGGTATCCTTGTCCTCCCTTATTCACAGTTTCACTTTCTGAATTTCCCCGTGGTCAACCCTGGGCCAGAAGCAAATGATCCTCCTTCTGACACACCATCAGAAGGTGAAAGTCGTGGTAGCTTGATGCTACACCACAATGCCTACGTCATTCCCCTCACCTCATCTCCTCACATAGGCTTTTTATCATCTTACATGGAAGAAGGGTGGATACAGGACAATCCGATATTTTGATAGAGACCACAGTCACGTAACTGGCATATTGTTATATTTGTTCTATTTTATTATTAGTTGTTAATTTCTTACTGTGCCTAATTTATAAATTAAACTTTATCATAATTAAACGTAAAGATATACCTATGTATATATAAAGATATGTAAAGATATCTTGTATATACATATAATTATACATATATGCTAGTGCCTTGATTTTAGCCCCATAACACCCATTGTGGATTTCTGACCACCAGAACAAAAAGTGACTAAATTTGAGTTGTTTAAGCCAGCAAGTTATTGGCAATTTTTTACAGCAGCAGTAGAAAATGAATGCACCAAGCTTCTTTAAAACTTCATGTCAAGGGGATCCTGGGTGGCTCAGTGGTTTGGCACCTGCCTTCAGCCCAGGGCACGATCCTGGAGTCCCGGGATCAAGTGCCATGTTGGGCTCCCTGCATGGAGCCTGTTCTCCCTCTGCCTATGTCTCTGCCTCTCTCTCTCTTTCTTTCTATGTCTATCATGAATAAATAAATAAATAAATAAATAAATAAATAAATAAATAAATAAATCTTAAAAAAACAACAACTTCCTGTCAAGTGGCTTTCCTAAGGGGTTAAAAAAAAAAAGTATGTATATTTAGTTTTCTATCTAGGAAACACTCCTGCAGTCTAATCAGGATGGTATAAGGGGCTAAATATGGCATCAGTCATGTGAGCTTCTCACCAGCCAGAATGCTAGATTGAATGCCCCACAGCAAGTCTAGCTTCAAGTACAGATTAATTAGGCCTCAAAGGTGCCACCAGGATTCATCTCTCCATGAGCAGGCTCTGCTCCCTCCAAACGGGCCTGAGCCTCTCCTTATAGTGACAAAATGACTGCCTCAGCTCCAGCATCACATGCACTCTTCTTGAAGTCCAGAGGAGAAAAGAGTAAGCATATCTTTCCAGACTCCCTGGCTTTGTTTGAGCCATGTGCCCATTCTGGAACAAATCATTTGGTCTGGGGAACACAGTGTGGTAACTGACAGGTGCAGGTAATCCTTGAGAATGCAGGAGTAGGACCCCATCCCAGCCACTTTTAAGCAAAAAGGGCTAATATAGAAAAATATCCACTATTTTGTTAAATTTTAAAATAATATGCAAAATACATATCTGCATATTCACATATGATCTTATGTACATTTAATACATTATATTTTATAAGACATATAAATGATATCATATATAACTCATAAAAGTATATTGTTAAATAAAAAGTTGATTAGGGATAATTTCTCTTAAATCTGAGTACTAGTTCATAGCTGTGATTAGTTTATTAAAATTCACAACCAGTCCCCTTGTTCTTTGCATACTTTCATATATATGATGTCATACTTTAGTAAAAGGACCTTTTTAACTAAGTTGCAGAATGAAAACTTATAATACGACACTGTTTTTAAAAAGAAGGAGAGGAGAAGGAAGAAAGGAGAAAAAGATGGGGGGAGGGAGAAAATTATAAATAAACGTAGTGAGAAAGAGAGAAATATCTAAAATGATTGCCCCCAATGATTACTTTTGAGGGAACATAGCAGTGCTCAACTAGGATGACATGTGGCAAAGTCCGAAGACAGCTGGGGTTGTCACAACCCCGGGGTGGGGGCAGGTGGTACCAAGGGCATTGAGCGAGTTGAGGCCAGGGATCCTGCTAAATGTCCTACAGTACATAGGACGGTCCCACAACAAAAGAAACAAGGAAAGATCCAGCCCAAAATGTCCACAGGGCCAAGGCCAAGAAGCCCTGTTACACAGGTAAAATTTGAGGAGGGAGAGCTGTGAGAGAGAATTTTCACTGTTTTTCCTCTTTCATGCTTCATTCTTTGAAATTTTTACAAAAAGTATGCCCTATCTTTGTCATTCAAAAATAAAAAAGAAACCCTCCTCATAGTGACAATATAGGTCAGAGGCCAGCAAATGATGCCCACAGGCCAAATCCACTGCCTGTTTCTGTAGAGCCCACCAGCTAAAAAGGATTTTTAGGTGTTTAGGTGATTGCATTTTAACTGGCTGTGTAAGTACCTGCACAAAATGCTTGATTCTGCCCATTGGCCCTCAAAGTCCAAAATAGTTACTATTTTTACAGAAAAAAACTTGCCAACCTCTGACATAGACCATCATTTTTTTTAAGTTTCCATAAAAAGACCCATCCCCCCTTACTCCCGCCCCTGTCCAAACTAAGCACATGTTACATCTTCTGAGGGACATTCTGTAAAAAAGGAAAGCAGGAGAAACCGCTAAGTCTCTATGCTGGTATATTAGTTTCCTACGGCTGCTGTAACAAATTAACACAACCTTCGTGGCTTCAAACGTGAATTTACTGTCTTATATTTCTGCAGGTCAGAAGTCTAAAATCGTTCTCACGGGGCTCAAATCAAGGTGTTGGCAGGCCTGGTTCATTCCTGGTGATTCTGGGTGAGAATCCGTTTCCTTAACCTTTTCTCCACTTCTAGAGCTTGAATTCTTTGGCTTGTGGCCCCTTCTGTCTCCAAAGCCAGCAATGCCCAGCCGTGTCTTTCTCGCCTCACGTCCGTCACTCCAACTGATTCTCCTGCCTCCCTCTTCCATATTTAAGTAACATTGGAATTACATTGAGTCCCCTCAAATAATCCAGGATAGTCGATCTCCTCATCTCAAAGCCAATTCAGAACTTGAATTCCTTCTGCAAACGTAATGCCCCTTTGCCATGTAACATAGCATATTCATAGGTGGCACAAATTAGGATATAGGGATCTTCAGGGTCCATTTTTCTGCCCGCCACATCAGACTTCTACTTACCTACCCCTCTGAGAGAACTCCAGCCTCCCCTGCAGCTAGGTGTGGCTATGATATTATGTACTAACCAGTGAGGTATACATAAATTGCGTTTGCAATTTCCAGAAAGTTTCCTTAAAAGGAGGTGACACCCCCTTCGTAATACTTTCCTCTAAAATTAGATGTAATGGCTGGAGCTGCAGCAGCCATAGCAGTCCAGGAAAATACCACTTCAATGGATAGCTGAAAGGAGCCTGGGTCTGTGACGACTTTACAGAGTCGCCATTCCAGGGCCTGCCGGAATGGGCCTGCCACTTATATGTGGTAAAATAAAAGTTTGTGTGTTTAAGTTTCTACAGGAGCCTGGGGGCGTTTCTGTCACTCACAGCAAAATAAACTTCCTAATAGATTCCAAGGATGAAAGCATTAGCTTATTCATTTATTCCTCAACATGTATGTATGAAGAGCCTGCAGAGTGCTAGATGATGGATGTGTAATAGAAACCTACCACAGTCCTTGGGTCCCAAGAGTTCGTGGCCTCGTGGGAAGATAGTTCAAGCCTAGATGGCAATACAAGGTGGTGCTTGCTGTCTAGAAGTATGACAGTTGGGCTGCAGAGGCATCGGCTCTGCCTGGGGGGGGAGAGGGGGGAGGGAAAATGTGTAGGAGTCTGCCAGCTGGTCAAGGTAAGAGAACATTCCAGGCTGCAGGAACATTGTTAAACAAAGGCAAAAAAACCACACACGAGTCCAGTGAGGGGAAATGATAAGATAGTTGATCAACACCCAAATGGGCAAAGGAGGAAGGAAGGGCAGGGAGGGAATTTGTGGGGCGGGGGGTGAGGGTCAGGTGTGTGAAGCTAGTGAGTTCACCTTATATGTTGGGGGGCATCAGGAAAAGCCAGCCAGCCAGCTGAGCAATGATGGGGGGGAGGTGTTAAGTATGTGAGCCCACTTTCCTGTGCCCATGAGCCCTTGTGATGCAAATGAACTCAGGATCCTTCCCCATCACCCGCCCCCAAACTCACCCCAGGCCTTTCAGTGGAGGAGGAAAACAGGCCTAGCCCCCTGAGGCTTCCAGAACCGAATGCTTGTCTCTATACCTTGCATATCACAGGGCTAATTTTAGTTTCTACTTAATTTTCCTGTTGTTAGCTGGTGATTATTAATAAACCTAGATAGAGTAAACCACTTTCTACACACACCCCCAAAAAAGTTGCAGACTTTTCAAAGTTCAAAATGAGATCTATAAATTATTCCATCTTGGCAAACACGGTACCTCCCCTAGGCAACGTGAACTGTTGGCAGAAGCTTAAAAGAGGCATTCATTTCCTCCTCTCTTTGCATCTGTGGTTTAGATGTGCAAAAATATGGTTCAGCATTTTTACTCTAATACGGATCTATCCACACTCCTGCCCCCACTTGTCTCCCCAGCAGAGGAGGAGGCCAATCAATTCAGCATTATATCAGTCAGGCTCGCCTCTTGACAATTTCAATAGTGGTGCTGATTGAGGGATTCGCAGAAAACAGACAAGGTCACTGCTAAAGTGCAGGGTCAAGGGTGGCCCTAACAAATAGCCCATTAAATGGGATGGTACTCACCTCTTTTCCTGAGCGGGGGGACCCAAAATGCAGAGAGAAGCTGCAACTAAACACAGATAATGGGATGTAGTGGTGAAGAACCTTCCAGCAAGTTGTCACATTCATGTTACTTTGGCTTATAAAGGACACTGGCAGCCTGTTAGGCGGTTGATACAGGTATTTAAGGAGGGAGGGGGAAATGCACTGTGGCTGTTTGCGAGGAATGTCCTCTGAATTATCTTTGTCCATGTCACTCTACAGAGGAAGACCTTCTCCTTACTAATTATCATTATTGTTGTTGAAGCAATAATGTTAAAGCAAATAACCTCAGGAGCTGTGGTTCAAATACCATAAGATGCACCAGGGGTGAGGGAGGTTTTAATTCAATATTTTTGGGAAATATTGTATTTTCTCTTTACTGGGAAATTGGAAATTTTCAACGAAGGAATGCAGGAAAGCAATCAGTGAGGCTGGATATCCAGAGTATTCTAGCTTTGTCACTTCCTATTGTGTAACTATGCAGCGTATTTGTAAGAATAAAATTAGAGGGGGGGAAAGCAGGTAAAGCACAGTGCCTACCACATGGTAAGCACAACACATATTTGCTATAATAATTATTATTAATAACCCAGTATTTATCAAAATACTTTGCTCTAGTCTTCTCTCGTGGAAAAGACCTGTTATAGCCTATGAAATTGGTTTTCCTTAAAGCACTGTTTGGGAAAGATTACAGTAAATGGTTTTGTTTTAATCTGGCAGCTCTATAGGCCATGTTATGAGCCAGGCCCTATTCTAGGTGCTTTATACATATTAATCCATTTAATCCTCACAACCACCCAATGCAATGGGGTGGGTATGATGAATATACATATTTATAGATGAGGAGATCAAGGTGCTAAAAGATTGAGTATTACATACCTTGCCCAGGATCACATAGTTAGGGAGTGGCTGGCCCTCGGGTCTCTGATCCATGCCTTTTAGGTGGGAGCCATAAACTCAACCCCTGGGAACTCCCAAAGCTACTTCTCTATATGACCCAGCTTCTCTTCTCCCCATATTGTAATAAAAGCTCATTTTTACCAGATCCTTCTGCTCAATAACCTAGAATGCTGGGCAGCCCTGGTGGCTCAGCAGTTTAGCACTGCCTTCAGCCCAGGGTGTGATCCTAGAGACCCAGGATCATGCATGGGGCCTGCTTCTCCCTCTGCCTGTGTCTCTGCCTCTCTCTCTATGTCTCTCATGAATAAATAAATAAAAAAATCTTAAAAAAAAAACTAGAAAATTCAAATTCATTCTAATTCTATATCCAGATGATCCTCAGTGATCTGAGGTGCAAACTTCAAAATCATTCCAATTCTAGATACTGTCTGCTCTTCCTTAATTGTCCCTTTGCTTGGCCAATCCCTTTTACTTCCTGGTAAACTCGTATTCATCCCTCAAAACCCAACTTAAAATTCATTGCTTCTGGAAGCCCTCTCTGAACACCTCCACCCAGGACAAGAGTTACTGCCCCAAGCTTTACACTCCCTTTTAGGTTTGGAAGAACCTCTAGCAGTTGGCATTTTCCAGCTTTGAGTTGTACCTACTATAGTAGACACACATCCTTCCTTCTTCTGGCAAAAGCCCTGACTTTTCTTCACAATGCTAGCCCTTGCAGGGGGGTGAATTTACTTCACCCCCAACTCCTGGAATGAACCTGTGACCTGTGAGTGGCCAATAGAAGGAATACACCACTCTTGGCTAAAGGGATTGTTTAGGGGTGGTCATATTACCTAATCAAAACCACTAAGACTGAATCCCAAGACTCCAAATGGATTGGCCTGGACACATATACCAGCTTTCTACAGGACCGAGAGCCAGGAGACTAAAAGCCTGATGTCACCGTCCACCCAGTGGAAAGGCACTTTTGAGAGCAAAGCCAGTATAAGAGGAGAGTGGAAAACAGAAAAAGAGGCAAAGAGAGAACAAACATGAGTCCCTATGACATTAGTCAAGGTTCTGGTGCAAGTCCTACCTGAAGTAGTTCAATTCTTAAGACTTCTCAACTATGTGAACCAATACATTTCCTTTTCAACTAAGACTTCTCGGGGGGGCGGGTAGTGGTTAGTTAGGATGTTATGGTTCTGTCACTTATAACCCAAGGATCCCTGACTAGCACAATCTCTAGACCTTGACTAGAGTCTTCTAAGACCAATCCTGTCTAGCAACTCTCACCAGGGCCTGACTCATTATCTAAAATATCCTGCAAACATGTGCTGCAATGACATTCAATTTGGAAGTTTCACAGTATTTTCTTGAGCACAAGCTCAGTTGATCCTGAGGACTGAGTATGCAATTTTTTTAAAAAAAAATCTATTTATTTATTTATGAGAGACACAGGGAGGGAGGCAGAGACATAGGCAGAGGGAGAAGCAGGCTCCCTCTGGGGAGCCCCATGTGGGACTTAATTCCAGGACCAGGGGAACACGACCTGAGCCAAAGGCAGATGCTTAAACACTGAGCCACCCAGATGCCCCCTGAGTATGCAATCTTATCCCCATTTCACAGATCAGAAAAGTGAGGCTCGGAAAGTTTAAGAATCTTGTTTCAAATAATCATAGTGCCCACCTGTCTATGTCTTTGATCATTCTATTTTTCTTAAAGATTTTATTTATTTATTCATGAAAGACACAGAGAGAGAGGGGGGCAGAGACAAAAGCAGAGAGAGAAGCAGGCTTCATGCAGGGACCCTGATGTGGGACTCGATCCTGGCACCGCAGGATTACGCCCTGGGCTGAAGGCAGGCACCTAACCGCTAAGCCACCCAGGCATCCCATCTTTGATCATTCTAATGTTTTTCACCGTGTACATACAGTTGATGATTATCCAGTGCCAGGTGACCAGGCCTAACTGGACTAAAGCTCCAGTGCTGCTAGTATTCTGCTGCCCTGGGGTCGAAGAATTCTGGTGGAGGTCTAGCAAGGATGCAGTATGGCTCAGGTTGGAATAGCCATCATCTCTGCCCTTCACCTTCTTCTTCCCTCTCACCCTACTGGCGGACCTACATCCTGAATAAACGAACACAGTTCACTTTTACCTCCAGGCCACCGTCACTCCCAGGTCCTGAGCCCACTTCTGAAAGATTCACATCCATGCAGACTGGTGCCACATCTATGGATTCCAGATACTGCCAGGCCCTCAAGGTTGCCTTGCAATCTTTCCCTTTCCCTGAGAATGAATGAAGACTTGGCTGTGTCTCCATAGCTTTGGAAATCCAGCTATTTCTCAGCATTTGGAGTGTGAAATTTGGCAGATGGAACATCCAGATTACGGACTGCACTGCATCTGGAAACCATGGCATCCGACAGTTGGGGCTGGTTGCTTTACAGTGTGTGGTCAAAGAAGGCATTAATTCCAGTCCATTCTTGATCATTAAATGCAGCCCAGCAAAGCAGGAAAGAGCATGAACCCTGAGGTCTTTGGCCTCAAATTCCACCCTCACCTCTTACTGTCTGTGTGATCCTAAATGGAGACTTAAGATTTGGGTTTTCTAACCCATAAAATGGGCATAAAATACCTCTAAGAAATGTTTAAAAGATTCAGAGAAATAAACCACAGAGGCACATCATAAGCACTCAATAAATTATTTGACGTTTGCTCTTTAATTTCCTTAAACATAAAGAAACACCCAAAACCTTGCCAACTGAATCAGAACACAGGTTTTACGAATAATTAAATGAGGTCAGCACAATTTCATTGAAGCTGCTCAGACAGCTTCAGTGATAAATAAGGCAACTTTTTACAAGCGCATCTATTAGAAACTTAAATTAGTCAAACATAAGGAAGCATACAAGAAAAATACAGACTAGGAGGTGAATCCTGTTTGCAAATCAGAACACTATAGAAATGGCCACAGATTGCAAATCATAAATTCCACTTTCCAGAAGCTCTGTTATATGTAGATACCAGAAGGCAAATAAAAGCATACTTAAAGATGGTGTTGGCAACGTCTCTTAAAAAAAAAAAAAAGACGAAAATGGCATGATTTCACAGCACCAAACTCAAACAAGGGATAATATATAATATCAGACCCAAAATTTTTCAAAGAGCTGAATAATGGTTGAATAACAGCTGAATTGGAACCATTCAAGCATTAAAAAAAAAAAAAATAGGAAAGAAAAAAAAGACGTGACTTCTTTGGTCACTGCATTAGAGATGATTCTTTCAAATACCACTTGAGTCTCAGTTAACA
This sequence comes from Canis lupus baileyi, assembly GCF_048164855.1. NCBI lineage: Eukaryota > Metazoa > Chordata > Mammalia > Carnivora > Canidae > Canis > Canis lupus. The sequence continues at coordinate 41,536,193 of NC_132845.1, read as the reverse complement.
CTTAGATGCCCTGAATAGCAATATTACATCTCCAAGATGCCTTGGAGAACAGCCTGAACCTTTGCAGGAACACCACTCAGTCCAGAACAAGTCTTCTCAACTGGGCCAGGGAGGAGGGGGGTTGGGGTGACAATCCCAATTTGGCAATGTCAGGGATATTTTTGGTTGTCACAACTGGGAGAGATAGGGATGCTACTGGATCTACTGGGTAGAAACCAGGGATGCTGTCAAACCTCCTAGGGGCACAGGATCATCCCCACTATAAAGAAAGATTGGCCCCAAGTGTGAATAGCACGGAGGTTAAGAAGCCCTGCCTGAAGTTAGCCAGGCTGCTTTCTACTTGCACGAGCCTGAGTGGGCTCTTCAAGCCTCAAATAAGGGTGGGGATCACAGGATCTACCTCTTAGGGTTGTTGAGGGTTTTGATGACATAGGAATAATAATAGTAATAGCTACCGTTTACCAAGCGCTCCTATTGCACCAAGCATTGTGCCAAAAGCCTGTATGTGTATTATTTGATTCAATATTCATAACAACCCTATAAAGTAGGTAACATGACTAAGGGAGTGTGGGCTTCAAACTCTGGCAGCCAATGTCTTGACCTCTTCATTCTCCATACTCACAATGCCGTCCACAAACTGGCAGCTTCAGCATCCTGCTAGAGATGCAAATTCTCAGGCCATGCGCCAGACCAACTGAGTCTGAATCTGCATGTTCTCCAGTGTGATCCGTGGGCATATTGGAGTCTGAGAAGCAATACACTAAGGACAGTGCCAGGCCCCGAAGTAAACACTAAATAACAACTAATTATTTGCATTGTCATCATTGTTTGTAGTCTACAGAGATTCATTAGAGTAAAATTCAGACTCCAAGTCATAACACACAAAGATCTCATGGAGGAACTTTTCAACACCAAACATCCCCAAGGGTATTAGATCTGCCCTGCCTCTTAGGAGGTCTCTCTCATTCTCTCTCAATCTGGATAAAAACCAACTGTCCGAAGGGGAAGAGCCACTACCTCCAATCTAGCTCTTCTGATTCCTCAGCCACTGTTCTTTTGGGGCATCTTCTGCTTCTCTCCTTGGCTTATCTATTTCACACTAGAGTGTGAATGACTTTGTGACATGTGCTGCCTCTCCCAGGGATATTTGCAAAACTCAAACCATGCTTTCTGTCTCTGTTTGATAGAAGAACCCAGAACTCAGCTGCCAAGCCTCAAGTCCTGAAGATGTCCTCCTCATAGTAGCTGCCCTGGGGATGTAGGATGATGATATCACAAAGCACACTGTTTCTCTAGTATTTCCTATTTTTTTAAATTATATAAATAATGCATGAGTGCATCCTCAGCATAAAATATTCAAATTATATGGATGTATATAGAATACAAAGCAAAAGTCCTTTTCATCAGAGAAGCCACAGAGTGTTCTAAGCGGAGACTCTGGACCCAGAAGGCCCAGCAACACTCCTTACTAAGTAACTCAGTATCCTAGAATATCTTAACTCCTCAGTGACTCAGTTTCCTCATCTGCATCTCAAAAGACTGTTTGAGAATTACATGTGACAATGCCTGAGAAATGCTTCACTTAGGTCCTGGCACACGTTAGATATCAGCCATTCCTGCCGTTCCCACATCCCTCCCAAGGTAAGCCCTATTAGTGGCACAGCCTGACACTTCCAGACCCTCTGTGAAGCATGTACCTACATATAAACCCTAAAAATATAAGTACACTGTTAGCATGAAGATGACTGCACTGGGCCTTGGTTCTGCATCTTGCTTTACAGTGGGACCAAACCATGGGGATATCTTAATACAGTCACACAGATGTATCCCTCGTTCTTCCTAACAGCTCCTTTGGATGGATGTACCATCGTGTGTGGAACCATCCCCCCACTGGTGGGCATTTAGGTTGTTCCCATTATTTTTCCCCGCCACTGGAAGTAAACTGCATGTGCAGAGGCAGCCAAGCTCCGAGCATGTCAGACTTGGGAAGCGGAGCAGCCAGGAAGCAGAGCCAGGCGGAGGATGGTCTCATCAGAGTCTCTGCCAAGGACGGGAAGGATGACGACAATCTGGGGCACACTCAAAATAAATAATTGTCCTTAACCCTCTCAAAATTGGGAAGCGCATCGTTAGTCACTGGCTTCCTGTCACAGCTGGTCGCTGTGCCCTGCCCCCCACCCCCTACCCCCACCGACCAGTGCCTTCAAACTGCCCTGTACAAGGCCATGCCCAGGCCCACAGGCTCACAGCAAACCAGCGCACCTCCTCTGTGGTCATTTCTCCCTCCTACAAACCCCCAAGTGCTCATTCTCTAGGGAAGAGGCAAAGGAAAGGGGCTTCTTCCAGTCAGCAAAGGCATGAAAGACACCCCAGAACAGCAGTTCTATAACATGGTTAGCGGCAGAACACTGAGGCCTTACCCAGAATCCTAATTTGCAAAGCAGATAAAAGGGATGGCTGTGATTGAACAAAGCTGGGTGGTTGAACAGGAAATGTACAGCTTCATCTTCTCCCAAGATCCCTGTGGTCCCCCCAGAACAGCATATAAACCATTCATTCATCTGATCTAATGTTTTTTTTTTTTTTTTTTTTTTGGTAGCTAGAGCTCAGAAAGGGGAAGTTATTCACTTAAGGCCATGAAGAATATAAGTAGAAGAATGCAGGGAAGGGCTTTGGCCTTCTGCCTCCTGACTCCCGGGCCACTGTGCTTTCTGCTAATTTCTGCAGTTTCTCTAATGCCAGTGCTTGTTTAGACTAAGGTGTGAATGACTATCTCATTCAGACATGATTCTCTTTCCACTAGAGCCAGACTTCTCAAAACCTATACTGCCCAAGTATAACTCAAAAAATAAACAAAGCAGATCTTCCTTGATGCTTTACTGAGATTTTTGGCTGTGGAAAGCTAAATAACAACTAGGAAAAAAATTATAAATAATGATTTATATATTTTTTTAAATGACAGAAATTGGGGGTGCCCCACTGGCTCAGTCGGTAGAGCATGCAATTTTTGATCTCAGAGTCATTAGTTCAAGCCCCATGTTGGGCACAGAGTTTACTTTTTAAAAATTGACAGACATCAGAACTGAGTATGAAATCCACCTGGCCTTTCTTACTACACTGGAGACTTCAAACAAATCTTGCTCCTATAGTCAGACTAATCCTCCATGACCCTCCACCAGCCCTGGCCTGTCATGACATGAAGCCACACTCCTCTGCCACTGAGGTAGTTTGGTGGAAAAGTTGAAGCTTTTAGTTAAAGGAATGACTCACTAATGACAAAACTGTAGACAGCAGCCTAAGAAGAGATTTTCAATGGGGGGAAAGGTCTTGTCAAGCCCCTAAAATCTCTCCCATGTAGAAAGTGTGCTCACCTAGTCCACAATTATAACAGCAACATTTATTGAGCACTAACTACATGCCCAGCACTACACTAAACACTTTGTAAGAATGACATGGACATTACCAATGTCTCTCATTTTACAGTTGACAAAACTGAGTCTCTGGAAGCATACCTGACCCAAATGACCTAGCTCCTTGGTGGCAGGACAGAATCTGGAGATTTTTCCTCCCCTAGAAGGTGACCAACTATTCCAGTGTGTCCAGGGCTACCTTGGTTTTGGTAGTGAAAATACCATGTCTGGAAACCCAGCATTCTCTCGCACAAATGAGATAGCAGGTCACCCTTGTGGAGAGTTGCTGGAAGCTGCGCAGAACAGAACATAAGTATTTAATGTGAATTGTTTTACGTTCTTTGCTGTGGGATGTCTTTAACACAGTGAGCTAGGGCTTTTTCTGAGGATTTAGAAGGGGTGCCATATCTCCTGCTTCCCAGTGGGACAAAAACAAATGCTGCAAGAATGGATGCAGGTGTTGGAAAGGGAGGGTCGCCTGGATGACTGGTCCAGATGGTATGTTCCTGACCATTGTGTTGTGCTGGAATGACCAGCGGGACTGGAGTGACTAGCTAGTCCCAGCCCAGGGACTTCCCCAGCTTAGACTCTGGGACTCCCTTAGTATCAGGCAAGAAAGACAGCTAGTCACCCTGCTTCCCTAGGAGAAGCAAAGGCTGAATATTCCAGAAAATGCATGCAACTTTAGCAATAGCATGCTCCATGTTTCTTGTCTAACTCCCTTTTTTTTCCCTTTAGATTTTTAGTTTTCTCCCCCTCCCTCCTCAAACTAGCAGGCAATGTGACACTGTGCTGTTGTCTTGCTCTCACTGTGGAAGATTATAGGGGGAAAAAATGTAAAGGTCATTGTGCTTTAAAATGAGTTTTTAAGAAAAAAAGAAGAAAAAAAAGAAAAGAAAAGAAAAGAAAAGAAAAGAAAAGAAAAGAAAAAAGAAAAGAAAAGAAAAGAAAAGAAAGAAAAGGGAAATTGCCTGAATGGGTTCCTATTAGTGAGTAGTAAAAAAAGGTTCCAAATGGAAAACTGTTCTCAAGAGAAAGCATGTTGACCCTGTTATTGTGTTTTAAGCTTGCATTTAAAATGTTCCCTGAATGTTTCAAAAGTCTCTTTTGCATATTTATTTTCCTTCTGCTGCTAAGAGTCAGATTTAGGAGCACTTGTTGACAAGTTGAGAGACAGAAGGTCCATCTTGCACCTGCTCTGAGGAGTGCTAAGTCCTCCGCAGGGCTGCAAGCCCCGCCTAGACTAGGACTGGGGCTTTAACAGCCCCCTCTCTGTTAGCATTGACCCTGGGGTCTCCCTCCCTCCCTGCCTGCCTCTCCCTCCCCCTTTTCTCTCTCCAGCTCCTTATCTTTCCTTCTCCCTCCCTTTCCCTCTCCCATTATCTAGTCCACACTGGCTTTCTCCCTATTTCTTCTTCTCACCAAACTCCCTCTGGCTTCAGCACCTCTGTGCTTTCTGCTCCCTCAGCTCAAATGCTCTTCCCCTTGCACTTTGCCTGACTGTCTCCTTCTCATCCTTCAGGTCTCACTTAACAGGAATCCATCCCAGAGAGGCCTTCCTGACCTCTTTGGAAAGTAGTTCCATCCCTACCCCATCCCCCACACACACACTGCAGCTCCCTTCAGGCATTTACTCTACTCCTTGTAGCTCTTTCTTGGGTTTTATGAGTACATCCCCGTCACACCCACTGGTCTGTGGGTCCCATTAGATTGGTGAAGGTAGGCACCATGCCACTTGTTCACGGTTGTAGCCCCAGGGCCTATCCCCATGATTGGCAGACAGAATAGGTGCTCAATCAGTATTTGTGACTACAGGGGGCATCTGGGTGGCTTTATTCATCAAGTGTGTCAAGTGTTGGCCTGCGTTGGGTTCAGGTCATTCAGGTCATGATCTGGGGGTCCTGCGATGGAGTCCTGCTCCTGAGCTCCACTCCCTGCTCAGCAGGGAGTCTGCTTCTCCCTCTCCTTCTGCCCATGCCCCCCATGTGTGTGCGAGTACTCGTACTCGCTCACTTGCTTTCTCTCTCTCTCAAATAAATAAATAAAATCTTTTTTTTATAAAATCTTTTTTTAAAACTTGCGATTGCATGATTGAGTGATTGATTCCAGCCTCTTTCCTGTTGCTATCCTCTGAATGATTACAGGTTCCTTAGCTAGGGTTCCTCCTCCAAAAGCCGACTGTGAGACAAACATATAAGTGCAGGTAGTTTGTTTAGGAGGTGATCCCAGAGTGCAGAAGGGAGGCTGGGAAGGGTAAGAAGCCTATACAGGTATGTCATCAAGCAGGCTACCCATGTGGGCAACTGGGACTATAATTGGGGGAACTCAAGGAGATGATGCAGTACATGTCTCAGAGTTACCTGGTCCCCCTGCCAAGACCACTGAGACCTGCTGTGGGGACATTATCCCTGCCACTTCCTGTCTACCTTGTTCTTGGGATGAAAGAGAGTCTTGGGTGCTGCTGAAGAATCCCACTAGAATGGACCAGAATGGTGAGTACCAGGGGAGGAGACTGGGGTGGCTGCGCTATCTGCTTCAGCTGGAGACCCCAATCAGCAAATCCAGTTGTCCTACTGAAAATGTGTTTGTGCAACATTCACTCTGTGGACCATCTCTTCTTTCTTAGAATGCCTCCCCCTTTCCACCTTCAGCATTGCAAACTCTCACACCACCACCCGGCCTGCTCATCTTTGGTCTGCAGCCTTGATTCTTCTCCCAGCATTCTTATCAGCGAAGGGTTCTGTGCACACACACACCCCCCACCGGGAGATGCACCCAAGCATACAGCCACGCAGGTAACCCTCAACCCCATGATCCCCACACCTCAGCTCCTGCCTAAACTTAACAACCACCTGCCGGAAATAACAGCAGCAACAAAACAGTAGCCAGTGAGATTTTGAACAGAGTAATAAATATGTGAGTTGAGAGTGTGCTCTTGAAACAGACAATAAAGTGTATTATAAGCTGGTGGTGTTGAGAAAATGGTAAATTGGTATTGTTACAATATGCAAGAAATAAAAAACAAAAACAAACCCAAAAAAAAGCCAAATAGCAGCAACAACAAAAGACAGTGCTCTTGGAGTTGACTTGCCTAGGTTGCCATCAAGCTCCTGGCCAGCTCTGAACCTGGACAAGTTACCTGGCCAACAAAGGAAGTCCCACCCCAAAGGGCAGTTGTGGGCTTTGAGTAAGTTCAACCCCAGTACATTGAACTGCTTAGCATAATGCAGGGGTGTGAAACTACAGCTGCCAGACCAAACTTGCTGCTTGTTTTTGTAAATAAGGCTTTAGAAGAGCCATGCCCCTCAGTTTACATATTGTCTGGGACTGCCAGGGCAGGACTATGACAGACTGAGGAGCTGAGACGAGACCATCTGGCCTGCAAAGCTGAAGATATTTACTATCTGGCCCTTTATAGGAAAAGTTTGCTGATCCCTGGCACAGCTCCTGACACATGATTGGTTCTTAGTATAGTGGATATTACAGTATTTGTGTTATTATTATTTGTATCCCTACTAGTACTTGCCTGGCTCTATGTGCTAAGCACTTCACATGTGTTATCTTATTTTTAGCCCTCACAACACCAAATGTTGGGAACCTTTGTCACCCTGTTTTACAGATGAAGATCATGGCAGGGTCTCCACACACATGCCTCACACAGTCCTCCACCTCTCCCCATGGCTTCCCTCCAGAGTATTACCCCCCCAATTATTGTCACTGCCAGCGGCCCCAGAATCTCAGGCTGGTAGCCTTGGGGTCCTTCCTGACTCCTGCTCTTCCCATACGTCCTGAAGATTAGACAGCCCACACTCCTTGGCCACATCCATGCCCTTTTTTCTATACTACTGCCTCTCCCTAGACCAACATTTCCCAAACTGTATTCCCCAAAACATTGGCCACTGGAAAGGGAGTTCCATCGTCAACTAACTTTGGGGAAAACTGCACGTCATATGCTCTTCTTGAAGAGTCACAATGAACATTAATGTGGTCGAGGCTCTGAGAAGTCCCAACATGGAGATCTGTTTAATTTGATGTAACTGAACATTTAGAAAACACATACGGTACAAAATCCTCTTTTCCCATTTAAAAATCTGTTTCTACCACAGGACACAGATTGAGAACCACTGCTTGGGGCTCTCAGAATGGCCATCCCTCTGGAATTCTTGACTCGGGCTCTCTGCCCTGTCATCTATTCCAAGAATTTGTAAACTTCTTCTGTAAAGGCCAGATAGTAAATATTTTAGGTTTTGTGGGCCAAGAGGCGAAACTGAGTATACTACATTGGTGCTTATGTAACACGAAAGAAAATACGTTACATTTCCATAAAATTTTTACTGGCAGATTTCAAAACTTCACTTATGAGCACCAAAATTTAAATTTCACATAATTTCCACATGTCACAAAATATCATTCTTTTTTTTTTTTATTCAACTCTTAAAAAAATGTAAAAGCCCTTCTTAGCTCACAGACCATGCACTCATAAACACACTGTGGGCAAGATTTGTAGAACAGGCGATAGTTTGCCAAGCCCTAATCTCCCACACAGCACTGATAAATCACATTTCCTAAAGTCTGGTTCTTACCACTCCTATGTTAAAACGTGTTCAGAGGCTTCCTTCTCCCTCCTGGAGTAAGAACCAGCTTATCCTCTCAGCATTCAAAACCTCTTAGCCTACCCTCCAGCCACTCCAAGAGGCTGAATGCCTAACAAGAGCAGTTCATTTTGAAGTCTCACTCCCCGCTTCACACACATTGTATTTTATCCAGTTGAACTTACTCACTGCTCCTCATACAAAACCCCATCCTTCCTTACACTTGTGCCTTTTACCACACAGTTCCCTTCCTCCAGAATTCTTCCTCACATTCTCTGCACATCCAAACTCTGTCCGTCAAGGACCGGCTCAAAGGCCACCTCTGCCAAGATGCCTTCCCTGACCTTCCTAGGTGAAGCTGATATCTCCTTCCTCTCAACCCCGTACGCCTTTCTATCTCTGTATCACATATGCCACAGGTCACTATCTAAAATTTTGGATACATGTCTCTCTGACCCACTAAACTGTGCATTCCATAACACCTTGAAGCTGCAAAAACAGGCCCCAATGAGTAATGCCAAAGTCTTATTACGAAGCTTTAACTTGATAGACGTGACCCCTTCTGTGGACAGCTGTGCTTGCAATTTAATCCAATAAAAGCATGCCATGAGAAAAGCCATATCACTGTGTTCAAAGTGGGAAGGAAAGCTTTCCTGATGAGAGACTTCCCATTTCATCAACATACTATGAACTCCAGTTTACACCAAAGGAAGTCGCACAGGCCCAAGTAACAGTGAGCTAAATATGTTGGAAGTTTTTCCCTCACATAAGAGCCTAGGCTAAGCAGTCCATGACCAATGACATTGGGGCTGGCCTCCTTCCCTAAATGCCCGAAAACCCTCATCATGTGGCCAAGATGGGCCATGAGCAAGCCTACTTTCCATGAGAAGGATGTGGCAAAGCAAGAAGATCAAGATGCCCTCCTTTTACATAAACCATCCAGAATGTACACACAGTCCCCTGCTCACATCCCCTCAACCAGAACTTAGCTGAAAGACCACGCCTGGCTGTAAAGGAAAAAGAGGTATCTGTTTTCTAGGGTTGCCATAACAAAGTGTCACAGATAGGGTGGATTAAATAACAGAAAGGTATTTTCTCACAATTCTATAGGGCTGAAATCAAGGACTGGCAGGTTTGATTTCTTCTGAGGTCTCTCTCCTTGGCTTGCAGATGGCCACCTTCTCAATGTGTCCTCATATTGGCCTCTTTCCTCTGTGTGCATTCTTAGTGTCTCTCTGTGCATCCAAATTTTCTCCTCTTAAAAGGACACCAGTCATACTGGATTATAGTCCATCCTAATGGCAACCTTGAAGGTCCTATCTCCAAATATAGTCACATATTGAGATGCTGGGAGTAGGGCTTCAACTTATGGATATGGAGGGATACAATGCAGCCCATAACCGCAGGTAATGAACATAGTCTTGATCCTGGGAAGTCATGTGACCACTAAAAATTAGGGGGCAGGGGGATTGATGAGAAGGGGAGGATGGAGCGGGAAGTCAATTAGCTGCCTTTGACCCAGGCAGTGTCTTCTCCCAGTTCATGGCATCCATAGTTCACAGCATCTGATACAAAGGAGGTACTCAAATATTTAAATAACTAAGGAGAAGGAAAAGAAACAGAAACTCATGAAAGCACACTCTCAGTCTTGAGTTCAGTCTGAGCTAAGTCTTGAGCTTAGTCTGTTGGACTGTTTCAGGTCTGGTTCTCCATGTTAGGCTGTGTTGAATGGAGAGAACACAGCTAGTCCATCTCCTCAATATGCAGGAGTAACCTAAACTCTCAAAGAGGGCAGACTCTCAAAGTGAGCAGAAGTACACCCAGAAGCTCTGAGAAGAGGCTGACAGCCCACAGAGAAGTATTTTCATTCATTTTGTCCCTTGCTGTCTCCTTAGAAGTAGAACAGTATCCAGCATGTAGTAAGTGCTCAATAAATGGAATGAATGCATAAAATGAAGCCCAGAGGAGGAAACTACCCAAGTTCAAGATTCCACTAAAAGGAAACTATTCCAAACTGCCCATGATCCTGTCGTGTTGCTTTCTCTCATATTTTACAGCCATCTATATTCCATTATTTAAAAGAACAGCTTCAATATAGCAGGACTACCTCCCTAATTAGAAGAGAAGGTAAGACATAAGAGAAGGAAAAGGGTGACTCCAACAAGACACAGTGTTCTGACTAAGACCCATCTGTTTATCTAGGTGTGCTCTGAAAATATCTGTAGTTTTTTTAAAGGGTCCAGAAGTTTCACCCAGCTTACAGGGGTGAGGGGTTGGGAGGAGGACTTTGCCACAAGGTTAGGAGCACAGATTCTCAGCATTGGCCCTTCTTTTTTTTTAAAGTAGGCTCCACATCCAGCATGGAGCCCAACACAGGACCCAAATCCATGACCCGGAGATTAAGACTTGAGCCAAGATTAAGAGTGAGATGCCCAACCAACTGGACCATCCAGACAACCCTCAGCATTAGCACTTTCTAAACGTGTGAACATGTAGGTGTATTCCTAAATAATTCTGTGCCTGTTTTCCTCCTTATGAAAAGGGAGTATACAGCATATACCATACAGAGCGTCCTCAGTGTGGAATGAAGCCACTGCACTTTAGCACAGTGTCTGGCACAAAGTCAGTCCTCTCTAAATGCTAGTGATCAGGGGAAGCACATTTGTCAGCTGCCTGTCCTCAATTTTTCCAAGGATCTTTATAGACCTCATGAGGATAAAGAGGGCTGGAATACAGATGGAAATGTTATTCACTTAAAATTGTAAAACCTTGTGGTTTTTTTGTTTGTTTTTTCAATATTCTTGATAATTTGCAAAAACAAAAACCGTAAGTTGAAGTTACAGTGGAAAGAATAGAGGCTAAGGAAGTCCTCCCAGCCCATATTACATAAAAATGGAAATGAATTCCCATGGGATGGTCTTTCTTGACAAGACAGCATGCTTGGAGATCAGGAACGGACAAGGAGGGATCCCTGGGTGGCTCAGCGGTTTAGTGCCTGCCTTTGGCCCAGGGTGCGATCCTGGAGTCCCGGGATTGAGTCCCGCGTCTGGCTCCCGGCATGGAGCCTGCTTCTCCCTCCTCCTGTGTATCTGCCTCTCTCTCTCTTTCTGTGTCTATCATAAATAAACAAATCTTAAAAAAAAATTTTTTTTAAAAAGGAACGGACAAGGAGACCCCAAAACACCCTGGATTATATTTAAAGGGAAGGAATCAATGTTAAGACCTCTTGCTTCAAGAGGTCCCCTTGAAACCAGACCACCAAGGGTCAACCTCTTCCTGTCTCATACAAGGGCCAGAATTCTTTGAAGGATGGCATTTTTGCTTTCATCTCTTAAACGGAGTTCAGAAACGTGCATGACGGTGAGGATTTTACAAAACCACGTACTGCAGCTTGTTAAATCATTGGAGATAAAAGCTAAGCAAGAGCTGCCAAATTAGATTACCAATATGAAGGAAGCATACTTTTATCTAAAGTTCCTCTAAATAGATGTTATTTTCCCTTGCTGTAAAGGTAGGCTATTTACTTTATTACTCTTTACTCAAGAAAAACAAGGAAGGGGAGGGGGACACGAACCCACATTGGTCAGTTCCCTCCACATTGCAAAGCAATTCCTATCAGCATTAATATTGCAACAGCCAAGGAGAAGAAATTGGGAGGTTTTCCTTATACAAGAACAGAGCTGAGATGAAAATGCAGTCGCAAGCGTAAAGAAAGTTATTATGAAATCTGTTCAAGCCTCATGTTTCTCCAATGATTCAAGATAATCACATTAGCAGCTTCAAACATTATGCAGTGACATCATTCAAACAGATAGCTCCCAGAGGTTGGGTATGAGACCAGGGAATTACCATCTGTCATACGTTTATGACAAATCTAATGGTCTGACCTGATTTGTTACTAGCTGGAGCTCATGTGGGTCTCTTTGACTGTGGCCACCTTTCTAATTTAATGATCCTTCTTGCTTTAGGAGGACCCTCATGAAACCTGTAACATCTCATTGGAATAAGAATTGGGAAACTCCTAGAACCCAAGGTCAAATAAGTGAGATGTGGATCTTCTTGTTGTCCAAGGTTCTGTGGAAGAGCAAGTAAAAAAAAAATAATAATAAAATAAATAAATAAACACCAAAAAAACCTTCCTTGTTTCAGCTTGATTTAAACCTCACTAAACTGGAGGTTAAGTATTGCAACTAAGGAAGCAAACAGATCCAGGGTTTAGATCCTACTGTGCTACTTTCTGGATGTAGGACCCTGTTCATCTGCAACATCAAGATATTACTAGTCTCTAAGTCTTAGGGTGGTCAAGAGAATTAACTGAAATAATATATATAACCATTTACTGCAATGTTTGGCACAGAGCATTTAATAGATGTTAGCTAGAACTGTTACTATTCCTAGTATAATACTTGAAATATTGTAGAAGCATCCATCAGGCAGGGTTCACAAGACTCTAATACTCCAAAGACATTATTGATTTCACTCTGGGTCCTTTCTTCCCTCCTGTCCATGTAGCAGATGTGCTTGAAATCCATACCTCTCAGGCCACCTTGGCTGGCAGTCACCAGAAGCCTCAGGTGACAGCTCTCCGCTACCCCAGCAGATCCCTACACCAAGCAACTGTGTCTCTCTGCCTGGGAGAATGTTCCAGACACAGGAGAATGTTCAGCCTGTGTCCTGGACAGGCTGCAGAGAGTGACAACCCCCTGGAGTGGCCCTCAACCAGTGAGAGATGACAACCAGTGGACCTCAGACAGGAAAACTCTTAGAGGTATTCTGTATCACCTGCTCCCCCTCCAGAGCCCCACTGGTTGAGCACCATTAGCTTACCTCTTCCTTCTCCATCCCTCTTCCCCTCTCTCTCTCTCTCGTCATAACATCACCCCCAAATAAATCCTTCACCCAAATCCTCATCACAGAGTCTGCTTTCCGAGGAGTCCAAACCAACACAATCCAAATGAAGCTTCCTCTTTCTTGGCATCTCCTCAGCTTCTTATGTGATCCCATCAGTCAACATGGCATAATGGAGGGAACTCAGGAAGTAGCATTTGACAGACTGGATCCAAATCTCAGCTCTGCCACTTAACAGTTGTGTAAACAAGTTAATTGCCCTCTCTGGGTCTCTGTCTCCCCACTGAAAAGCAATATGATGCTGACATGGAGTAGGCTCACTCTTTGGAGTCTTTTATAGCCAGCTGGAGCTTCCTAAGGAGAAGTAAGTACCCAAGATTTCCAGAGATGCCTGGAGAGCTTGAATGCTCGGTAACAAGGGAATGAGTTCCAAAAAGTGGAATTTCAAGGATTCGTTTGGAGAGATATTTTTAGATAGAGAATGAAGTAAATATCATCATGTGGAACCAAACCTTCTCTAGGAATATAAAATGCTGATCCTATTGCCAGACCCTTGGCACTGGGGGCCAAAGAAGCTGGTTCCTTGGCTGAGGCCATACTTGCTGTTGGCAGCCTATAATTGGAACTAGAATATTTTCTAGGTATTGCCAAGTCAATCAGCGACTGGTTTGGTTTTTTTCCTAGAAAATGAGTGACAGCTGCACAACAACTGTTCAGTTGTCAAGAGAGGGAAGGAAAAAAACACAATGGCTCTGTGCTCTCCCCGTTCACCCTAGAGGCTTACTGATACATTCACATCTCAAACCAGCAAATTCAAGTAAAACCTACCACTCAGCTGGAACTTCTAAAAATTATCCCTAGAAAATGTGAAGGAAATTTAAAAATTAATGAAGTTATGGACAACCTGAGCTCTGGCATTTTGCAAAACATCCTCCAGTGCCTTCCTAATTAAAGGGATCAGGCATTTCTGGCACCCTAAGTCGGGAAATTCCTGAGGGAGAAAGGGAAGCACTACCAGCTCTAAGTTAGTTTTTCCTCCTCTTGGAAAAACCAACAATTCAACTGTGAGTTCACTGTGGACTCTAGATGAAGGCTCTCACCAAGATGACAAGGGAGACAATTTGAGAGCTGTGATTCCAGGGGAGTGGTCTGTTGGCATGTGTGGCCGACTTGAGCAAACGCCTTGGCAGAGAACTGAGCACACAGAATCATCGAAGAAACCAAGAGATGAAGTACCTTGGGAGCCCCTGGCAGCCCAAGGGAGATACCCTTGTTTCTTCTGGCCCTGGTGAAATAGCAATTAGAGAGACAGGGCCCGTGTGTACAAGAAGAGCACAATTCAGGAGTATGACCCTAGTCATGAGGGTTGGGAAAGATCAGATCAGCTGAGATCTACAGAGTGAGGAGTTTTCCAGGCAAGGGAGAAAAGGGAAGAATGTTCCAGACAGAGGAAAGGAGCTGTCTGGAAGCCCTGAATTCCATGGCACTTTCAAGGAGCTGAGAGAAAGCTCTCATGTCTGAAGGTAGAGAGGGAGGATAAAATGAAATAAGATGACTTATACAACGTGCCAGCACATCATAAATTCTCAGTATCAACTGAGATATTAACTGTGGTGGTGTCTTTACTAGGTCTGCTAATGAAACGCTATGTTGGCATTATCCATCTGCTGTTGAAACTCTTCTCAGAATGGTCAGATGATTTCCGTGGTCATTCATGAACTCTGTACTGTAAAGAGGCCCATTCTGCAGCCCCAGAAGTACCTACCTTCTCTGTGCCTCAGTGGCCTCTCTAGCTCTGTGTGAAGACATTTAGGCTCACCTAAGAGTAACTCACCTGTGAGCAAGAAAACGACCTGGCATGAAGCAGAAGACCCCTGAAGGGAACTAGGATTGCTCTTCTTGACCAAGAGTTTGGTCACCGTTTGCCTTCATTCCAACCCGGGGCCAGCCTTGCTGATGTGAAACCTGTACAGTCAATACAGGGTTCCCCACTCAATGCTCTGCTGGTGTCACATGGAAATTCTTGAAGTTCTTAATTTGTTACGAAGAGGCCCCACATTTTTATTTTGCAGGCCCTACAAATTACTCAGTTGGCCCTGCCTAGCCCCCAAGCCATTAGTCAAAGTATATCTCTTCTGGTCCCTGACAGCCCCTTTTACAGGAGAAATGATGGACAAAAGAACAAAACTATTTCCTTCTAGTAATACCTCTGGGGCTGTTTTATAACCTGGCCCTTTGGGCTGCTACCCAGTTGGCCCATTCCTTAACCTATTTCTGGGGCCAAGAACTGCTGAGATCCCTGATCAAACTGTACTCATGTTTGTAGCTCTTCTTTATCACCATGTTGGGCAAACTGACAGCACCAGAAGACAGGAACACATCACGAAGACCTGGACAGACTTGGGTTCAAATCCCAACCCTGCCTTTGACCTTGGGTCAAACACTTAACCCCTCCCCAAGCCTCTACTTCCTCTATATCTCTAAACCTGAGAAGATAATAGAACCACAGGATTGTAGGTTGTTCTGCCTACAGCAAGCACTCTGTGTCAGCTACTGGCCTTTCTCTCCCTGCACTCTGTACAGTCTTGGAATGGTTATCAGTCAGGGTACACACCTCCTCACTACAGAAACCAAAAAGGGCGTTGGATATTTCTCCCAGTAGAACTTCCCCCTTGGAGTGCTTGCACTACTGGGGAAACAGACTCACAATTTAAACTCAGCCAATCATACTCTTCCCTAAAGTGAGCTGGGACAGCAAAGATGGGAGATATTTTGGCATGTTTTCATTAATTTCATTATCTGTTGATTCCAGACAAGCTTGTCAAACAATATCAGCTGTTGAGATCCTCCAGAGCTGTCTGGTTCTCCAGCCTTCCCTTCAACCCTGAGAGGTCCCCTACATGCTCCCAGTAAACCCTGTCTTGCTTACATTCATCACAGTAGCTTTGGCGGTTTGCAGACAGAGATTCTAACTCAGAAAGCATTCTTGGGGGAAAGTGGGAGCAGACACCCAGATTTTTAACTCATTCAGGACGTCAGACCTACCCCATGGCAGCACAAAGTTGATCACTGAGGCAAAGGAGGATGCCCTCTCTCCCAGGACCTGTACAGGTGGGAGACATGTGTGCACCAGCCCAAGGAACAGCTCCTGGCAAGCCAGCCAGCCCAGTGCCTTTCCTCCCATAGGAAAATACTTGTGCATTCAGTCTCGAGCTGCAGAACACAGAAAACAGAGGTGGCCGGCTGATGTGCTCCCCCAAGCAGAGGGGCCCTCAAGTCTGCAGTACTGATCTCAGGAGGGGGTCTGTCCTCTAATTATCCCTTGCCCTCCGGCCTTCCCACAGCATGTCAGCAGTGCACAGAGCTGGCCAGGTGGAGCCATCCCTAGGCCTGCCGAGCCCGCAGATGGAGTATGTAGCTGCAGATGTGGAGTGATTAGGAGGCAATGGAGCAACATCCACAACTGCCTCTGTCCCCAAAGGAGCGATTTATTCTGCAGGACAGTAGTTACTTGATTCCTGCAGAGTCCTGTGAAGAGGCACATACCCATGAGAGATCGTCTTACTAGCCTTTTAAGGTGAATTTATTTTTTATATTGCTTTCCCACTGGAACAATGACTCTGGAGTAAGAACAGAGAATCATCAAAAAACATCAAACATGAGAACTGAAAACCCCTTCGAGATCATGCATTCCAGCATCCCCATTTTACAGGTGAGAAAACTGAGGCCTGGAGAGGAAATTCTTTACTCAAGATCCCTGTTACGGGTTGAACTGTGCCCAAACCCCGCGCCCCACAACATGAAACTTCATGTTTTGAAGTCCTAATCCCCAGTACCTCAGAATGTAACCTTATTTGAAAATAGGGTCATTGCAGACATAATTACTTTAGATGGGGTCATACTAGAGTAGGATGGGCCCTCATTTAGTATGACTGATGTCCTGATACAAAAGAGGAAACTTGGAGACAGACAAGCACACAGAAAGAATGACATGTGACGATGGAGGTAGAGATCACAGTGATGATTCTACAGTCAAGGGATGCCAAAGATGGCCAGCAAGCCACCAGAGCTAGGGGAGAAGCATGAAACAGATTCTTCCTCCTGGCCCTCAGAAGGAACCCACTCTGCCAACACCATGATCTCAGACTTCCAGCAGATAGAACTGTGAGACAATAAATTTCTATTGCTTAAGCCACCCAGTTTGTGGCCGTCCTAGGAAACTAACAAAGTCCCCTAGCAACTTTCAATGTATCCTCAACTCATTATTATTATTACTTATCATTTTATAGGTTTTTTTAAAGATTTCTTTTTTTATTCATGAGAGACACACAGAGAGAGAGGCAGAGACACAGGCAGAGGGAGAAGCAGGCTCCATGCGGAAGCCTGATGTGGGACTCGATCCTGGGACTCCAGGATTACACCCTGGGCTGAAGGCAGTCACTAAACTGCTGAGCCACCCAGGGATCCCCATTTTATAGGTTTTATATCCCATTCCATTCCATCAAGGATTTCAAGCAGTATTTAAAGAATATATTATATATATATATGAAATAAGAATATTTCTTAATAAGAATAAGAATATGTGTGTGTATAAAGCACCAGAAAAAATTAAAAATGAAATAAGAACAGAGGGTAGAATGAGACCCAAAAAGTAGTACTTAATCACTAAGTAAACCACAAATTGGCCCATGAGTTTCCTATTAGGCAAAGCCAAATCAGAAACATAAACAAGAAAAGAAATCTTACTGCTGAACAATAAAGACACAGGATGTTGAGAAATCTAACAGATTAAAGTCTCAACAGCAACTCTATAAAAAAATGGAGTAATAATTTTATAAGGTAAGAAACTCAGGGAGAAAAGTCATTGCTGGAGCTAAGACTTGCCCTTGGGACTAATGCATCCCATGTGATGTTCTTTCTTTCATTCATTCAACAAATCTTTCTTGAACGCCACCTATGTGTGAGGTGCAGGAGACACAACAATGAACAGGAAACAACCTGGCTGCAAGAAGTCCCTGACACGGTCTCTGGAATCTAGTGGAGGAGGCATACACATAAACAACTTTGGATGTCCTGAGACAACAGCTGTGGGTCCCTGACCCCAGCACAGAGCTCCCACCAAGCACATTGTGGTTGGGAATCTTCAAGGAATAGAAATCCCCTGGTAGCTTAAGGAAAAGTGCCAATTTCAGCTAAGGATACAGATTGCCCTCTGTCAGACAGAATCCAAGGACAGGGACACTGCCAGACCCTAGGAGTGGGCTGGAGCAAAAGACTAGGCTGTGGTCCGTTTTCACAAGATCCCAGGGGGCTGATGTGCACTGCTATGGAGAATCCAGAAGTTCTCTCTCAGATCTGAACATGTGCTTTATTCTTCTCTCTCCCTGTAGGCTGGTGTCTTTTGTTTTTATTTAGCAGAAACCACGGCTACTCAGGGCCTGCCTATATCTCAGAGTGAGATATGGCACCTTCTTTCGCAGTCCCAATTCTAAACTACTGGTAGAAGCCTCTAACTGGTCAGGCACTCATCCCTGAACCAATCAGCTATGGTCAAGGAACACGATCACACAGAACAAAATTGGCTGCTGGGAAGCCAATCACCATATCGTGAGGCAGTGGGTGGGAGGTGAAGTTCCCAGAGAAGAGTGCAGAGAGCCACCCAAGAGGTGCACAATAAATGCTCGTGGGATTCATGTTAGGGTGGTAGCGAGCATGGCTCTGGGGTCAGACTACCCACATTCAACATTCCATTGTGGCCTTGGGCAAGTTACTGAAACCATATCCTCAGTTTCTTCATCTGTTAGATGGAAATAAGTAATAGGATCTACTTCATCGGGTACCAGTGAAGTTCGAGTGAGATAATGCATGTAAGACAATTAGGACAATGCCTAGTAACAACAAAGCAAGCACTCAGTAAATATCAACTATCATTTCTACCACAAGTAATGAAGGCAACAATGATGACCTCTAGACAGTATCAGTGTAATCAAGCCAATCAATTTCCTCCTCAACAAGTCTAGTGATTTCTTTTTTTTTTTTTTTAAGATTTTGTTTATTTATTCATGAGAAACACAGAGAGAGAGGCAGAGACGTAGACAGAGGGAGAAGCAGGCTCCATGCAGGGAGCCCAACATGAGACTCGATCCCAGGACTCCAGGATCACAGCCTGGGCCGAAGGCAGCTGCTAAACCACTGAGCCACCCAGGGATCCCTAAGTCTAGTGATTTCTAAGGAGATCCAGACCACAGTCTTTGACTTCATCTTCTCTAGTACTTGCTAAGTTTGTCATTTTCAACCATAACTTTGACGGATACCATTAGTTTCCTTCTGGGGTCCATGCATCCATTCAACACTTAAGTATGTTCAGAATGACTATTTTGCCTGAAACCATGCTGGGAATTGGGGACATAACAAAGAGACAAGAGTCCTGCCCTAGAGAAACTGACGATCCAAATCCATTCTTTCCTCAAAGCACAGGGCACATTCAACTGCTGGTCCTAGAGGGGATTTTATGAAGGTGATCTTAAGGAGACATGAACATGTCATTAAATGACATTGAGGTGCAATGAGCGCTAGTCCCTATAGAGTTTCTTACTGTTGTCATAACAAATTGCCACAAACTCATTGGCTTAAAAGAATAGAAATATATTCTCTCACAGTTCTGGAGACCAGAAATCCAAAATCAAGGCGTCATCAGGGTTTGCACCTTCTGTGGGCTCTGAGGGAGAATCCTTTTCATGCCTCCCCTCTAGCTGCTGGCAATTTGGGGGATCTCTTGGCTTACAGACACATTGCTCCACTCTCTGCCTTGGTCTTCTCATGGCCTTTCCTTCTGTGTGTCTGTGTCTCAAATTTCTTCTCCTTCCTCTTAGAAGAATACCAGTCATTGGATTCAGGGCTCACACTAAATCAAGATGATCTCATCCAGAGATCCTTAGCTTGATTACATCTACAAAGAAGACCTTATTTCCAAATAAGGTCATATTCTCAGGTACCTTGGGTTAGGACTTAAGCACACCTTTTGGGGGATACTATTCAATCTACTATAGTCCTCTTTCAACTCTCCTTCCATCTTCCTAATTACATCAAGGAGAATGTCTCTGTGAATGCAATGTCCTTAACATTTCTTTCTGGCCAGCCTCCATGTTTAAGCCCAATTGAACTCTGGCTTTGATCCTTGAGCTGGCAAAGAATCCTATCTAGGATCACATGTGGCTTTGTTTTTATATTTCTTTTTACAGTTACCTTCCATTTATGGCTAATGAAGCTGGCTGTGATTTTCTGTTGTTTTTTTTGAAAAAGATATAATTAAATTAAGAAGTGCATTGGTTTAAAATAGCAATCAAATAATAAGTAGAAGGGATATACGCAACAGAATTTATAGATGCTGTGTGGAAGATGACCAATGTCTCTCATTTGTCCAAGGTCTACCCTTCATCCTTCTCTACTCTGCCCTCTGTTCCAGAAACAAACCTTGATAAGTGCCATTAAGGGGCTCCCTTGCCCCCAGACTTCATAATAATGCAAACAGATAGACAGAAAAGTGAGGTTGGAATGTTATAGCCCATCCTTTCTCCAGGTCCCACACATCAATTTCCTCTAGGATTCCACCAACCACTCCTTCCCTCACCTCTCTAGATCCACTTTCCTTACACCCTGCCATACCTGTGTCCCATTATTAAAGCTGCCTTGAATTATCCTAATATGAGTATGTCATGTGTTTCCCACTGGTGCCCTATCTGATAGAGGGAATGACTCAAGTTCAAGAAAACTCATGAAAGTTCCATTTCCTCTAAGTTTGAGGTTGTCAAAAGCAATAACGGCACACCTTTTCTGAGCTGAGAAGATCCTGGTATTAAATCAATCTCTTTCTTTTTCTCTCAAACACACACACACACACACACACACACACACACACACTTTCCAATCTCTGCTGATCACAAACCAAACCATGGAGCCCTTAATGACCCTTTATCTGGGTCAGCAACTGAGCAGATGAGACATTCCCAAAAAGGCTGCCAGAACCAAGCCAACACAATCCACAGCTGCCTGGCTCATGCTGACAAACGGCTCATGTAACAAGAGTCTGAGAAGCTCTCCTGAGATGGGATTGGGATCTCCATGCCTTCCAACCTGCCCTGGTACTTTCAAAACCAACGACACTGCAGGAGCCTTGTCCAATGGGCAGGGCAGCACCTAAGACAGCATGCTATAAAAAGAAAATAGGTGTCTTACACAAAGGGGGCATCAGAATAAAGGGGCTGGACAGATTACACTTTGTGCAGAGGATAAGGCCTCAAAAGTAGCTTGAGATAAAGAGAACAATGATAATGGCTCAAATGTAGTGATCCCTCCTCCCTCAGGCCCTGCACTGCATGTCCTGCCTCACTAAGTGGGTGCAGTGGCCCTGGTATGGAGGTACTACTGTAAATTAATCACACATAAGAAAACTAGGGTTTGCATGAGGTCACACAGCCCAAAAGTGGTACAGGCAGGGTTGTAATTAAGTCTATCCCTTTCCAAGATTGGACTGGACTACAGAAAGAGAGAATAAAAAAATAGCAGAGAGAGAAAAGGTGGTAGATTCAAAGCCAGTCCTAAGGGTCTGGCCAAGAATGAAAAACTTATCCTCCAAGTGCCAGTAATCATCTGGAATGCCACCTTGATCGACATCCACAACTCCTTCGTCCATTCGACCCTGTGCATACCCTCAATCTCAGCACTCACCATGCTGCTCTGGAATGATGTGTCCTGTAGCTTCTTCCTCCAGGTACTAGCCCCTTTAAGTGCAGGGGCCATGTCTGTTCACCTTAGTACCCCAGCCCCTCATGTAACCATGCAAGAGCGGGCATGAGCAAACACACAGCATCCTCTGACATCCTACAGGAGTGCTCAACCATCCACAGGATATAACAAGTCATTTTATTCTTCAGTGGGAAATCCGTTTCCAGCCTAGGTTTCCAGCAGGAAGTAACTCTTCTCACCAAAGTGACTTTAAAATGTGTCTTCCTGGGGGTGACAGGGTGGCTCAGTCAGTGAAGCATCTGCCTTTGGCTCAGGTCATGATCCCAGGGTCCTGGGATGGAGCCCCACATTGTGCTCCCTGCTTAGCAGGGAGTCTGCTTGTCCCTCTCCCCCTGCCCCTCATCCCCGCTGATGCTTTCTCTCTCTCTTGCTCTCTCACTCTGCTCTCTCTTTCTCAAACAAATAATTTTTTTTTAAAAATGTGTCTCCCTTAACATCATGAATGATGTCACATGCTGACATCATGATGTCTTGGCGTGATGCATTGAAAAGGACACAGCATCACTTGTGCAGTACTAGTCAGGAGGCAGCAATCAGATAAATCCGTCCTGCATTTGCAAATGCAACATTCTGCCAAACATCTAACCTGGACATTTTTAAAAAGTGAAAGGCATAAAACACACACACAGTCACACACACACTCATACACACACACTCCCTGTCTCTAGCACACACATATACAGTCACACACACACATATATACATAGACACACACACATACACACACATATACACACTCACACACACAAGATAGTGGATTTCCTTAGAGTAAAGAAGTATTTAAAAATATGAAAACTGAATGTAATGTATTGTCTTTGGCTGGTTGCTAGATGATTTTTAAAGCAGCCATATAGAATATTAGGACAACTGGGAAACTTAACTATGGAGTATATATTAAATAAGAGTATTCTATCATCATTAAAATTCTTAAGTGGGATCATTGAATTGTGGTCATAGATTAAATGCTCTTGATCTCAGGTGATATGCGATCAAGTGTTCAAGGGTGAAGTGTCATAGTATCTAGCTCTTTAGTCTCAATTTAGTTTAATAAAAAGTGTACATGTTTGTATGTGTAAAGAGAGAAATCCAGTAAGGGAAGGCACTGAATGACTGATGAAGGGTATATATAGATACTCATTGAACTGTTTGTAAGTTTCCTGTAGGTTGGAAATTCTTTGAGATAAAAAGCTGGGAGAAAGATACCTAGGAGCAGAATCATGGGTTTTGTGGTAAAAACATGCTAAACTTTTTTTTCTTACACCAAACTGTTTTCCACAGCAACTATACTATCTTACATCCCCATCAGTAATGTATGAGGTTCCAATTTCTCCGAATCCTCACAGTATTTGATATTGTCCATCTTCTTCATTACGGCCATCCTAGTGGTATCTCAGTGTTTGGGGGTTTTTTAAGCTTTTTTTTAATTTGAGAGACAAAGAGAGCACAAGTAAGGGGAGCAGCAAAGGGAGAGGGAGAAGCAGGCTCCCCACTCAGTGGGTGAAGTGGGGCTCAATCCCAGGACCTTGAGATCATGACCAGAGCTAAAGTCAGATGCTTAACCAGCTGATCCACTCAGGTGCCCCTCAGTGTGGTTTTGATTTGCATTTTCCTCATGGACTAATGATGATGAGCATTTTTTCATATGTTTATTGGCCACTGGCATATCTTGACAGAAATGTCCTAAAATGGGATTGTGGTGATGATTGCACAACCCCATAAATTTACTAAAAATCACTGAATTGTGCACTTACAATGAGTGACTTTTATAGTACATAAAAGTATACTTCAATGAAGCTGCCTTCTTTTTAAGGAGGAAGAAATAAAACAGTCAATATCATTCCTATTGCGGGAGAAGCCCAGGCACTGATAATGACAGTGTAATCACAGCTAAGTTCTCAAAAACAATGATGCCACCAAGAGAAATAATGAGAGTCATGCAAACACAGTGCCCATGCCTGGGAGATAAAGGGGTATAAGCTGACTTCCTCCCTCCACCACATTAGCTGGAGGTTCTCATCAGTTCCTAAGTACCCAGGCATGAAGTAAATTGCACACAAGTCTCCACAGAGGGAAGAGCCTCAAATCATTTTCAACAAAATCTTTTGTCACCATTATAGCATCTTAGTTGAATATATACCATCACACAAAGTCCAGGGGCTGTGAGACCCACTCTGAACCCCATGACTGATGGCAGTTTGACAAGATGGTTGAAACTCTGGGGTCAGACAGTTCCAAGTTCAAGTCCTGTCTTTCCCTCCCACTAGCCATGTGACCCTAACCACTTTACTTTTCTGAGCCTCACTTTCCTAATCTCTAAAGAAAACATAATACATGGACATATCTTAGAGGATGGTTGGAAGATAAAATGACATCATGCATGCTAAAGCTCTGGCATGGGACTCAACAGATAACAACTATTATCATTTATTGAACTAGTACCTGTAAAAAGCTTGGACCAGTGCCTGGACATAGTAGGGTGAAATAAACCACTAATGTATTATTGATGCAGTCAAGATCCTGACTCCTATTTGGGCAGAATCAGGGCAGAAGCCTCCCTTTAGAGACTCTAATCTTAACAAGGCTTAGGCTTCTCTGGTTCACCTTCTCCACTAGCAAGACACCTGGTTCAGGGCTGATGCTTAATAAATGCTGGGTGGGTGAGTGATGGCTTTTGGTACAACCACAAATATTTCTATAGCGCCCTCCATATCTGCTGAGCTCATTTATTCTTCAAAGGTGGTATATTTTACAGAAGTGGGACCAAGGTTCTGGTAGAGCAACTTTCAGAGACACAAACATTTAGCAAATGGTAAAGGGGACACGAGAACCAAATGGTATTGAACTAACACCATACCCTTAACCATCATGTGGTCCTGGGAACGCCTCACCCCCATCCCTGGAATAGGTCTGCTTGGTACACCCCATGTATCATCTAGAGCAGATACCATTTACCAGAACATCCTCACGGAGGAAAAAAACCCATGTTCTGGCCACCAGACAGCCAACAATATGCTTCACGCCCCATTTGCCTCCAAAGTTATGAGCTTCCTGTCAACACTCAGAGTCGGTCTGAGTTCCTCATGACAAAAGGGTTCCCAAATTATTATCCTGACCAGACAGCTGCTGTTTCCCAGTTAATTCTGACAGCCAGTGCATACATTATGCACACGTAGGGAATCAAAACCCCCTGAAAAAAATTATTTTTCTTGAAAGTTAAAAGATCCCACTTTTACCCGGGGCTTTCATTTCCTCTCACTCAAACGGCGGTTCTATTAAAGCCAAATTACACCACAGAAATGACTGTGGAGTGTACATCAGCAGATCAATTTATTTAATTAGCCTGGGTAATTATAGAGGAGTGAAAAATGCCTTGTGGTGGGAACGAACACAGACGAGGGGGGACTGGAGGATGGTGAAAATGCGATCCCCAGGCAGGGAGAAGCTCCACGTGGCACACGGCCAGGTGGCTTCTAGCAGCCTCTGCAGGCACTGCAGGGCATGTGCCAAGGTAGCCACAAACTAGCCTGGCTCCTGGGGTCCCACTGGACACAGAGATCAACAGCCATGGTTTTTAAACCATTCAGAGGCTGGGAGGTTCTCTTTTCTTTCTATTTTTGTGGTAAGAATACATAACATGAGGTCAACCTTCTCAAATTTTGAAGTGTACACTTAAGTATTGTTAACTATAGGTACAGTGTGGTATATAGTAGGTCTCTAGAAATTACTCATCTTGCATAACTGACACTTTCTACCCATCCAACAGCAAATTTCCATTTCTCCTTCTCCCAGCCCCTGGCAACCACCACTCCACTATCTGCTTCTAAAAGTTTGACCACTTCAGATTCCAATTATAAGTGGAATCATGCCATTTGTCCTTCTGTGATTTCATTATTTCACTTAGCATGACGTCCCCCAAGTTCAACCATGTTGTTGCACATGGCAGGAATCCCTTTTTTTAAACCTAAAAAATAGGGGCATCTGGGTGACTCAGTTGGTTAAGCATCTTCCTTTGGCTCGGGTCATGATCTCAGGGTCTTGAGATTGAGCCTCACATCAGGCTCTCTGCTCAGCAGAGAATCTGCTTCTCCCTCTCATGTTCCTACTGTTCTCTCTCTCTCTCTCTCCCACAAATAAATAAAATCTTTTTAAAAATAAAGCTAAAGAATATTCCATTGTAGATAAAAAGTGTTGGTGAGGATATGGAGAAATAAGAGCCTTTGTGCACTGTCAGTAGGAATATAAAATGGTAGAACTGCTTGGAAAACAGTATGGAAGTTGACCAAAAAATTACAAACGAAACGACTATATGATCCAGCAATCCTGTTTTTGGGTATATATCCCAAAAAACTGAAATCAGGATCTCAGAGAGATAACTGCACTCCCATGTTCATTGCAATAGTATTCACAACAACCAAGAAGATATGGAAACAACCTAAGTGTCTGTCAACAGATGAATGATAAAGAAGAGGCAATGAAGTTTTTAAAACAGCATTTAGTGTAAGAATTTTTACAAACTGGTTCTCTCCTCAGAAAAGGAATCTTAAAAAAAAAAAAAAAGGAAAAGGAATCTTCATTCTCAACCAACACTCAGAGACACATATCCATTAAATACATTTATCGAGTATCTACTGTTTGCATAATTACTTGTTCCACATTTGTATTTGCTGTCAGGCTGTAGCCTCTGTGTGTACTGAGACAGACAAGGATTGAAGGCAAGTGCAATAGAGATAGATGGCCTGAGTCTGAGCCTAAGCTCCAACACTTCCAGGATGTATGAACTTGGGCAAGGTGCTCAACCTCTTAATGTCTCAGTTTCCTCACCTGTATACAGATGTGATAATAGTGCCTACGTCATGTGTCTGTTGAAATAAAATATTACTTGTAAAATGCTTTAACACAGTGTGTGGCACAGAGTAAGATCCAATGGCTAGTAATCAATATATATCCAATAAACATTTGTTGTAGGATGGATGGATGGATGGATGATGGGATAAGACGAAATGAGACAGATGAGAGGATGAATGAGTGAGTGGTAAATGAATGGGCTAATACATGACTGGAGGATGGATGGATGGATGGATGGATGGATGGATGGATGGATAGACAAATGGATGGATGGATGGATGGATGGATGGATGGATGGATGGATGGATAGGCAAATGAATGGGGGGCTGGATGGACTGTTGTGTAGATTGATGGGTGTAAGGGTGGGTAGGTGAGTGGACGGATGGGTTGATGGAGGGATAAGAGAAGAAACAGGATAAAATGAGGTAGATGAAATGATGGATGTGTGGGTGGTTGATGGAATGATGGATTGATGGGTAGATAGATGACTGGAAGGATGGACAGATGGATGAATGGATGGGTGGGTAGAACAGTGGGGGGATTAGTGGATGGATGGGTGGATGCATGGATAGATAGATGAGTGGATGGTCAGATAAATGATTGGGTGGACAAATGACTAAAGGGGTAAGTGGATGGGTAGATGGGCAATGAGTAAATAGTATTTTCTAGGTGTATGGTGTCAATAAGAAGACATATGACATGATCCTTCCCTTCAGTGATAATTATTATCTCTTCTATGTATCTAGTTTTGTCTTTTATATAGAGGCTTCTTTGTACTCTGACAGAAACTAATAGTTCCATCTTACAGAAGATGAGAGCATGGCTCAAGGAATATGAGATCATGCATTCTGTCAACAAGTATTTGTTGAGCACCTACTATGTATCAGATACTACATGCATAGATACAGCACCAAACAAAACAAATAAAAATCCCTGCCTCCAAGAAGCCTATACTCTAATTGGGAGAGATGGATAATAACAGACAAATAAGGAAAATATATAATATAAAAGTAGTGAGAAATTCTATGAAAAAGCAGAAAGGAGGTAGAGGGGATACAAAACAGTAGAAGGCAGAGGGATTGCAATTTTTAATAGGGCACCCAGGTAAGGTCTCACTGCAAAGATTAAGCAAAGATCTGAAGGAGGTTAGAGAGCAAGCCAAATGGATGTCTGGGGGAAGAGCTTTCCAGGCAGAAAGAATAGCACATGCAAAAGCCAGGTATCAGTGAGAAGGCACAAACTATGTACCAGGTCCTGTTCTAAGTGCTGAACGTACAATCAGATACTTAACCCTCACACCAGCTCCCGGGGGAGGTGAAGTTCTCATCCCCCACTCTGCAGATGAGAAAACTGAGGAGCAGAAAGATGAACACTCTT
This sequence comes from Canis lupus baileyi, assembly GCF_048164855.1. Taxonomy (NCBI): domain Eukaryota; kingdom Metazoa; phylum Chordata; class Mammalia; order Carnivora; family Canidae; genus Canis; species Canis lupus. Next base: position 41,508,316 of record NC_132845.1, on the reverse strand, counting down.
GATGAAAGAAGTAGGAGTGGACCAAGGCAGTTCAGCTCCAGAGACCATGTTCTTCACCATTATATCCTTCAACAAGCCAGGGTCATCATGCCTTAGAAAACAGCAGCCAGGACTTGATCTAATTCCCCTCCCATGGCATGTTCCACTCCACTGTGCTCCATTTAAAACACAGGAAGAAGGCAAGACATGCACACAGGAAAAAAAATCAAATGACTAATGCAAGGGTCAAGCAGGAGCACCAGATGAAGCATGACATGAGGCATGACATTTGTTAAAGAAACAAAAGGCCTTTGCTCTAGCTATCATCTCTTTCTGCACACCACCCTCTCCTTCTCATCCATCACATGAAATCCTATGCAACCTTTGGGACATGGTTCAAATGTCATCACTTCTCTGTAGTTCTCTACAAATTAATTCTTCCCTCAATTTTTCTCCCATGACAATTTCTATAATGATAATTATTTAAATCAGACACTTTCTGGGCGCTAAAGATGTGCCAGGCGTGTGCTCACTAATTCTGATCACAGCTCTAAGAGACAGGCACTATTTTATTCCCAATCTCATAGCTGGGCATCCTAAGACCAGAGACCTAGACTGACACAAGGACACACAAATAGTAAGGACCAGATTCAGGACTTGAATCCCAATCTGCCTCCAGAGCCCAGGAGCTCTGCAGAGGTGATGCAGTTTGCTAGTTCTGTGTGCTTGTCAGTCTCTTTCGCCATGCTGCCAATTCCTGGAGCAAAGAGCTTTTGAGCTTCCAAGTCTAAGCACAGATCCCAAAATGCACTAAGCAAGCACTTGGTGACTGTCTTCTGAACCACGCAGCTCCTGTGTCTCAGAGGATGCAAGTTCCCCCAGTAGTTTCATATGGGCATAATTAGCAGGGTTTCTTCCACACGATATGGCCGGGGAGCTTCTGGAAGGTCAAACTATCCTAAAATATCACTCCTGCCAGCCCCCTAAAGTGTCATCAATACCATTCCTGAAAGCTTACACGTGATGTTCAGAAGTTCCCTTGTTAAAATGTGAACTGAAGTGGGGATGAGGGTGGGAGTGGTGTGTGATATATTAACCCATTGGCTTCCATGACATTCTCCCATGCACTGGAAGGAAACTCCCTCCACTGAGTGAGTAGCTCCTGGGAGCACAAGAAGCCCCACAGGCAGGGGCAAATACAAACTCAGTAATTACATCTTCTTAATGCTGCTACTTCAAATGAACAGAAATCCTCTACTGAGAGGCAGGGACACTAGCTGAGCCCCATGGATTGGGAATCACTAAATCTGATCTAAAGCTCATAGCTTGGCTGTTGGTGAAACTGGAGGGTTGTTGATCAACCCTGGCACATGCTGCATGCATAAATATGCATGAGGGCTTCAGCTTGGGTCTGAACAAGATGTTTTGTGCTATCTTGTTTTGAGGGATACTGTAGGGAGGAGAGAAATGCGGAGAATAGAGAGGAGGAACTGGGCCTTTTACTCAAGGAGCCCCTGGGCCTGTCTTGGATTCGGCAAGACTCTGGGCCCCAGTGGAGCTGTTGTGGGGTCTAGGTATACAATGAAGTACTTGACAGTACTTGAAAGTACAATGAAAAAGTACATTGAAAGTACAATGAAAACTAAGGATATACTAGTCCCCTCTCAGTTCAGAGTACAGCCCTGTCTCTCACTTCAAAGATGAGCAGTTTGAGGAACAGCAAGAGGCAGCCCCCACTTGGGCATGGACAGAGATATCCTCACAGTGGTGACTGTGATGAGCAAGAAGATGAATGCAAGTCTGTAAAGCACAAATATTGGGAGAAAAAGGAATTTTTAAAAGTGCGACCTGAATGTCCCATATATATAGATTGAGGCAAAAATATGAACTTGAGGTTATTGATATTAACATGTCCCCATCAGTATCATCAGGGAAAAATCTGGAGATAGTGTATAATACTATTTCCTTAAAAGCTCATGTAGTACATACTAGGATTTACCCAAAGGATACAAACATAGTGATTTGAAGGGACACCTGCACCCCAATGTTTATAGCAGCAATGTCCACAACAGTCAGACTATGGAAAGAGCCCAGGTGTCCATCAACAGATAAACGGATAAATGTATATATATATACACTTGTGAATAATGTATATTTTCTGTCTATACAACAGAATATAATGTATATTTTCTGTCTATACAACAGAATATTGCTCAGCCATCAAAAAAAATGAAATTTTACCTTTTGCAATGACCTAGATGGAACTAGAGGGTATTATGCTAAGCTAATAAGTCAATTAGAGAAAGACAACTATCATATGATTTCACTCTTATGTGGAATGTAAAGAATAAAACAGAAGATCATAGGGAAAGGGAGGGGAAAATAAAATAAGACAAAATCAGAGAGGGAGACAAACCATAAGAGACTCTTAACTCTAGGAAACAACCTGAGGGTTGCTGGAAGGGAGGGGGTGAGAGATGGGGTACCTGGGTGATGGGCATTAAGGAGGGCACATGATGGAATGAGCACTGGATGTGATATACAACTGGTGAATACTAAACTCTACCTCTGAAACTAATAACACACTGTATGTTAATTAATTTAATTTACATTTTTAAAAAGCTCACGTAGTGCAAATGCTTTTTAAATAAAGTTGGATATTGTTGTTTACTTTTTTCAATAAAGTTATATTTTTACCAACAAAAACTATGTGATAACTCAATGGCTATAATTTGGAATGCAGATAAAATCCATGTCAAAGTTGGGGATTCCAGGTAAGTTTCCCCAGTATGACCTGCTGTCAAGATGTCCTCATGATGGAGATAAAGTCTCCATGAAGGAAAATAGATATGAAATCTGTAAACCAAAACGAGGAAACAATATCACAGAACACTGAACTGGTAAGTTTTTAACTGGTAAGGAGGTGGAGATATTTAAGGAGGAAGAAGATGGGAAACAGCCAATGAATGTGATTCAGCTGGGCATACCACACTTTTATTCCATGGGAAGATTTTTTGGTAGTTTGATCTTCAGTCAGGTCATCTTGGGAGCCAAAGGAATGAGCCTTACAAACCCTACCAATGGCACAGATGATGTAGAACACAGAGCCGCCAAAAGGACATGGGCACTTGGGTTAGTGGGGGGGATAGCTACAGGCTATGGACACAGAAAACCCAAATCTAGTGCTAGGTAAATAGCAGCAGATGTTTGCAGAGGGTCTTGGGGGAAAACAAGTTCACAGAAATACTGAAGATAAAGACTCAGTTCTTAAGGTTGCTGGAGGGGTGGGTGGGAGAGATGGGGTACCTGGGTGATGGACATTAAGGAGGGCACAGGATGGAATGAGTCACTTTGAACAAGTGACTGCTGTTTTCTCTGAAACAGCAACAGAATCCTGACATAAACATTTGCACCCCACTCCAGCATAGATGAGCCTGGGAAAGAAGAAGGTTGTACTGTAGAAGGCGTCAGCAGGACATACCAGGCCAGACCTGAAGAAAAACTAATCTCTTAGTTACATATGCTCAGGAATTTTTACCATTTCCCTAAAGAGAATCAAGCATACATTTATAACAGAACTCCACTGCATATAATACACACTGTAAAAATAAGTACTCCTAAGTGAACTATTTAGTAAAATGTATAGGTTATCACTTCAGGATATGAGTGTCATAATTATCAAATAACCCTTTTGCCATATCCAAAAAGTCCTGAGTTGAATAATCCTCCAAATATTATTAGATACCAATATAAGAAACATGTAAACCTTATTTCACTATTTACTTGAGGAACTGGCACCCAGAGTATATTTGTATCAGTGGGATGCATTTGGATGAAAGTAATTTTTAAAATCTCAGGAAAATTAAAATATTAAAGAGAATTTAATGACTCTTTAACTGAAAAATATGGTAGTAGGATTACAGGTATGATTTGATCAAGCAACAATGTCACCAAACTCTTCCCCATCTTTACCCTGCTTCTTGGACACCAGATGGATATCAAAAGCAACAAGGACCACATGCTTCCTTTTTCATGCCTAGTAGAGGAAGAACAAAGTCCTGAACCTTGCTCTGACTGGGCCATTCTAAGCTGTATCTCCATGCCTTATCAATGTGGTCATGGAATGCTATTGACTGGTATGCCCAACCCTGAACTAATCACTGAGGTGCAGAAGGAATTACCCATATTTCTTGGTCTAATCAGAACTCTTCCCTAGTTATGGGGTTGGGGTCACACACACACACACACACACACACACACACACACAAACACACACTGCATGGCTGTTCTGTATGATAGGGCAATAGTAGTAGTGGGTGTTGGAGAAACAACCACATGTCCAGAATAAGGAAAATTAAGTAAGCAGTTCACTATGTTGAAGGTTGTTTTATCAATCCTAACTAGGTCCCGAATGTGCACCAAGGAGGACAAAGGAGATGAAATGAGCTCTGGTGCGAGTAGGTGACTACTCAAGTCTTTCTTCACAATGAAGTCTAGGTTCAGCTCTGCTTCCCCAGGGTAGAAGGGAGAACTGTTCTCAAGGGGAAGTAGGAGCATTTAGCATTTCAAGTCCCTTCCCTGTCCCAGAGCTTGAGTGAAGAGCTCTACAGGCACTGCCTCATTTACGCCTTGCAAGAACATCATAAAGTAGGAAATGTTATTATCCTTTTTTTTACAAATATATCAAGGCCCATGCAGGTTAGATGAAGTTCCAAGGTCTCAGAACAGATAGGCATGGGGTCTAAGCCTTCTGTATCTAGAGTCTAAGGCATTAACCACAAACCCCACTACCTTCAAGGACCCTCCTCTGCAAATGGCTGTACCAACCCTTTGCCTTTAACAGAGTCACTCAAAGCCTGTATCCTGTTACCATGGTGGATCCAAGTTTCTAAAGCCAAGGTTCCTTGAGTCTTCCCAAATCTCAACAGATGGCTCCAGAGCCCACCTTTGGAGCTAGCAGTCACCCTAGGCATCAGCAAAACAACTGTATGAGGGGAAAAGGCAGATAAGAACCAAGTAATTGGGAGGTGAAAAATCATGCCTGTCCAGTAAATCAATATGTACCATCCACCCTAAGCTTTGGAATAAAAATTAAAGGTTGCACTAAAGGACAGAAGCAGCATCATGCCCACCACTGACTCATTTTCCATGCAAAGTAGGGGACAGGACTTGGCATAGTCTCTTACCAAAAAGCCAGTTCAAATCTCACCTCTTTCAGAATGCCTTCCATTACTGCAGCCCAGGTAGAGAGCATTCCCCTTTTGAAAACTCTCCTAGACAATTCTCCCAGCAGTTCCACTAGAGTGTCTAACTGGCCTCACAAACTGAATATGGCCCAAAAAGAACTCCATATTCCCCCCACCACAAAATGCCCCTCTTCCAGTCTCCTCCATCTCCATAAATGGAGCTTCTATTTGCCTACTGGATGCATAATGTGTGGGACCCAGGGCAAAATGAAGTTCAAGAGGCCCTGTTTGGTAATTATTAAGAATATCAAGATGGCAACAGCAAACATTAAACAAAGCACTGGGCCCTTCTGAGAGCCAAGTCCCCATGCCACTGCACAGTTTTCATGTCCATGAAGCTGGCCCTGGGCTCACATAAAAAATCTATGAAATATGTTGATTTCTTTCCCAATCCCACATCCATCCAATCTATCAGGAACTCTAAATATATCCCAGGTCCAACTACTTTTCCACGAGTTCCATCATGATTGCCCATCTAGTCCCCATGAGCTCACTCCTGGACTGTTCTGCAAAAACCTCCTAAGTGGGTTCCTTGGTTCTCTAGTGCCCAGCAGCCAGTGTAATTGTTCAACAAGAATCAGACCATGCCATCCTACCCAAGACTCTCCAATGTCTTCCCATAGGGCTTAAAGCAAATCTCAACTGCATATCATGATCTAAAAGGCCCTGCACAATCTGCTCCTCACCGCCTTCTCCAACCTCATCTTCCCCTATGCCTCTTTCACTCACCCTGCTCCAGTGCACTGGCCTCTTTGTTAGACCTCAAACACACATCAAACTTCTTTCTACCTCACTGTCTTTGCACTTGCTATTCCTTCCACCTAGAAAACTCTCTCCAGATATTCACATGTATTTTGGTTAGTTATCTCTCTTGTACCATATAGGTCTCTGCTCAACTGCTATCTCCTCAGAGAAGACTACCTTAAAACCTTTTCTAAAATAGCTGCACACCTCCCTCTCTCTCTTCCCACTTACCCAGTTTTATTTTTGTCCTGAGTACCCATAACTACCTGGAATTGTATGATTTGTCTGTTGTGCTTATTTGTCATTTTGTCTTCCATGCTAGAGTAGGAATTTGACCTGTCTTATGTATTTAATCATCTCTGTGTCTCCAGTACCCCTTGGACAGTGCTTGGCATATGGTAAACATCCTACAAATGAATTAATTAAATTAATTATGTACTACTTTAAATTATTAGCTGCTGTTCCATGTCTATATGACTTGACTTATATCAACTTTAGTGTAAGTTACCCGGAGGCAAGAGGCAGTTCAAATTTCTAAAACCTTCAAAACAATGAACTCAATTCCAACTATAAACTAGATGCTTCATAAATGTGTTCATTAACTATTACCAAAACTCCTATTCTCCTAGTTCAGTAATAACAGATCTCATCATTCCCAATTATACACCCATGGCAGGCATCATTAACAGATCATAGAATTCTTTTCCACTAAGCCAGGGCATAGCCTCAGAATCCTCAAAACAGCCTTCCAAGAAAGCTTGACTAATGGTAGAAGTTTATGCATAAGGCAGTAGTGTTTTGGCACCTTTATTCTAACTGACAATATGAAGAAACAGATCTGAAAATCACTAATCTAGTCCAACTGTCTCCCCTCACACTGGTTTTTTAATACATGGTCTTCTTAATAGGCAGAGGACAATACATTAAGGCAGCCATACAATGTAGTCTGAGTTTATGAACAAACAAGAACAATAAGCCTTAGATGTAGAAAAAAGCCTTTTGTCATAATTCAAGGTACAGTAAGTCAAACTTCTGCTAAAGAATTTCACTTAAATAAAAATGCCAGAAAAAAATAAACAGATGGATTACAAAGCTCAGGTTCCTTATCTTAAGGTAATACAAATCTGTTCCATATTGATTGAACTGGCTGGCACTGCTTATTGGGAAAACAGACCACTTACCTTTCCCAACTCATTTTTGAACAGCTTGGAATTTAAATCTAGCACCACTCCAAGATCTAATGGGATTCTCAGGGTTGCCTGAAATTTTGTCTTCAGCCTCCTCTCCCTCAGCCTCCCATCATCCTGTAGCCACCCTGGGTCATGTGGTCCCTTCTTCATCCTCAGGCAAGGAAAGCTCTCCCACTTAGCTCCCAGGGCACCCTGTTTGAGTTTTAGTACCCCATACTGGAAAGTCCATGTTAACCCCTCAACCATTCACTCTACACATTTTTCTCTGAGGACTCACTATCAGGGTTGGCTCCAGCCTTCAATGAAATCTAAATTCTTTACCATAAACTAACATGACTCTGGTGTCTTAATGATCATTGCCTTTGCTAGGACCACTTGGTTGAAAGTGACAGAAATCCACCTGAACTGGTTTAAATTAGCATTTTATGTTAATAGCACAGCTACAACATACTAAATATTCTGTAACAGCAATAATATCTCATGCAACCTAATGATAGGAAAGGCAGACAGATTCCAGGAGGAGCTGAAAGGTGAAACTGAAAAGCTGTCACAAAGGTTACTCTCACCATTTCTCTAAAATCAAATGATCTTAATTTTCTGCTTCTCCTTTCCAGACCTCCTTCATTTTCTTTCTGCAAATCAGCGGTCCCTTCTTCTCCCTAGCAAGAAATGGCTAACTCTCAGCTCTCAAGCTCCCACAGAAATGCAAGGCAGAAAATAACAGTCATTCCTACTTCCCAATTACAAATTCCCAGGAGGGAGAATCTTACTGGTCCAGCTTGGGTCATGTGCCCATCTCTGGTGCAGTCAGGTATAGCCTGGAATAAGACCAAGGCTACCAAGGCATATCAAAGGAGATTATGTTCTCATAGAAAAGGAACTATGTATGGCCTGAGCAGACTCTTTAAAAAGATTAGCAACAACCATAGTAGCCAAAACCATCATTCCAGAAGGCTTCCTGCCTAATGTCACCTTCTGCCCTTAGAAGAAGTTGAACCTCCAGTCCCCTCCTTGCCTTCTCAAAGTTTCTATCTCCAGTCAGTAAGTCACTTTAAGTTCTCAACTACTTGCTCAGCCATAGAGCCCATGAGCCTGAAGAATTCACCTCTTCCAGAATTCTATTATCAATTCATTCCATTGACTCACATAACCTAGAGGCAAGATGATCATGGTTTCCAAACCAGACATTCAACAATATTTATTAAGCAGATATTTATTGAGCACCTGCTCTATGCCAGCTATTGTCCTAGGAACTAGGATACAACAAAAGTGACAGAAATATTAGATTACATATTCTGATGAGGGGCTATTTCTGCACTTACTTATGCAAAAAAAAGCCTTTAAAGGGCCCATAAATTAATTCATACACTTAGCAAATAACCTTGTCTGAATATATTTTATGAAATCAGAACAGACTGGCTAAATCTGACACATGTGCTCACCAAAACCCAGGTGACACCCACAAGGGAAAGAGAGTAGTCTTTGGGGAAAATCACCATTACACTTTTACAAAATCAAAAACACCCTAAACACATCCCAATAGGCCACCATCCCTGCATGGTAAAAAGAGTTTCTCCACAGGCCAAAGCCCAGTTAGAGGAAGTTTTTTCATCATTTGAACCATGTGCACTGTCTAAACCCCAGACAGGGCAGCTGTTCCTGAGGGTCAGCCATCTCCTCAGCTCTGCAGAGTGCTCCTCTGCTCCCCACCCACTAGGAGAACAAATATCAAGATTTTGGCTGCCTCTCTCCAGCTGCGTTTGGAAAGCAATTAATTTGGCACCTTTTAAATATCCCTGTGTTCCAGCAAGAAAGATACTTATGGCTATAGGACACTGCCAGTGAGAGAAGAGAGGGCATCTCATGTGTCCCCAGTGGAGAAAGGAATCTATAAATCCATTAGTTCTGGCATCTGAGAAGATAAGGAAATCTTTTAAAAAGAGATGAGCACCATTTAAAGTCCACCTGAGAACTGTGAGCTGAAGGCAAGGCTGGCCCAGAGGCTCATGTCTGGAGGAGAGAGTGTCAGCAACTCCAAGTCCTGTGGGGTCTACAGACAGTTATACCCCCTAGGAGGGTTATGTTCTTCTTCCAGAGTCATGAATGAGCCATCACTATCCATCTCCAAGGGCAGCTAAGCACGCTTGCTTTATAGAGGAAGGCAACGAGAGAGATTGCCTGGCACGAGCCAGGAGGGAAGGTGAAGTGTGTACAGAGGCAGCAAGGCAAACTGCCTCTAGCCCATACCAGAAAAGCTGCAGAACCAGGGGTCAAGCTGTCCACAATCCTGACCCTAACAACCCATTTGTGCCAGAACCAACACTGAGCCTGCAGAAGGAATGGCACCCTCATGCATGATCTCACCCAATCCTCAGAACAAGCCTGTAAGGGAAATCTAGTATCATCCCTGGTTTACAGATGAGAATACTAGGGACTCGGAGAGGGCACTGGCTCATCCAATGTCACATCAATAATAAGGAACACACTTCAGGAGCTGTCAGGGCTGAAAAACTGTGCCCAGAACTATTTTCTCACAAGTGAGTAGAATACCCAGGAAAAGAACCAGCATCCAGCTTGCCTAATTCTCACCCACTCTTAGGATCTCAACACTGCCTCCCTCTATCAGAGAGCAGCAGGATAGGAATTCTGTCCTTGATTCTTCAGACCCCCAAGATAAATTTCTAAGCATCTTAAAGGACAGATGAGCCCCAACCCAGGAGCACAATAAGGAGTTCAGATTCTAAGGCCACACTTTCTGGGGTTAAATCCTCATTATAGTACCTTGGGAAAGTCTGAGCCTCAGTTTTCTTATTTGTAGAACGGAGCTACTGATAACCTGCACATCTCAGCCTGGCTGGGAGGATTAAATGAAACAAAGAATGCTAAGGGTTTGCCAGAATGCCTGGATCAAAGAATCCATAGATGGTAGATATTATCATCATCATCATCATCATTATGATCAACAAAATCCATAGTCTCAGAACACCCTAATGATAGGATCCATTCACTCATATATGCAACAGGTATTTACTGAACACCTATTAAGCGCCAGGAATAATGATGTATTCAGTAAGTAAAGACAGATACAGTCCCTACCCTCACCAAGTTTACTATTTAGTGAGAGGAAAAAGAAAAATGAACGTTTTTCATTTTATCTCCTAATCTGGTTTTTCATGTACAATGGAGAAAATAAGATGACAAACCCACAGCCCCCCAAGGCCCAAATGATGGGGAAACCAGCCTCCACTTTTCTCTCTCTTCAATCTAAACCCCTGGAAAATCCAGGAACCCCCAGATCTTTACCTCTGTCCTATATCAGCAAGCCTCAGGCTGCAGCCCAATCAATAAACAATTTGACAAATAAGCCAAAAGACTAACATCTATGATATATTGTGAATTCTTTTCAACTTGTAAGAAAAAGAAAAAGAACCTAAACTTAAAAAATTGCAAAAGAGTGGTTCAACCACAAATGTTGGCAAGGATGAGGAGAATGGGAAACCCTCTTATATTGTTGGTGGGAATGCAAGCTGGTATAGCCAGTCTGGAAAACAGTATGGAGGTTCCTCAAAAAGTTAGAAAAATAGAGCTACCCTACAACCAGTAGTTGGACTACTAGGTATTTACCCAAAGGAAAAAAAAACAAAGTGATCCAAAGGGGCACCTACACCCGAATATTTATTTATAGCAGGAATTTATTTATTTATTTATTTTTATTCCAAAAGTCTCCACCCCAAGATTGCTAGAACTCATACAGCAATTCGGTAGCGTGGCAGGATACAGAATCAATGCCCAGAAATCAGTGGCATTTCTATACACTAACAATGAGACTGAAGAAAGAGAAATTAAGGAGTCAATCCCATTTACAATTGCACCCAAAAGCATAAGATACCTAGGAATAAACCTAACCAAAGATGTAAAGGATCTATACCCTCAAAACTATAGAACACTTCTGAAAGAAATTGAGGAAGACACAAAGAGATGGAAAAATATTCCATGCTCATGGATTGGCAGAATTAATATTGTGAAAATGTCAGTGTTACCCAGGGCAATATACACGTTTAATGCAATCCCTATCAAAATACCATGGACTTTCTTCAGAGAGTTAGAACAAATTATTTTAAAATTTGTGTGGAATCAGGAAAGACCCCGAATAGCCAGGGGAAATTTAAAAAAGAAAACCATATCTGGGGGCATCACAATGCCAGATTTCAGGTTGTACTACAAAGCTGTGGTCATCAAGACAGTGTGGTACTGGCACAAAAACAGACAGATAGATCAGTGGAACAGAATAAATATATAAATATATTTATATTATTTATGTCCACAACAGCCAAACTATGGAAAGAGCCCAGATGTCCATCAACAGATGAATGGATAAAGAAGATGTGATAGATAGATAGATAGATAATAGATAGATAGATAGATAGATAGATAGATATGAATATTACTCAGCTGTCAAAAAAATAAAATCTTATCATTTGCAACGACCTGATTGAAACCAGAGGGTATTATGCTAAGCACATAGGTCAACTAGAGAAAAACAATTATCATATGATTTCACTCATATGGAATTTAAGATACAAAATAGGATCATAGGGGAAGGGAGAGAAAAATAAAATAAGACATAATCAGAGAGGGAGACAACCATCAGAGACTCTTAACTTTAGGAAACAAACTGAGGGTTGCTGGAGGGGAGGTGGGTGGGTGGATGGGATAAGTGGGTGGTGGGCATTAAAAAGGGCACTTAATATTACATTAAGTATTGGTATTAGCACTGGCTATTCTATGCAACTGATAAATCACTGAACTCTACCTCTGAAACTAATAATACACTATGTTAATTAATTGAATTTAAATAATTTTTTAAACTGCAAAAGAGATGAACTGGCAATTTAGGGGGGAATGACCAAAAAGATAAGAAATGTGTAATACCTGGCCTTGGCAAGGTTTTGAGAGAAGAGACCATCCAAATGCTATTGGTGAGAGCAGAAATTGAAACAATTTTTGGAGGGCTTCTTAGCAGAGTTTATTAAAATTGAAATTGTAGGGGATCCCTGGTGGCTCAGTGGTTTAGCACCTGCCCTCGGCCCAGGGCATGATCCTGGAGTCCCAGGATCGAGTCCCATGTCAAGGTCCCTGCATGGAGCCTGCTTCTCCCTCTGCCTCTGTCTCTGCCTCTCTCTCTCTCTCTCTCTCTGTGTCTCTCATGAATAAATAAATAAAATCTTTAAAAATAAATAAATAATAAAATTGAAATTGTACACACCTTTGACCTAGCAAAGGAAGTCCGCCTGGCATCTACCTTATAGGAATATCCAAAGAAAAGTGAACAAAACTATTTTTCAATGCTATTCATTAGAGGTTCTTTTTTTTTTTTTTAAGATTTTATTTATTAATTTGAAAGAGAGCATGAGCAGGAGGGAGAGGCAAAGGGAAAGGAAGAAACAGACTCCCCACTGACGAGGGAGCCCAACACAGGGCTCAAACCCAGGATCCTAGGATCATGACCTGAACCAAAGGCAGACATTGAACTGACTGAACCACCCAGGTGCCCCTAGAGCCTTCTTTATATTAACAAAACTAAAATAGGAAGCGGGCTAAGTATCCAACAATGGAAAAGTGATTTTTAAATGTTTAATATGTTCATTCACACAATACAGTGCTATAAACCTATTTCAATGCTATAGACCTATAATATATTGCTAAATGGAAAAAGCAAGTGGCAGGACAATATGATGATATTAACGTGTTTTTGTAATTATGCATATGGGTGTTATGTTGGCAAAGAAAAAAATCTAGACAGTCCCTAACAAATTGTTAGAAATTGTTACCTCTGAGGAGTGAAATTTGGTGAAGAAGAATAGAGTAAACTTTCAGTTTTTACCTTCTACATTGCTTAGGATTTTTTTTTAATTTTTGAAAATTAAAAATGTTAGGCATTCTTCAAGACTGTGGGGGAAGAATAAAAAGATAAAATTCTGATCCTCAAGAGGCTTACATTCTAATGGGAAACACTTTACTATACTAAAATTATCTTATTTTAGAAGATTTTATTCTATTTGTAGCCTCAGATATATAAGATATATAATGGGATATATATATACATATATATGTGCATATATATGTATATATATATATATATCTGTATCTGCCCCTTCTCTAAAGATGTGTGTGTATATATATATATATATATATATATATATATATATATATCTTAAGCATATTACCATGCTTGGCATACTAAAACATAAGAAGACACAAGGATAATAATAACATCTTATCCCTGAAAAGCACATCTAGGGTTCCAAATGGCTTCCTACTCATCCCCTGACCAACTCAACAAAAATCCAATAAGGCATGACTCCACTTGCAACTAAGGAGACAAATACATCAAAGGTATGCAGCTGAGATAAGAATGAAATTATGTGCCAATTAGATGTCATCAGGCACCACATGGTGAAATGCCAAGTGTATGGCCCAGAAAGTAAGCCTCGGAAAGGTCACCATGGATGGGAGAGCCCCAGGAAGCCAAGAGGAGGGGGGTCAGGGGTGGAGAGGGGTCCATCCCGAAGAGATGAAAAGGGACATCTGTCCTGAATCAAAACACATGAAGGACCTCACATTTAGACTTTCAATATTATCTCCAAGTGAGATTATATGGAAACACAAAGATCTATAGAAGGTATTGAGAGAAAAATGATTCCATCATCCAATGTTAAGCTCATGTCCCATTTTCAGACCACACTGTCTGTGGTAAACTATGAACTGATTTATTCTTATGAATCCTATACCTATATCTTAAAGAGAACAATTAAATTCCTTTTTGTATGCATATGTGTCAGAACTTTAATTTGTCAAACATGTATATTTTTAAAATATACTACATAAATAAAATATACTTCTTTTTTTTTTAAAGATTTTTTTACTTATTCATTTATGACAGACAGAGAGAGACAGAGAGAGAGAGAGAGAGGCAGAGGGAGAAACAGGCTCCATGCCAGGAGCCCGACGCGGGACTCGATCCCGGGACTCCAGGATCGCACCCTGGGCCAAAGGCAGGAACCAAACCGCTGAGCCACCCAGGGATCCCCCTAAAATATACTTCTTAAATCCCATTCTGGAATTCTTCCTTTCTTCCTCCTTTCCTCCATCCTTCCTTCTGCTTCTTCTTCATCTTCTTTAATTTACTGGAATCCCCCAAACCTGGACATGGACCTGATGGTCTTTGTCTCAACCACTCAAGTTGATATTGTATGTGAAAGCAGCTACATGCCATATGCAGACAAATGGGTGCAGCTGTGTTCCAGTAAAACTTTATTAACAAAAACAGACTTTGGATCAGATCTGGCTCATAGAACATAGCTGCCAACCCTTAGAGTTAATGATAATTTGATCTTTCTATTGTGATTTGATTAAGGAAAATTTGCCCTTCTCCTGGCCACTTGGAAATAGAAAATCATGGTGCTGGTTTATTTACACTCACCTAGAGGTCAACCATATCTATAAAGGAAGTGATAATGAAGGGAAGGTAATACATATAGAAATAAGAATCTGGATGATCCTAGTGATAAAGTAAATGCATCTTATATTAGTTTGATTAAATAATTACAGTTTAATGCTCCTCTCCTCCTGATATTCTTAATTGCTATAGTTCATTGCATCTAAGATACCATCAGTTTAAAATGCAGCATTATTTTAGGAATCACTAAAAAGGATAAAGTACTGACAATTAAACTATGACATGTCATGTGATCTGAGATAGATATATAAATCTCAAAATGGGGTTATCTCTTAGAACCACTGAAATACAGTATGTTCTCCCTTGACTAACACAAATTTCATGACCTAGGATTATATCTCCTTTTTAAAATAGCTTTACTAAAATATGGCCATCAGGTCCAAAGCCTAAAATATCTCCTGTCTGGCCCTTTATAGGAAAAGTTTGCTGATTCTCTGACCATATAGACAATGAAAGAGACTCCTCACTGTATCTGCCCCTTCTCTGCCTCCTGGATTTGGTTGCAGGCCCTGCAAAAGCAAGATGCCTCTGGGACCCTAGATTCTCTCATGGAGGAGGCAAGTGGTGTTGCTCTCACCTCTCTAGGGACTAGCTCAGGTCCAGAACTCCTTGTAGGGGTAAAGAGACATCTGGGCCATGTCCAGGTTTGGAGGATTCCAGTAAATTAAAGAAGATGAAGAAGAAGCAGAAGGAAGGATGGAGGAAAGAAGAACTTACATAATTTACAATTCCCACATTTAAAGTGTACAATCAGAAAGGGAGACAGAACGTAAAGACTGCTAACTCTGGGAAACGAACTAGGGGTGGTGGAAGGGGAGGAGGGCGGGGGGTGGGAGTGAATGGGTGACGGGCACTGGGTGTTATTCTGTATGTTAGTAAATTGAACACCAATAAAAAATAAATTAAAAAAAAATAAAAATAAAGTGTACAATCCAATGGTTTTTAGTATAATCGCAGATTGATTCAAACAACACCACAATTCTAGGATGTCTTCATGACCCCAGAAAGAAACCCCACCTGCTTTAGCCATCACCCTCCAAACTTCCTATATCCCCACCCTAAGCAACCACTAATCTACTTTCTATCCATCAACTGACAGGTGGTGGTATATCAAGACAATGGAGCATTATTCAACAATGAAAAGAAATAAAATACGCTTACAGGCTGCAACATGGATGAACCCTGACAACAAGATGTTGAGTAAAAGAAGTCACATAGTATATGATCCCATTTATATGACATGTCCAGAACACATCTCCTTTTTTATGGATCCAATCCCAACTAGATTCTGCAGTGAGTAACAGTTATAGACATAGTATCATATATACCTGTTACTGGTGTTCAATGTTCAGAATCAATTTCTAGACAGAGACAAGAAGATAAATGCTACAATAAACTTGCTCAGTGAGAGTAACAGTAAGGAGATGAGGAGGGGGTATTGCAGGAGGGGTGGAAGGAAATGTAGAGATTCTAATTTCCGTGTCTTGCCTCATACAGAGTCAAAAAATACTGCCTACTGTTGATTAATAAAGAAACAGAGTGTGTTATCTAAAGCTATAAAATTAATCATCAGGAGAGAGAGAGATAAAAATGAGAATGGGAGGACAGGCGTAGGAGGGCAGAGCATGAGCTAAGTCTACACCTTTCATTCCTATTCATTTCATTCATTCCACAAATATTTATAGTGACTTGAAGGCACAAGGGGCAAAGGGTCAATAAAATTTTTAAAGATGAAGGAATAGAAGTATATGGGGTGGGGTGTCTGGGTGGCTCATTTAGGCACCTGCCTTCGGCTCCAAAACTGATGAGCCCCATGTCGTCAGGCTCCCTACTCATCAGGAAGCCTGCTTCTCCCTCTCCTGCTCCACCTGCTTGTGCTATCACTCTCTCCTTCTGTGTCAAATAAATAAATAAAATATTTTAAAAAAAAAAGAAAGAAATAGAAGTAGGAGCATAGTTTAGACTCATGAGGGGATCCTCAGAATAAGTAAAATCAGAAGTGGTTAACAGAAGTTACCAAGGACTAAGATGCAGGTTGGAGAATTAAGAGGGGGGTGAGAGGGACATTTTATTTTTAATTTTTCCCTCTTCTTTATCATTTGAATTTTTATTACTATATGTGGGCATTATTTTTGTAACAAAAGAAAATATGTGTATATTCATATGTCTTTATGTTCTTACATATTATTATATTATGTATATGTGTAATGTATATTCACATTATTAAATGTATGGTAATGCATAATTGTATACATTATTAAATATTATATAATCATTAATTATAATATATAAAATATATCTATTTCTTTGAATCTAAAAAGTTTTCCTGGCTTTTAAAAGTCCCCTGTCTGGGCAGCCTGGGTGGCTCAGCAATTTAGTGCTGCCTTCAGCTGAGGTTGTGATCCTTGGGGTCCCGGGATCAAGTTCCGCGTCAGACTCCCTGCATGGAGCCTGCTTCTTCTCCCTTGCCTGTGTCTCTGCCTTTCTCTCTCTGTCTCTCATGAATGAATGAATAAACTCTTTAGAAATAAATAAATAAAAATAAAAGTCTCCTGTTTAAGAGGAAATGACTAGGTGGGTAACAACCTAAATGTTGTCATTTAACCCCTAAAACTTGTTTTGCCCAAAAGGAGCCCAGGAGAAAGGTGGAAGAGATTTGCAGGAGTCAGACACAAGAAAGACAAAGGGAATCCCATAGATACACTGCTCCCAAGTCATTCTGATTAAGGTTAACCCTGGTTTGGGGCTAATTTCAGTCTTTATTTTATAATCAGAAACCTAGAAATAGTTTCAGATTTTAAATCCTTCCTGTCTTAGGATCTAGCATCTTGGGAGGAAGAGAAAACTCTCTCTCGAAGCCTTAAGAGGCTTTTTGATAGAAGGGAGGAATATGCAAACCCCATGGGGAGATGGGGTGGCACCCAAAGTAGCCTTAGTTATCTGCCTGTAGGTCAATAGCTCCTCCCTGCCAGGTGGATAACTCTTCAGTGACTCCTAAAAGGCCTGTGATGCTGAAAGCCTAAGGTGGGTTGCAGTAATGGCCCCATCTCTTCACCCCATCCTGCAGCCATAGCCTTTGGCCATGAGATTTTATATTTCTGCCACTAAAGAGGTAAAGCCTATTTCCCCACTCTCTGATTTTCGCATGGCCATGTGACTGGCTTTGGCCAATGGCATGTCAGAGATTTGATGTTGCCAAAGGCTTGTAAAGAGACTATATGATGGGGCTCTATCATTACCATGAGAAGAAAAGGCCTAGTCTAGCCCACTGGTCCCAGAATAAACAAGGAGACAAACAAAAGGTGTGGATCAAAACAAATTCTCAAGCCAAGCTCCATCTGGATTATTCCACCCCCACTCAACCCTCAGACACAAGTAAGAGGAATTGGGTACAGCCTGGAATCAAAGCAGGACCTGGCTCTTTCTCTCTCTGGGACTGCGATTTCATCTCTGTGGGTTTCACATTTCCTCCACCGATTCCTGGACATGAAGATCTGATTGGCCCAGCTTGAATTCAGTGGCCACTCAGGTCAATCACCTATGGCCAGGGGGTGGGCTTTGGTGGCCAGTTGGCAGCTTAGCAGGAGCCTGGGACCAGGCAGAAATGGACAGGGTTGGACATTTCCATATCTGCCATGTGCAGACCTGGGGTTTGGTGGCCCTCAAAGATTGTGTATTTAACTGAATTAAATAGCCTAGAAAAAGCTCTGGCTATGTGTCTGTGTGAATTATCAATTCTTTGCCATCAAAAGTGAGTTTTCCTTGAAGGCACTGTATTAGTTTGCTAGGTCTACCATAACAAAACACCGTAGACTGGGCAGCTTAAACAGCATAAATTTATTTCTCACAGTTCTGTATGTTGGAAGTACAAGATCAGGGTGCCAGCAGAGATGGTTTCTGGTGAGGTTTCTCTCCTCAACTTGTAGTTGGCCACCTTTTTGCTGTATCCTCAAATCATTTCCCTCTGTGTGCATCCCTGGGGCCCCCTGTGTCCAAATCTGTTCTTCTTATAAGGACACTGGTCAAATTCAATCAGGACCTCATTTTAACTTAATTACCTCTTTAAAGACTCTATCTCTAAATACAGTCACAATCAGAGGTACTGGAAGGTAGAGCTTTGGTGTATAAATTGGGAGGGGTCAGAGAGGGGGTTCAATTCAGTCCATAATTGGCACAAAGGGCTTTCATTTAGCCTGAGGAATCACTACCCCTTGGTGCCCAGCTCCTAAGCAACATGGGCTATATTTGGTTTAGAAATTTCTGGCCCCCACACAGGCCCTTCTACTCTCTGGAAATCTCTCTCTTCCTTCCCCTAAGGATTCTCCCCATTGTTAGAAACAAACACAGTCAGAAAGACGTAAAACCAAAGAAGGATAAAACCATTCTTAAGCTGTACTTCCGAGCATTCCCAGACTACAGACCACGGCAGCTTACAAGGAGATGTTTTAACTATGGATGAGGCTGCCGGTGGTTTTATGAGGGGTGCTAAGAAGAAAATGATCTTCTTGGATTTCATTTTCATTTTGGTTTAATGAGGTAAGAGACTCTCGTTTTGCAAAGTAGGGCAGCTCGCTGCTGAGACCAGGGATTTGGGTAGGGGGATGCTGCTCTGCTGTTTCCAAAGTTAGGAAGCTCAGCCCTTGGCATATAGTGGAGAGGTGGGGAGCCAGGAGCGGAGGGGGGGGATGGTGGAGGCGGGTTGCCAATCAGGGTCCTAGGAACCGATTGAGAAGGCTGGGGCATTTCTCTTTGAGGCTAAAATTAAGCAGTGGCAGCTGCAAAGTTAACATTTGCGAGTTTCAAAGCCAGGCAGTGTCAAGACTTGAATTAAACCAGTGAATGCTCTTTTAATTGTACCCAGCTTGAGACAATTCTGATCATTTCCTGGGACTGAAAGCCTACATCCTATTTTAAACTTGGATTCTTAAGAGAGTGGCCCTCAAACTTTACAGTGCTTTGAAATCACCTGGGAAGCTGTGTGGGGCAGGCAGATTCCCCAGGTCCTGCCTGTCCCAACCCCCTCACCCATGTAGATTTTGCATGTTCCCAGAATGATTCTTTTGCAAGTGACAGTAAACATTCTTCTCCTGGATCAGGCCCCCACTCTCAGCAATTCTGACTCCTTGCCCTATTCTACTTTTCCCATAGCACGGAATTGCTAACATAACCCAACAATCAATATCTCCCTGAACCAGAACATTTGCTCTCCATGGCAAGGATTTTTGTGTTTGTTCATACTGCATTCTCGGGTCCTAGCACAGTGCCCGGTACACAGTATGTACTCGATATTACTGAATCAATTAATTAAAGTATTGGAGCCTGTGCTGTTCTTTCTGCTGAGATGTGAAATTAATCATTTGGATACACAATATCAAAATGGAAGTAATAGAGAGGGTCTAACAGGCAGAAACTTTCTTGTATTTTCCCTCCCCCATTCCCTGTCAGACATCATCATCATCAAGCTGCCCAGCATTGAATTAACAGACTGCTTCAAAGCGTTTCTCTTGTTAACAGAGATGGATTATCTCTGCTAAACAAACATGGCTGTAGACCTCGGAGGAGTCCCAGCCCTCTGAAATCTAGCTACAAAAAGTGAAAGCCATCTGCTTCCCATTTTCTGTGATCCAAAGTCTAGAGTAGGGACAGAGGGCATGAACAATAGGGCGTCTGTCTGGTCACAGCTGATTTGGAATGCCAGAGACAGAGAAAGTCTTTATTGGTCAAATAAATTCAAGAGAAACACTGTCCTCCTAAAGTTCCTATAACTTCTATCTTCAAGTGTGTGGATGGGGCTCAAAGTGATTGGAAGGGACTTGGAAAATTATTTTGTTATTTTCGGTGCTAATAAGACCTTTGTGTAATAGAATCTCTACGAGTATGGTGGGAGAATGACCTTACTCCCGTGTATATGGCAGTTTGATACTCTGCTAGTCACATTTTCTGAATTTACATTACCCCAGGACTCTTGCGGCCCAGCTAAAGAAGCAGAGTGAGTCTTGGGAAACAGAAAAGGTTAAAAGGGTTCAGATATGCTAGCATACACCAATTAAAATGGCTAAAATACAAAATACTGACAATACCAAGCACTGGCAATGATGCAGAGCAACTGTGAGTCTCATGCATTGCTGATGGGAATGTAAAATGATGCAGCCCTTCTGGAAAACAGTTTACCATTTCCTATAAAGTTAAATAAAGACTTTTTAACATGACCAGCAATTCCACTCATAGGTATTTACCCTAGAGAAATGAAAATTTATGTTTATATAGGAACCTGAATGTGAATGTTTAAAGCAACTCTGCACATAATTGCCAAAAACTAGAAACAAAGCTAAATGACCTTCAGCAGGTAAGTGGATAAGCTGTGGTACATCCATACAACGGAATAGAGTCAGCAATAAAAAGGAAATATTGAGGGGCACCTCAGTGACTCAGCGGTTGAGCATCTGCCTTTGGCTCAGGTCGTGATCCTGGGGTCCTAGGATGGAGTCCTGCATATGGCTCCCCTCAGGGAGCCTGCTTATGTCTCTGCCTTCTCTCTGTGTGTCTCTCATGAATAAATAAATAAAATCTTTTTTTAAAAACGGAGTATTGATATACAACAACCCATGATTCTCAAAGTCATTATGCTAAGGGAAAGAAGCTAGTCTGAAAAGTTTACATATTATATGATTTCATTTATAAGCATTCTGGAAAATATAAAATTACAGGAACAGAAAACAGGTGTTTGCCAAGGATGAGGAGTGGAGGGAGGATGAAACTACAAAGGGGTGGCATTGGGGAGTTTTGGCAGGTGATAGAGCTGTTCTGTATCCTGATTGTGATGGTGAATATACGAGTCTACACATGCGTTCATAGAACCATTCATAGAACTGCACACCTCCCCCAAAAAAGTCAATTTTACTGCATGTGAATTCTAAAATTAAATTTAAAATGAATGTGGCACAAAATTTACTGATTTGGACTAAATTTAGTTTTCACACTACTGTGCAGGAGTAGGAGCTTGTCAAATACAGTCAGTGCAGATACAAAGAATCAAGTGAGTCTCCTGTTCCCACTTAGAGCCAGGGCTGCAACTGTGCCTTTTACAGTGGTTGGGAAAAGGCGGGGGAAAAAGGGAGAATACAAAGAGAGAAAAAGGGAAGATGTCCTAGAAGACCAGCGCTTCTCAAACCTCAATGGACATCACCTGGTGATCTTATTAAGATGCAGGTTCTCATAAGGAGGGCTGGGGCAGGACTGTGAGTCTGCATTTTTAAGGAGCTCCCAGGTAATGCTGCTACCATTGGTCCAGGACCCCAGGGTGAAGAGCCAGATGCTAGGCAGAAAGACTCTGCACTTAACAAAGAGATTCAATAATAAAGGGACATGTGTATGCAGATCTACCTGGACTTGCTGGTAAGTCTTGCCTGAGACAGTGTATGTGATAGCTTGTGAAAGCCCTTGATTGCTGTACAAATACAATTTGACAGGGTCAAGAAAAATAATACAGTGTCTATCAGCATCACAGAACTTTGTGCATAATGAAGGGGTTCAGACTAAACCCAGCCCAAGCTCAGATCCCATTGTGCCTGACACCCCCCACTCATTTATTCCTTGTCTGTGGCATAGGGACCCTGGTGATGAGCAGATTTTCACAGATCCATCAGCAAGATTGAGCACGAGTAGCTGTGCAGGATCAGGTTTTATGGAGAAATGCTGAAGCTCATCAGTTGGCTTCTGAAGCCCAGGTTGGCTTATTAACATACAAATAACTGAGTTTTACTTTTCAGAGCTTCCAGCACAGCCATGCTAATGAAGCTATTGCTTTAAAAGTCCATCTCCTCTGAAATGTCTAATTAATCTGATGCTCGTGAAGGTGCACAGAACAATGCATCTGCCGAGCCCAGCGGGGCAGAGAGAATGAGGCAAGGCTGCTGATGCGGAGCCAGATGTTTCAGATGCCGGGAGACCCAGACAATTAACATGAGCAAGGCAGGAAAGAAAGGGCCAGTCCAGCAGTGGTTTTCAAACTGCAGGCCATGACCCACTCATGGGTCATGAAATCAATTCAGTGGGTCATGACCAGCAACTCTTTTTAGTCAAATAGAAAGATAGGAAGGGGAAGAGAATGAAAGGGAAAAGTGTGAATTGCATACAATAAAGGTAAGTATTGTGTGAAGTCATACACTATATACATATACATATATATATATATTTCACACATATGCATGGAGTGAGTCACAAAGAAAATGTATTTCTTATGCCACACACATATATAGCATTTTGTTGCATGCCAAGGCTGCTCTAAGTGTTTAGAGAACATTAAACTATTTGATACTTATAAGACAAATATTCCTAATGCATTTTGTGATTCAGGAAACTGAAGCACAGTGAAGTAGAATGACTTGCCTAAGGACGCACAACTAGGAAATGGGGATTTGGATCTATCTGATTTCAGAACCTACACTCTTCAACAAAACTCCAGATCCCAAAGACCTCAGACTCACAAATATTCAGAGGAGAGAGCCACCTATGCAAGCAGGAATAATACCAGCTAACAAAAGATGCTACCATGAGCATGTGATTCCTACTCTAAGTGTTCTGCATGAGTTATCACGGCTAATCCTCAAAATAAATAAAATGAGGCAGGTACTATTATCCTCATGTGTCAATTCACAAACTAAGGGTTGGCAAAAGAAAATGTTTCACTCAAGGTCACAGACCTTATAAGTGTCTTGGGCACTCAGGATCTGAGCTGATCCTTGAAGGATGGGGAAGGCTCGAGTGTCCTGTTGCACGTAAGCTCTAAGAGAACAAAGTGCTTGAGCAAGAGCATTTTCGATGCACTAGGAGCCTCTTTGCTTGAGAGAGATTGATCAATTCAAGCTACCCTGGAGACTAGCATTGCTAGGGACACAAAGGATGTCTCCCAAGACAGGAGTAAGGCTGCCACAAGAAATAATCAACTGAGACACTGAAAGTGAGCTTCTCCCCACTTCCCAGGGAGCCCAGCCCAGTACCCAGATTTAGGGGTTCATCTTACTCCCAAACCCCACATGTGAGTACACACATGCAAGCTAGTCCATCTCTGCTGTCCCCAGCCCCGGTGCACATGCAGTTGAGTTAGAATTGTATCTGATGGGCAATCTGAAAGACCTTTCACCCATCTATATTTCTAGGGTGTTTTCTGCTGCTTCTGGCTTTGTTTTTATTGTACATTTTTTCAGAAGCTCCCAGACCTGAAAAAAAGAAACCAAAGTGCTTTTTGTTATGAGCAAAACCAGATCTGAAAAATATAGTTAAGAGCTTGAGCTTTGGAATCCGACATGCTGGGATTCAGGTCCCATTTGTGGCCATGGGCAGCATGTGTCACCTAAGTGTCAGTATCTTCATCTGTACAGAGGGGATAGCTTAGGGCCACAGTAGACAGTGTAGATGAAAGTGAAACAAGAAAAAGCCTATAAATGGTGTAGCAGGGTGGCTGGACACTGGTAGTGCTCAGTGGGCAATTAGTTATTAGTGTTGGTATAAGAAAGGGTAACAAGGTGTAAGGTCCCTTCTCCTTCCCTGCATGAAGACAGTCCCAGAACCCTCTCCTCTGACTCATCACAGAGAATCACAAAAGCAGCACATCATGCACATTCTTTCCTGTTGCCAGTGATCCACATTTCCATTTACCTCAAACCCACCAGTAGTCTCAGATGGAGCAGGAGGATGGATCCCAGAACCTAGTGGTTTAAAAAAATGTGATCTATTATTTCTCATGCTTTTAACCCAGTGCTATCAACCTGTGGTAATTTTGCCCCCCACTCCACCCCATCCTGGAAACATTTGGTAGTGTCCAAAGACATTTTTGGTTGAGAGTATTACTGGCATCCACTGGGTAGGGGCCAGGAATGCTGTTCAACATCTTACAGGACAACCCCCTCCTCCAACAATAAGGATGATCTGACTCCAAATGTCAACAGTGCTGAGGTTGAGAAACCACGCCTACCAAAATACATTTGGTCTCCAGTGCTAGATGCACACAAGTCAAGAACAGTGTCTCTGAGACTCAAGAAAGACACAGGGCCAGCAGCAGCATCTAAAAACCAAAACCTCTGCCCATAGATGGAAGGTCCCAGGAGCTATCTCACTCTGCCAGAGCAGAGGGCAGCTTGCAGTACTGATAAGCCAGAGGCAGGGCAGACACTAACCCAGCACCATGGAGAATACCAGAACAATGGGCTTAGCTGTACACACACATACCAGAGCCCCATCATGACTGAAGCTTCCTGGGGACTCCCTCCAGCCCCCAACCCCCTCCTATCCAAAGCTTGTAACATCAGGCTCTGGTCCTAATACAGAGAGAGGCCAAAAGACCCCCCTACAGAGGCCACTTTCTAACAGTCAACAAGGAGACCCCATGACTATATATGCCCAGAAACATCATTTCTACATCCTCTGTAGATAGATTCAGAACTATGGTGTCTTTTTTTTTTTTTTTTTTTTTTTTTAGAACTATGGTGTCTTAAGGGCACTCTCTCTCCTCCTCTCTCTCTCTCTCTCTCTCTCTCTCTCTCTCTCTCTCTCGACACGTTTCACAGACTCTGCAGCAACAAGGACAGCAAGTCTAATGTCTGTGAGATGTGATGAGTTGTATGGAAACTCTTGAGCCCTCTAAAAGACTTCTAAGAAAAAGAAAATAGTCTTTGGAAGGTCTTATTCTTTGGACCTCCTGTTTTCTATTCTAAGCTTTTTATAAACTCCATCAAAGCACTAAACCTGCTCAGCACACTTCCTCCTGCTCTCTGCCTAAATATTAGAAGTCCCATATCCACACCAATGCACTTCTCAACTCTGTGCCTTTGCCTAGAATGACATCATATCCAATCATAGCTCATTAAGGCTTACTTATCCTTTAAAATGTAGTGCAGGCGCCATCTCCTCCAGAACCTTTCTCTGAACCCCCCGAATGAGCTAAATGATCTTCTTCTGTGCCCCCAGGAGCCCTGCACATACCTGTGGCAGAGAGAGAACACTGTTTTCTGTTTATCAAGTCCTACTTCTTTTTCCTTCTGGGGGTACAGATAAACTACCTTTTCCAGCCTCCCTTGCAGTTAGTTCATATGACTGCATTTTGGCCAATGGAAAATGGGAAAAAGTGATGCACAGCCCTTGTTGAAAGATGATGACCCATGAAAAGCTCCCATGCTATCTTCCAGGCTCTCTTCCTCTGTCTGCTGAACGGATATAGAGAATGCAGCAGAGAACGCCAGGTATGTTGTAGATGGATGATGTAGGCACAGAAGGAGCCTGGATCCCTGAAGGATTACATGGAAAACTGTTAACCAATATCCATCATGAACTGTCATATGGGCAACAAGCTTCTACTATGTAACTTACAGAGATCTTAGAGCCATCATTATAGCAGTTATTGTGGCTTTCCCCATCTGATACAATACCTCTGTCTTTGCACCTAATATAAAACATTGAAATGGTCCATTTCCCCAGCTGGGCTAGAAACTCACCAAGGACACAGTCCATGTACCCCCAGCAGTCCCTCTACCCCCAGCAAAGAGCTTGACCAGAACTGGTACCCAATAAGAGTGTCTCTAAGAGGATTCCTAGGATTCCCTGATGAAAGATCATCATCTAAGGATAAAAACAGTCCTCAGCATGCCTGTGGTTGGAAAAGAAGGAAATGAAAAGGACAATGGGACAGCAGATGGTTAGAGCCCATCTGAACAGAGCTGTAAGCCAGAGACAAACCAAGAGCAAACTTGGAGGGCAGTGGATTATTTGGGAGTGGCTGCCTGGTTCACAATAACTCTCTTTCTCTGGAAACAATACCCCCATTCTACAGAAGTGGGTCTCTCTCTATTAAATCATATTTGTACTTCATGACCCTCTGCTCTCACAGTTAATTATACCTGTGGTGGATATTTAACCCAAATTAGACCAGTTCCATCTCTCCTTGGGAATCTGGAACTGAGATTAAAAAGATGGCCAAAACATCTCTGCAGGGCAATGAAGACTGCGACTTGCAAACTTGGAAGCTATGGACACCACATTCCTTCCCACAGACAGGGAACAGAGCAGCCAGTCCACAGAGAAGAAGATAAAGCAGATATGCAGAGAGAGGCAGAGATGAGAGATGGGAGAAAATCCCAGGTCCCTGAGTATTTTCTAATCCCCAATTCTAGTCCCTTCTAGAGGCCTAGCTACATTGCTGCCTTGGATTCCAGGAGTGTATATTTTCATTGCTGCATAACAAGTTACCACAAACGCAGTGGCTCAAAACAATACCTATTTATTTGCTCCCAGTTCCATAGGTCAGAAGGCTGGCATGGCATGATGGGGCCCTCTGCTCAAGGTTGAAATCAAGGTGTCAGCCAGGCTGAATTCTTGTCTGGAGGTGCTATAGAAAATCCAGTTCCAAGCTCATTCTTGTTTACAAAATTCAATTCCTTGTGGAGTGTCATGGGCCACTCTCAGCAACTATAGGTCACCTGCATTCTTTGCCATAAGCCACCTCCATCTCAAGCCAGCAACAGTGGGTCCAGTCCTTCTCGTACTTCAAATCTCTGACTTGCCCTTATGCAGCCAGAGAAAACTTTCTATTTTTAAAAGGTTCTTGAGATCAGGCCCACCTGGATAATCTCTCCTATCCTAAGGTCAACTAATTTGGGACTTTAATTACATCTACAAAATCCCTTTACTACAGTAGGTAGATGAACGTTTGAATAACTAGGAGAATTCTGTCTACTTTAATGGGGAGCTTCAGTCTCCCTGTGATAAAGTCTCCTTTTTGGTCTAAGCCAACACAAATAGCTATTATTTCCAACTAAATAATTCCAATGAGTGGGAGACCATGAGACACCAAATTCAGTAGTGCTGTCCAGATTTAATATCAGTAGGTGAAAGTAACCTGGTTAAAGTGTCTTACCTGGATTCCAAACCTATAGACAACCCTGTGAATTTCCCAGAACATGACTCTGCTCTATTTTATAAGTGTTGAAGGCCTAGGGCTACCTTCATAGACCAGTCCTCTCCTGTCTCTTATAAAGCAATATTTAGAGACAGAAAGTAAAATAAGAGTTACTGAGCACCAGGCAGAGGGAAGAAAAGGAAAGTTATTGCCTAATAGGTACAGGTATTCTATTTAGGATGATGAAAACATTTTGGGAAACATATAGTGGTGATGGATGTGCAATGGTACAGATGTACTTACTGCTACTTTACACTCAAAAATGATTTAAGTGGCAAATTTTATGCCATATATATATATATATATATATATATATATCATCACAATTTTTTAAAGTTTAAAAAAAGGAAAAAGCAATATGATGTCCAACAAAGACAAGAGAAGGAGAAAAAGCATCCTTGAGAAAGATACATTTGATTTGAGATTTAAAGAATAAAGAGGAGTTACCTGAGTGGAGAGAGCATTCCTGGCAAAGGGCAGCATGTGCAAAGGCCCTTTGGTGGGGCAAGTAAGTATAATTCAGTTAGCCAGTATGGCTGGAGCAGAAAGTGCAAGGGGAAGAGTGGGGCAGAAGAGATCTCTGATGGCTAAAGGAGAGTAGAACTGGAGACTACAGAGGCCAGGGAGCATATGTCACAAAATTCCATTTTGTCCACCAACAGGTGACTCTCCAAATTCAGGTCAATGAGTGTGTATGATGGCCTCCTTTATACTCTGGCTTCAAGGTGTTTCTGAAGGTTCTAGATTTTGTGAAAGCATAGTGTTGGAATCCTAGTGTGACCACCCTATGTGGTCTCAGGAGAAAGACAAGAGTTCACACTCCTATGCCCGATTACCAAAAGAAACAGTGTAGGACTCCAACTCATGCAATTACCTTCCTGGTGCTCTTGAAGAACACGCTCACTAGCAAAGCAAATTTTAAAAGCCTTAAATTAATTGCCTGCAAAAGCACTCACTGCACTTAACAAGCGGAGTCCGTGCTAAACAAATGTCAGGCATAATTGGGACTCTTGTCCCCTGCCACTGCCCATGCCCTGATGTGAAGGGGAGTCCTCCCAGCACAAAACACGTGCAGGGGCAGCTCAGGGCCCAACTACACAGAGACCATTCCCCGGGAGCTGCTCCAAAAAACCCAGTCATTTCAACTCATGGGAATGGAGAAAAATCACAGCAGTACCCTTTAACACTGTTTATTTAGATCCTGGCAGAGAGAAATTCTAAGCACATCCCTCTGTCTCCATTTAATCACCAGTGATTACGCAGCCTCTCGGGCAATAATGGTGGAATTACACACGGAAATGCTAACTCTGACTTAAGACATTTCACCTGGTCAGGCCAGTGGTCTTCGCTCTCTTTCTGCCACAGACAGGCCTCACAGAGAGTAAGGCCTACACAGTGCCTCCCACCTGACAGCAGGACCATTTGCCCCAACAGCCCCAAGCTCTGCAAACAGTTCTATCTGTACATTTCCTTTCATACATTTTCCCAATAACTCCACCATGATTCATGAGGCCCAAGAACTCAAATAAATTTCCCAGGCAGATAAACCAGCACCTGGTGCCAGGGATCTTATGAAGTTCAATACATATCTGCTGGTCACATGGGCCCCTCCTCAGAGCTCAATGTTGGCCCCTATAAAGGATGACATGTCCATCTCTGGCCCCCAGAACCTCTTAGGTGGATCTAACGTACCCCATGCCATCTATAATTTAAGTCAGATCTTCCGAACTTGGAGAAAATCTATTCCCACTTTCAACAGCCCTAGAAGACAACTGCCTATATGTTCTAAGATGTGCCTCAAAGACTTTCTCCTCCACCCAAGTAAATTCCAATCACAACATAAGGCCCAAATTTAATCAGAATCTCCCAAACATGCTTTCTATGTTGGTTATGTTTACCTGGCTATTTTTATGCAATGAAATAACAAACTGGCCCTTTGTGTAATTCATATGGGGTTTCATTCATGTAGTTCCCCCACCCCCAACCCCTGGATAATCTTTGGCAGTCTTTGGCAGCCTTATCATTGGTTATGCCAGAAACCCTTCTCAGGTAAGTATCTCAGAAACCCTGAGATACTTACTCAGTATCTCCTAGGTATCAGGCATCATCCTCAGCACTGGGAAATCGAGAAAGTAACAGAATGAAGTCCCTGCCCTTGCAGGGCTCACAGTTTATCAGGGAGGACAGATGTGTCCACAGTTATTATAGTGCTGGGGTCAGGAGCACATGACTAGGGGAGCCTAGAGTGGGAGCAATATCAGAGCTACTTCCTGTGAACAACTGGGGCTTGTTAACACTGTGTCTGGATCAATTAACAAGGAGGGGCCCATGTCTCTGTAATTATTCCCTATTAAAGGTATAGCTTGTCTGTGTGAGTTCCTTCTGAAAGATAATGCAAACCATCAAAGAGTTTACAAAAGTCGTTTTAACAGCAACACAGCCATGTATGAGAGTTCCAGCTGCTCTTCACTCTCACCAGCACTTGGTCTTGTCAGTGTTTTTCGCTTTAACCATTGAACGTATGTGTGGTGGTTTTAATTTGCATTTTCCTAATGAGTAATCACGTGGGGCATCGTTTCATATATATTTACTACGACTTGGTTATCTCTTTTGTGAAATGCCTCTTCAAATCTGTGGGGGTTTTTTGTTTTGTTTTGTTGTTTTTTGTTTGTTTCTTTGTTTGTTTTGCTGGTGATTATCAGTCTTTTTCTAAATGATTTATGGGAGTTGGTTACATATCTTAGATATGAATCTTTTGTCAGGTAAGTCTATGACGATGCATATGCTCTTTTGTGCTTGCCTTTCTATTCTCTCAAAGGTGTCCTTTGATGAAAAGAAGTTCTTAATTTCCTTAAGACCCAGTTATCAACTTTTCTTATGGTTAGTGTGCTTTGTTTTCAGAAATCTTTGCCCACCCCAAGGTCAGAAAATATTCTGTGTTATCTATTAGAAATATTATTTTTTAAACTTCCACATTTAGATCTAAAATCCACCCAGAATTGATTTTTGGCTTATGGTTTCTGTGAGGTAAAAGTCAAAATGAATTTTTTTTCCCATAGAGATCATCAGTGGATCCCAGATCATTTACCCTCTCCCGTTGCTCTGTACAGTTTTCTGATTTAAAAAAGAAAAAAAAAGGCTATATGCGTGGGGAAAAATACAAATGCAAACTCCAGATATTTAAAAAGAAATGATAGATGGAGGCACAAGAAATTAATTTCTCAAGTCTAGCAAGATTCTACTATTGACAGACAGTGCCACCCCAGGTGAGCACTACCACCCTGTTCATGGTTCTTACAAGTCGAAGATTTATTCTAACTTTACAGCAGTATGTGGTGTGGTCTCTGACCACACATCTCTACCCTAGCCAAAGTGAACCTGACAGATACAGTTTCTCCCCACACTGGTGAGGAATCTAACTCAAAGATGCTGAATAACATACCCATGTCCCTGTACTTGGAAAAGAGCGAAGCTGGAATTCTAACAGATGTCCGCCTAATCCCAAAGTGCACACTTTTCATCTCTACACTCTGCTGCCCATCCCTGGGCAGATTGGGAAAGAGTCTATGGAGGAGATGACATTAGAGCTGTACCTTAAGAGAAAAATGAGAATGGCACATCCATGGTTTTCTGCTCAATGTAAGCAGAGAGGAACCAGCAGCTCACTCAAAACCACAGGGCCAGAAGGAGAAGTTCCAACTCTAGTTGAAATTTGAAAGTGGCTCAAAGAGAGATGCCCATGATACACCTAAAAAAAGGCAGGCAGGTACACAGTCTTAAGAAATCAGATGAAATATGGTTTTATATATCTATACATATCCATGCACATATGGTATAATCTAATAGAATTGCTTTTCTTATGTTCTATCATTTCATAAAGTCCTATCCCCATATAAAATAATAAACAAACATTGGATGATATCGCCAAATCTGAGATGGCTCAGACACCTAAAAACATGACAAAGCATTATGAACCTCTAGGTAAGCTTCAGGATGAATTAACTCTGATGTTACTCACTGTGGAGTGCACACACTAAGTTCTATCTAGTTTTGTCTGAAAATGCTATCATCAATCACTAGATGTATCTCAGTGAAAAATAATAATACAGAAAGAGAAATACAGAAATCGAGAGAGACTTTCTTTTTAACACTAAGTGGGACTTCTGGTTCAAAATGGCAAATAAGTTCATGTTTATCTCTTCCTAAAAACCCATTAAAATAATAGTGAAGGAACTTTAAAAGCCAGAAACTTGCAAGAATTAGAAGAAAGAGAATCCCCTCTTAAAGACAGATTTTAATAAATCCCTGGAGCATGTTTGAGGAAGTGATACCAGGAAACAGGGTGGCAGAAACCAACCAGAACAACATGAGAAATTAGAGGGAGCGGCCAAGGAGGAAGCCGATCTGCCTTTAAGAAGCCCAGAGAGCCTGAAGCCCTGAAAATGCCAAGCCCAGAGAAAGTACAACATCCAGCAGGGAAGTCCCAGGATTACAGCTGTGCAGTGTAGACTGGACCAGCAGGGATCTAAGCATTCTAGGAAGGAAGGAAGGAAGGAAGGAAGGAAGGAAGGAAGGAAGGAAGGAAGGAAGGAAGGAAGGAAGGAAGGAAGAGTAAGCTCTATTTGTTAATTTTACCAAATAGAGTAAAAATAACAATACATCGCAGTTGAGGAAGGGAAGATATGAGGAAATGAGGTTAAACCTCACCTATCACAGTCAGAAATCTGAGTTGATAATGACTGAAATTGATAGTCAAGAACCAGTGACACATACACATTTTCTGAGCCATGGTAGTAAGGTCACTGGAGGCTTGAAGCTAAGAAAATTCAAAGTTACTGCCTCTGGGGAGTGAACAGAGGTTAAAAAGTAATTTTTTTTTTCATTATAAGCTTTTTGGTACTACAAGTTGTTTTGGTTTTTTTTTTTTTTATTTTTTTTATGACAATCACACACACAGAGAGAGAGAGAGGCAGAGACACAGGCAGAGGGAGAAGCAGGCTCCTTGCACCGGGAGCCCGATGTGGGATTCGATCCCGGGTCTCCAGGATCGCGCCCTGGGCCAAAGGCAGGCGCCAAACCGCTGCGCCACCCAGGGATCCCTACAAGTTGTTTTTTAACCACAAGAATGGTCATTTTAAATTACATGTATGTTAAGCCCTAGCACATGTGTATGTGCACATGTATACCTGACACTCTGTGTCTGAGATCAGGTATGTGTTGGTAAATGTATCGAGAAGTCTGGAATACTATTTAGAGGGGTGGTGATGGTACCCTCAGAAAAGGGTGGGATAGGATATAAAGAGCATTCCTTTCTATTCTATATACCTCTCTGCTCTTTTAATTTATTTTACCACAAGTGTTATGTGTTACTTTTGTGATTGTTTTTAAATGTCGGGTAGAAGGAGGGCAGGTAGAGAATCTGGAGTCTGGAAGACACTGGGCAGATGGATGTGAGACAGATTTAAGAGAAAAGAGAAAAGGTCTGCACACCTGAGTGCCCAGAAAAGTCTCCTGATCTGAACACAGAAATGGGACTTGTCAAATGCCACCCTCAAACCTGCCAGGCATGAAATGCAAGCAGAGTAATGACAGTGACTAGCCTGGGGACCCACCAACCGAAATTTAATAAGCAAGTAACCAATTCCGTTGCCAAGCCCCAGGAACAGCCAGTTTTTTTTTTTTTTCACTGAGAAGCTTAAATGGAAGTGAAAATACTAATTTCATATTTCTGCTCCAACTAGCCAACTGAGATTGCCAAAGTTTTGCTGAGATGCCAGCTTTGGGAGAGGCAAAATAAGCCTTATCCCCAGTGGCTGTTGGTTCTAGAAATGATTTCTCTTGCTCTACACCAAATTATTCTTGCAAACCCTGATGATAGTAGAGAATATAGAGAAGATTAAAGCCTATTCTGGCCCAGCAGTCATCTGATACTTTGCCTTGAAGTCCTACAGACAGTGGAGCAGACAGGGGCTACAGCAGACACAGAGCATAAAGGCATCCGAGGCAGGGCAGAAAAGCATGTTCGCTAGAAAACGACTGTTGCCTTCCTCTGCCAATCACTGCTGTGCATCTAATGTAAACTTTTATGATAAACTTCTAACAGAATTCTACAAGATTCCCCCACTTGAAAAAGATGTATGCTGGGGCCCATGGCTGTGCAGTCACTGAAGCGTCTGACCCTTGGTTTCAGCTCAGGTCACAATCTCAGGGTTGCGAGATGGAGCCCTGCATCAGGCTCTAAAACAGCGTGAAGTCAGCCAAGTTTTCTCTCTCCCTCTCCCTCTGTCCCTCCCCAAGCTCACACACTCTCTCTTGCTCTCTCTCACTCTAAAATAAATAAATAAATAATAAATCAAATTAAATTAAATTAAATAAATAAATAAATAAATAAACCTTTAAAAAAAAGAAAAAGAAAGAGATGTATGTGGAATGCTGGTGGGAGCTCATATCCAAATCAGCAAAGGTTCTAAATTTTCTTTACTCATCATGCTGCAACTAAAGTGTAACTCCCTCTTTAAAACATTAAATTAACAAGACGGGAAACAACAAATGTTGGAAAGGATGTGGAGAAAGGGGAACCCTCTTGCACTATTGGTGGGAATGTGAACTGGTACAGCCACTCTGGAAAAGTGTGTGGAGATTCCTCAAAGAGTTAAAATGACCCAGCAATTGCACTGTTGGGGCTTTACCCCAAAGATACAGATGCAGTGAAAAGCTGAGGCACCTGCACTGACTGCAATGTTTACAGCAGCAATGTCCACAATAGCCAAACTGTGGAAGGAGCCTTGGTGTCCATCGAAAGATGAATGGATAAAGAAGATGTGGTTTATGTATACAATGGGATATTACTCAGCCATTAGAAATGACAAATACCCACCATTTGTTTCGACGTGGATGGAACTGGAGGGTATTATGCTGAGGGAAGTAAGTCAATTGGAGAAGGAAACGTTATATGGTTTCATTCATACAGGGAATATAAAAAATAGTGAAAGGGATTATAGGGGAAAGGAGAGAAAATGAGTGGGAAAAAGAGAGGGTGACAAAATATGAGAGACTCTAACTCTAGGAAATGAACAAGAGGTAGTGAAAGGGGAGGTGTGTGGGGGGATGGGGCAACTGGGTGACGGGCTCTGATGCGGGCACTTGACGGGATGAGCACTGGGTGTTATGCTATATGTTGGCAAATCAAACTCCAATAAAAAAATATATATACATATTTTTAAAAAAAGTTAAATTGCGGGATGCCTGGGTGGCTCAGCGGTTGAGCGTCTGTCTCGGCCCAGGGCATGATCCCGTGGTTCTGGGGTCAAGTCTGCATCATGCTCCCTGCAGGGAGCCTGCTTCTCCCTCTGCCTATGTCTCTGCCAATCTCTCTCTCTCTGTTTCTCATGAATAAATAAATAAAATCTTTTTAAAAAATCTTAAATGGCTTCCCAGCACTAAGAGCTAGAGCAGATGTGTATATGCAGGTAACAATAATAGCAAACATTCAGCACTTACTGCGTGCCAGGCATAGTTCTAGGCACTCTAAATATAGTAACTCAATTCTACTTCATAATAACCCTATAAAGTAGGGAGTATCATGATCTCATTTTATATATGAGAAAAATAAGACACGGAGAGGCTGAGTAATTTGACCAAGGTCACACAGCTAAGAAGTGTTAGAACCGTGATTTTGAAACTAAGCAGCTTGACTTCAGAGTATGTGTTCCGCCTCTCAATACCTCCATTTGCACGTTTAATGGGTGTGTCCTAAATGAACCCTTAATATCTTCCCCTTCCTATCCTCTCTCTCTGGCCCCCTTAAAAAAGAAAAAACTTGTTTCTCCCTGAATCTTCTTTATCTCGGGTAATAAGAACTCCATCCTTAATCGCTCAGGCCCAAAACCTTAGAGGCATCCTTGACTCCTCTTTTATTACCAACACTACTCTACAACCAATCTGTCAGGAAATCCCACCTCCAAAATCTACCTTCAAAATACACTTTATAGCTTCAGATCTTACCGATGCACACCATCTCCACTGGCCTAAGCCACAATTATCTCTCTCCTGGGTTTCTGCAAGAGCCACTTCATCGATTTCCCTGTCAACCTTGCCACCTTACGTTATTCTTAACCTCAAAGTGGAAGTCAAATCATGCCACTCTTCTGTTCAAATCCCTCAAGCCAAAGTTATTTCAATGGCTTACAAGCCTCTTGGCAGCCTTCCTATCCTCCTCATCTAATACTTGCTCCTTATTCTTTCCACTGCAGCCACATTAGCTCTGTTGCTCTCCTTGAACACGACCCACAGGGTTACACCTCAGGGCCTTTGCACCTGCTGATCCTCTGCCCACAATGTCTTTCCCTGAGCATCAACATGTCTTACTCCCTCATCTCCTCCATGTTAGGATATCATCCTTTCTTCCCTGACCACCCTATTGGCATTGAAATCCCTCAGCCCTGCAACCTTCTTTCCATCTTCTCTGCTTTATTTTTCTCTAGCAAACCTATCTCCTGGAATAGTACCTGATGCAGAGTAAGTGTCCAAAAATTGTCTTCAGTTGATGAATAAATACAGCACCATTTCTGATACCCTATTTCATATTTTTAGGATGCTGATAGGTGCTATCAAAACAAAAGTTAACTAAATTATGCACATTTCTTCACAACAGTAATATGGAGATCCTTTAATGATTCAGGTGTATAGCAGTTCCTATATTTATTTGACCTTGAAACTCTTGTCGTATTAGTGTTTCTTGGAAAATTCTAGGCTAAAAGTGACACACAGGTACCTAACTAGGGTTAAAGGGGAAGAATTCTGATGACAGAAGGAAAAGATATTTCTGTTGATATGTCAGCTCCAAATCATTGACAAGGATTTCCTAGAGTGCTACATGGATAAGGATCCTGAAGATTTGACCAGAACAGGGACTGGGGTCCATTAGTGATGTCTGCACAGTGCACAAAGGAGGAGATAGCATCATAGTATTTGTCTTCCTTGCACATAGACTTTCCTGACAAATCCAGAAGGATCAATGAAATGGGACTTCCCACTTCTTCTACAGCCTTTATTTTCACAAGAAATGAATTTAACAAGAAATTTCTTGCAAGGGCAAGAAATATGGAGAAGAAACTTTCAATAAAATCTCACAGATCCCAATTCTAGGCTGCTGAAAGTTGCTTTGTTTTGCTAATCAAAACGTGCTTGCAGTAAAGCATGGTCTTTAAAGAACTCATGGGAAATATCTAGAGATACAGATAGAAAAACTAGCACCCCAGTGTTTACCTGCCCTATCAGTTACCCTCCATAGAAACAAGTGCTCTCCTCTCCATCTTCCATGAAAGACAGAAAGCAGGTGTTTTATTAAAGATTCTATGTGAAGAATCCCTACCAGGATTTTGCTGATCACAATAAAAGCCATTGTAGTGTGGGGCTCAGAATAGAAAAGCTTGATTTCTCTTCAATAGGAGTCTCAGCTTTGTAATTCAGTGTAGCAGATAAAATAGACCCCACACAGACTCTAAAACATATAGCACCCACTCATTCCAGACTGATCTGGACCAAGCCAGCATTCTATGAGGCCACCAGTTTAGACTTCTCCATTCAAGGCAATCATCACTCAGGCCCAGCCCACTTATAAACCCACCCAGAGAACACCACACACACTGCAGGTAGATTAAAACCTACCTGTGAAAAGCAAAATTCCTCCACATCAATAAGCAAAGACAACTCACTGAAAAGGAGAAAGAATATAAAGAGGCAAATTTCATGAAACTAGATCCAGGTTGCTAATAACCTCATGAAGAAGTTCAAACTCACTGGGAATAGGGGAAATGCAAATGAAAACATTTCTCTATATTGTTTGAGAAAATGCCTTCATCTGGCTAACTTCCATCCCTCCTCTAGGTCTCAGCTGAAACTCCTCTTCCACAGAGATGTTATTTTCTTTGTAGCTCTATCACTGGTTATGATGGATTTATAGATGCATTTGTGAGTTAATTTCTGTCTCCCCTGGAAGTCTATGAGCTCCATGAAGAGAGCAACAATGTCTGCTTTATTCAACACTATGTCCCCAAGACTTAGAAGAGTGGCTGGCAAAAGTAGGTGCTGAATAAATATCTGTTCAGTGAATGAATGAATGAAAAAAGCACAATTAGCTCTTTGCAGGAGTCTGGGATAGGATTTCAAATCCATGTTCACATCACCAAGACAGACCAATCTCTTCTTGGAAAGTGCCTTGAACTAATGGGCACAGTTGCTGCCTGCCCCTCATATTGACCCAAACAAGTTCAAAGAGAGAGAGGAAGAAGAGCTGTTCCAAACCCAACACACCTATCTAGAGATAAATGCAGGAGGATTACCTAACACCCTTCCATGGGAGTATCTCTGGGGAGCCTGTTGATTTAATGTTCCTAAAAGGTGTAGCAGAGGATGCTACCAACGTGTAAATTCTCTGGAAACTTAAGCCTTTAAATTCTACTGTACAGGGGCTGTCAGAAAGCAATATTTTGTGAGCTACAGATTCCAATAAAACTCACTCTGAGATGATGAAGCCTTCCTTGATAGCCTAAGGGCTGATATATGAATAATCTGCCAGCATTATGCTGTGTCACTTAAATATTACTTTGGAGATTTGTCAGGAGAAAATTTAAGTAAAATTAAAGTTCAAATGGAAATGAAAAATTAAGGTATGATCAAAGCTATAATCTCATATTGGATTCTTTTTTAACTGTAGAGAAAAATCCCATTTAAGATTTCCTGTTTTGTATTTATGGATCCAAACTGAGGTATTCCCACTGTGCCTTGTTTAAAAGGTTGATATGCAGGGTTTGGGCCTCCCCCTCCACTTATTTAGATTCTGAGCCTAGCTCCAGGGGAAAAACACCATCTCAGTTTCTATGGGCAATCCAATTTTAATCATTTTTACTTTATTGGAATTTTCATAGGAGTCCAGGTACAAGAGATTCAGAATTAATCTAAGTCATAAACAAAGCAAAAATGGGGAGGAATGGAATGAATGATAATTTAAAACCTATAAGGCATCGTTTCTTTTTCCTAAAAAATGCACCATGATGTGGGATAGGAGAGAGAGGACCAAAGTACTGTTTAGAATCAAGCCCCCCCTCAAAGTCAGAAGCATGTCTGAAGTTTATCTAAAACACTGGTGTCTGTGACTCCCACAGTTTTTCTCCAGGGTTTCAGAATGTTCTCTGCCACTTATCAAACTGAGAGAAGCAGCTGTGATGGAGAGAGAGGTGACAGTAAGCAGAAGTCTGGAAGCCCCTGGAGAGAGACACAACTTGACCGTGGAACTGAAATGCAGACTCCAAAAGACTAGCATTTACCATAGACTGAGCCCTGTGTGACCTGTCTGCATATAATCCTCTGCCAATGTGGCTCATGTGCTACAGCCTGACAGCAAATCCCAGAGAGACCAAGGATGATACCCAATGTGCCCCATGTTACAAAGATCCGTCAACACCATGATGATCATATTAATGAAACTAGTGAAGCATGCTCTCTAGTCTAGACCAGCAGCCTCTGAGTCTAAGCTAAGGCAGTTTTTTCTTAAATAAAAAATAACAAATAGTATTTTCTAACTTTAAGTTTTCTGTATCAACCAAAAGAACACTTCAAAAATCACACACAGAATACTGAAAAAATATATTAACCAAAAAGAAGATGAGGAAGGAGAAACAGAGCAACAAAGGATGAAAGATACAAATAGAAAGTAAAACCTAAATCAGTAGATTTAAATCCAACTCAATCAGTAATTATATTAAATGTAAATGGCCTAAACACTTCTTGTAAAAGGTATAGCTTAATAGATTGAACCAGAAAGTAAGATTGACTATTTGCTGTTTATAAGAAATACAAACAAGTGAGCAAAAAATGATGTGCAAGATAGAAGCCACAGTCATTTTGTGAACTTATCTCCAAAGTAACATCCCATCACTTTTTCTATATTCTATTCATTGAAAGGGATTCACAAGCTTAGCTCACACTCAACCAGAGGAAATTTTAAAAGACTGTAAACACCAAGAGGCAGAGACAATTGGGAGCCATTTTAGAACCTATCTACCACAAATAAATCTAGCAAGAATAGCAAGAATTATCAGAGGGGGGGAAAGGACAACACAAATTACCAGTATCAGGAATTAAAGAGGCAATAACAGTATACATCTTATAAATATTCAAAGGATAATAAGAAGATAAAATTAAGAACATTGTGTCAACAAATTCAACAACCTAGATGGAATGGACAAATTCCTTAAAAGACACAAATACCAAAACTGAAAAACATAAAGAAGAAATAGAAAATAAGAATACCCCTGTATCAGGGCACCTGGGTGGCTCAGTGATTGAGTGTCTCCCTTTGGTTCAGTCATGATCCTGGGGTCCTAGGATTGAGTCCCACATCAGGCTCCCTGCAGGGAACCTGCTTCTCCCTCTGCCTATGTCTCTGCCTCTCTGTGTGTCTTAATGAATAAATAAATAAAATCTTTAAAAAATATATAGCCCTATATCTACTAAACAAATTGAATCCATGATTTAATATTTCTCCCCAAAAAAAGAGCCCAATGTCTTCATTAGTACATTCTATCAAACATTTAAGAAAGAAAAAACACCCTCATCCCTTCCCCCTCCCTGCCCCATTCATACTCTGTCTCTTGCTTTCTCTCACTTTCTCAAATAAATAAAATCTTTTAAAAAAAGAAAGAAAGAAAGAACATAAATATCACCCACACTTTCAAAACATTTATTTCAGAAAATAATACGAGAGAATACTTCCAACCCATTTTATGGAACCAATCACATACAAACAAAAAAAATCATACACCAATATCATTCATGAACTTCGCTGCAAAAATTCTTAATAAAATATTTCCAAATCAAATCTAGCGATATATAAAAAAGATAATACAACATAATTAAATGAAGTTTACCTCAAGAATGCAACATCAATTCAATATTCAAAAAGCAATTAGTTTAATTCATCTCATTAAGAAAAAAAGAGGAAAATCATATGATTTTTCTCAGTAGATTCAGGGAAAATAGTTGACAAAATTTAATACCCATTCATTATTTTTATTTGTTTTTTAAGTAGGTTCCACGCCCAGTACAGAGCCCAATGCAGGGCTTGAACTCAGGAC
Organism: Canis lupus baileyi; assembly: GCF_048164855.1. NCBI lineage: Eukaryota > Metazoa > Chordata > Mammalia > Carnivora > Canidae > Canis > Canis lupus. Next base: position 41,467,553 of record NC_132845.1, on the reverse strand, counting down.
TCTGAAATCACTTAACCAACTGTACCATCAAGGTGCCTCTAGATATCATATTTAATGATAAAATAATGAACATTTTTCCCTTAACATAAGGAATAAATCAAGGATTTCCATTATCAAAACTTCTGTTAAACATCTTACTGGAAATCCTAGATAGTGCAATAAGGCAATGAAAAATTTTAAAAGGCATAAATAGTATAAGGGAAAGAAGTAAAATTGTCATTATTTGTAAATGATATGACTGTGTACATAGAAAAACCTATGAAATCTACAAACAGCTCACCAGAAGTAATGAGTTTAGCATATTTCTAGATACAAGGTTAATAAATAAGTCAATTAAGGGGGATCCTTGGGTGGCTCAGCGGTTAAGCGCCTGCCTTCAGCCCAGGGAGTGATCCTGGAGTCCCAAGATCAAGTCCCACATCAGGCTTCCTGCATGGAGCCTGCTTCTCCCTCTGCCTGTGTCTCTGCTTCTCTCTCTGTGAGTCTCTCATGAATAAATAAATAAATAAATAAATAAATAAATAAATATAAATAAAAAATAAAAAAGTCAATTAAATTTTTATGTACTAGCTATGAACAACTGGAAAATAAAATTTTAAAATAACACCATTTAAAATAGTATCAAAAGACATCAGATAACTAGGAGGAAACATCTACACTGAAAACTACTTTAAAAAGACCTGAATAATGCTAAGACATAACATGTTTATCATGGATTAGAAGGTTTGACGTTGTTAAAACATCAATCTTCCCCAATTGATTTACATATTCAACCCATTCTCAAATATAATTCCAAGACAATTTCTTGTGAGGGTCAATAGTCTCATTCTGAAAGGTATATGGAAATGCAAGCAACCTGGGGAAACAAAACAATCTTTAAAAAGGAGAATGAAGATGGGACACTTATACTTCCTGATCTCAAGACTTAATATGAAGCCATAGTAACCAAGATAGTGTGGTATTGGCATAAGCATGGACAATAGATCGATCAATGGAAAAAATTAGAAGAGTTCAGAAACAGAACCACACAATATGGTCAATTGATTTTTGACAAATCAATTCAATGAAGGAAGGAAAGCCTTCTTAACAACTGATGGCAGACAACTAGACACCTATAAGGGAATAAAAGAAACTCTGACCTCTACTTCACACCATACCCAAAAATTAATTTGAGATGGATCAGAGACCTAAACACAAAGCTGAAACCATGAAACTTCTTTTAAAAAAAAGAACAAGGGAATATCCTGAAACCTTGGAACAAGCAAAGTTTCTTAGAATCCAAAAAGTACTACCAAAAGGGAAAAAAGTGGAAAGTTGGGACTTCATTAAAATTTTTAAATGGCTGCTTACCAAACACACCATTAAGAAAATGAAAAAGAAAAATCTGCAATACGTGCATTTGCAAAGAAAAATTTGCAATATATGCATCTGACAATAGACTATTATCCAAATATGTAAAGAACCCCTGCAAATCAATAATAAGACATTAAACAATCCAGTTAAGAAATGGACAACTTGAACATAAACTTTCCAAAAGAAGATAAGCAAGTGGTCAATAAGCCCATGAAAAACTGTCTGACATCACTTAGTTATCAGGGAAACACAAACTGAAACCATAAGGAAATACCATTTCACTTTGTCTGAAATGGCTGTAATAAAACACAATGACAATAACAGATATTGGCAAGGGTGTGTAACAGCTGACTCTCCTACACTGCTTTTGAGAATGAAAATGGTATAAACACTTTGGAAAATTGTTTGGCGGTTTCTTTTTTTTTTTTTTTTTTTTTATTTATGATAGTCACAGAGAGAGAGAGAGAGAGAGAGAGGCAGAGACACAGGCAGAGGGAGAAGCAGGCTCCATACACCGGGAGCCCGATGTGGGATTCGATCCCGGGTCTCCAGGATCGCGCCCTGGGTCAAAGGCAGGCGCCAAACCGCTGCGCCACCCAGGGATCCCTGTTTGGCGGTTTCTTATAAAGTTAAATACACACCTACTCAGCAGTTCTACTCATGAGTATTTACTGAAGAGAATGCAAATATGTGTTGACACAAGTATTTCAAAATAATTGTTCATAGAAGTTTTATTCAGAATAATCAACAACTGGAAACAAATGCCCATTTACTAGTGGATGAAGAAACAAATTATGGACTACTCATACAATGGACTACTACTCATCAATAAAAGATAAAAGGGAAGGATTACTGATACACAAGACATGGATCAGTCTCTAAAGCCCTTTGGTGTGTGGAGGGAGAGAAAAAGGAGAAGGTATTGTATGAGTACATTTCTATGAAGCCCAAGAACTCACAAACTTAATCTAGGGTGATGAAAATTAGAACAGTGATTGCCTCTAGGACATGATAAGATTAGGTGGACAGGGTCATGAGAGGATTTCCCAGGGTGATGGAAACATTCTACATCTTGTTTGCAATTATGGTTACATGGATGTTCATAATTGTCAAAATTCATCAAATTCAACACTTAGGATCTGAGCATTTTCCTGTCAGTTTTTTAAAAATCACAAAGAACACACAACTCCAGATTTTTCAAACTCAGCACAATCTACATTCTGCAGAAAATTGAATTTTTCAACACGCTCACTCTCTGAGAATCTCCCAACAAGTCAACCCCTGACATATCCTGTAGTCTCCGTGAATGTTTCCAGCCCATTGTGTAGGACCAAACTTTCACAAATGGTTACAAAGTTCTTTACTTTCAGCATTCAAAAATCCAAACTCCATCATTTTGAGACTTATTTACTCCTAATACTCCCCCAAGATTTGATTTTACTATTGCTTCAAAATTAAAGACACTGCCTGTGTTACAACTCTCTCTACTGAGGTTACAAACCAGCCACCTACAATGTGTTTCATTTGAACCACACAGTATTTCTTATTTAAGCCAATATGCCATAATTAGAAAATTTCACACAAAATCCAAACTTCCAGATTTTCTTAAACCATCTAGCAACAATCAATTGGTGCTAAACTATGGCAGTTTTCTTTTCAAAGGGAAGCTGATTACTCTTTTTAATTAAATGTATCTCATTTTTTACTTAAATGCAACCCATGTATTGTTATGCCTACAAAAAATATATATATTCAATGGCAACATAACAGTATTTATTTCTAGCTATAGAAATAGGAATTTGGCTATAGAAAAGTCCCAGCTGTGCTCTGCTCTTTTTTCTTTTTTTAAGATTTTATTTATTTATTCATGAGAGACACAGAGAGAGAGGGAGAGACACAGGCAGAGGGAGAAGCAGGCTCCATGCAGGGAGCCCAATGTGGGACTTGGTCCTGATCCCGGGACTCCAGGATCACACCCTGAGCTGAAGGCAGACGCTCAACCCTGAGCCACCCAGGCATCCCATCTGTTCTTTATTTTTAAAAGGGAAAACAAAGTGTCTCTTAACACCTAATTGAGTTTGTTCTTGATATGATTATAAAGGTGAGAGAGAATTAAAAAGGGAATAACTTTTATATTGCAACTTAGCAATTATTTAATGCCAAGTGTGTAATAGCACCTATAAGCAGCTCCTGGTCCACCTAAAGTCTCCTTGCATGCAGCAGTAATGCTTACCCCAAGGTGAGAAACACTGGCCTCAAATCCAGATTCCTCTATTAAAACTGTGAGTTCCTTGAGGACCAGGGATGATGTGTCTTACTGATTTTTACATCCCTGGAACTAAGTACAATATCTAGCCCAGAGAATTAATATATTTTTTCATTAAATGGAGTCATTGGGTACTGGCTCTATAAAAATCTGTTGACTATGGGATCCCTGGGTGGCGCAGTGGTTTGGCGCCTGCCTTTGGCCCAGGGCGCGATCCTGGAGACCCGGGATCGAATCCCACGTCGGGCTCCTGGTGCATGGAACCTGCTTCTCCCTCTGCCTATGTCTCTGCCTCTCCCTCTCTCTCTGTGACTATCATAAATAAATAAAAATTTTAAAAAAATCTGTTGACTAGGGAACTGGAATGCAGTGGAAATGCAGACTTTTAAGATGGGAGCTGCCTCCTATTCTTCAAATAGAGAACTTGAAGTGGAGAAAAGACTAAAGTTACAGAGACGACCAGGCACATAGTCCTTCTAAGATAAACTGAACTCAGGTAAAGACATTGCTCTTTATAAACTGTTACACCCAACTTAAACATCCAGCTAATTTAGAGCATACTTCAGACAAGTCAAACTGATTAAAGGATATGAGGCCCAGGTTAAGATCTCCAAGGTGAGATGAAGGATATACAGCATAGAAACATCTCAGGAGGAACTTGGGGGCCACAGAGGGAGGTGCCTTTCTTAGCCAGGAGACAGTAATGACCAGTAATGACCTGGTAATAATATTAGCAATGGTAATAGTGATGATGATGATAACAATGAAGTTCATATTTAGTAAGCTTTTATCTGCACCAAGTGCTTTTCATGCAGCCTTTCATTAAATCTTCACTATAATCCTATGAAGTAGGAAGCATTATTACTCCCATTTTATATATGGAAAACTGTAACCGGCTCTCACCTCCTGGGATTCATACATTTGTGTAATCTTTCCCATAACTGTACATAGGGCCTGTGACTTGCTTCTAACCAACAGAATATGGCAAAAGGGATGGAAAGTTTGTGGTTATTAGTATAGATTATAAACTTGTCTTGCTAAGAGATTGTTTGGCTGACTTTGGAGAAGCATGCTGCCATGTTATACATACCATCCTGGAGAGACCCATATGGTAAGGAGTTGAGAGAAGACTCCAGCCAACAACCAGCAAGAAACTGGGGCCCTGAGTCTGGCAGCATGCAGGGAACTAAATGAACATTGTCAACAACCACTGGAACTTAGAACCAGACCATCATCACTTGAGCCTCCAGATGAGAAAGCAGCCTGGTCAAACTTTGAATTGTAGCCTTGTGAGATCTTGAGCAGAGGACCCAGTTAAACTGCACCTGTACTTCTGACCCACAGAAACTATGCCCTAATAAATGTGTGTTGTTTTGAGCCTCTAAGTTTATGGTAATTTTGTTATACAATGATAGAAAGCTAGTAATAAAAACTGAGGTTTACATAATTTATATCATTAAGGAAGGTATAGAACTTGGATTTGAACCTGATTTCAGAGTTGCTCTCTCAGCCACCCCAGGGAGATCTCCCTTGAGAGAAAGTTATGCAGGGCTGTTATCACTATCCTCTTTCTGCCTCAGAATTTCCTATACACATGTCAAATGCGTGAGCCTGGCTACCTGGGCTAATGTATTTGTGATGAGTGAGGGAACATTGTATTCTCTTCTGCTTCACTAAGAGCTCCACAAGAAAAGGACTACTTGTGTCTAGTTCATGCTATATCTGCCAGGCAACAGCCTAGTAGCTGATACACGGAAGGACCTGATTATGAATTGAAAGACAGTTAACAGTGGAAAACCTAAGAGTTTGCAGAAATAGTTCTCAGATCATCATGCACATATTAGTCACCTAGGGTGCTTGTTAGATACGTACAATCCTAGGCCCTATCCATATGATTCTGATTTGATAGGTCAGAATTGGAGACAGAGAAGGTACACAGTTAACAAGGATCCTAGGGCATTTGATGCAGCTCGTCTTTAGATTGCATTGTAAAAATTACCCCTCAAAACATGAAGGAAAATGGAAAGGAAAAGCCATGCTAGAGGCTAGAAGTGAGCACAAGTAAGATATAAAAGGGTCAGTTCCAGGAGGAGAGTCTTAAGCAGAAGTTCTCAGTCTGGGCTGCACATTAGAATCACCTGGGAAGTTTTAAAATCAAAATCCAAGCTCCACTTCACAGACCAATCATTTCTGAACCTCTAGGAGTACAACATGGGCATTGGGTTTTTTTCAATTGAAATAAAATTTATATAATAAAAAAATCACCATTTTCAACTCAGCACCATCTAGTATATTTCCAATATTGCGCAACTACCACTTCTATCCTAGTTCCAAAACACTGCCACCATACCAAAAGGAAACCTCACACCCAGTCCTCACTCCCATCCCACCAGCCCCTGGCATTCTGCTTTCTATCACAAAGCATTTGCCTATTCTAGGTATTTCATATGAATGGAATCACACAATATATACAATAAGCAAAGGTTGGAAACAACCTAAATGTCCATCAGCAGATGAAAGGATAAACTAAATGGCATATCCATACAATAGAATATTACTAAGCCATAAAAAGAAATGAGGTACTGATACAAGCTACTGTGTGGATGAACCATGAAAACATCACACTGAATGAAAGAAAGCAGCAACATTTTGTAATGTCCCCAGGAGATTCCAAGGTGCAGCCAAGGTTGACACTCACTGGTCTAGGCAATAGGCATAGTTAAGGCTGACTTAAATAAGACAGTCAGGGGAGGGAGGGACATTTCATCAAAGATGACCATTTGTGGATGCCTAGAAATGGCAGGAATGGGGATGAGGCATGACCACAGCAGTCCCAATCTCAGCATATGGTTACACAATTTAGCTCCTCTTGACCCTCAGCCAATTGATACAGTTTCATGGGGTCTCCATCTCTAAGACACAGGAGAAGGCCAAGGAATCCAGGGAGCAGTCATTCAGAAACAAAGTCACTGCTGTTTTCCTTCGGTGTATATGGAGACCAGCCTTTATGCAGCCATGGGCCCAACTTAACTTCCCAAATTCCATCTGAAATTTGACTTGCCACTTGCAGAAAACCCACCGCTCTGCCCCCAAAGTTAAAGTGGGACACCCCTCCAGGGTTCACTTGAGAGGAATGAACTCTGAAAAACTACTCTGATATGTATACCAAACTAGAATCACCCTTCTAGCCCCTTCCCAATCAGGGGAAGTGACAGTGTTGGTGCTCCAAAGTCTATGTGCATCGAATTTTAATGGAAAATATGGGTATGTCACTCACTGGAAAAACAAATCACAGCCCACACTGGAGCTATGTATGGCTTAATAACATGGCTGAGAGTTAGTTCAGGCTTTCCACGACTAGATTAAACCCAGGAAAATCAGCCGTGAAGCTCCCAGCAATATTTCTGCCAAATGATTTGGAGGAAAACCGACAGAGGTGCCCCTTAACTTTGCCTTCCCTGCACAAAGGGGTTCAGTTGGCAATGCCAAATGTGCTTATTGCTGGGGTCTTTCAAATCAAAGCAAGCTGAGCATCAACTGTCCTTCTGCCCCAGGCTAGAGGCAGATTTAGACCAAAATAATAATGCTGGCGCAAATCTGAACAGGCTAAACTCCCCCACAGCAAACCAGATTATTTTAATATGCATTCTCAGCAGCATTCCGTATTTCTCACAAAAGCAAATGAACATCCCCCTGCAATGAATTAAAACAAGAATTAATAAGTTCAGGACATGGGTTGGGGGGGGGGTAGTTGCTGACTGTACAAGAACATACTGCAGATGGCATTTTAAAGCCTAGACATCTCCATCAAAGACGCCAACACTCCTGTTCCAAATCAGACCTCAAGTAATCTCAGACTGGAGGACCCACTTCGAGGTTTATTTCAAGCTTTTTTGCTCCCACCCTTCCTCTGCTGACTTCCAGACCACCCCACCTACACTCAGTGGCCAAGTCTTGTTGATTTTACCAACTAAATCTCTCTGGAATCCATTCACTGCTCTGGCACCTTCTGGTATCATCATAAACCAAGCCACCAACATCTCCAGTTGTTTGGCTGTAAACACCTCCTAACTGGTCGCTCCATTTCTCCTGCTCCTTGTTACAATATGTACTTCACACAGTAACCAAAGTACTCTTTTCAGAATGCACATTCAAACAGATCACGCCCTTCCAATGGCTCCCTATTGTTCTGCGGGTTAACAATTAAATTACAAGAGATCTGAGCATGGTTTATCTTTACTGAGCATGGATTATCTCATTTCATAATTATGATGGCCCTTTATCTCACCAATGAGAGGTTAAGGAGGATGCTCAAGATGACACAGCTAACTCGTGTAAAGTTCCAATGCCTTAACACAAGACCTGTGTGATTCAGCCCCTCCCTTCTCCAACCTCACTTCCTCATATCCTCACTTGCCTTCCAGGCTCTTGCCACACCAAACTCTTTGAAGTCTCTCAAATTTACTGCATTCCTTTTGACCTAAGAGCCTTCAAACGTGCTGTCCCTCACCCTGAAATGCTGTTTCCACACTTCTTTATCTAGTTAACACATATCCACCCTCCACATCGTCCCTTAAGTGTCTTCTCATCAAGGAAGACTTTGTTTCAATAAAGCAGCTTTATTGAAATATAATGCAAATCCCAGACAATGCACCCACGTAAACTGTAAAATTCAATGGTTTTTAGTATCTTCACAGAGATGAGTAACCATTACCACAAACAATTTTGTAACTTATTCATCATTCCCTAAAAGAAACCCCATATCCACTAGCAGTCACCTCCCATTTCCTTCTCCCCACTAGCCCCTGGCAATGACTAATCTTTCTGTCCCTGTGGATTCATTTGCCTCTTGTGGATATTACATATAAATGGAACCATACAACATACGGCCTTTTATGTCTGGCCTCTTTCACTCAGCAAAATGCTTTCAAATCCCCTCATGCTGCAGCCTGTATCACTGTGTTATTCCTTTTTATGGACAAATAAGAGACCACATTCTATTTATCCATTCATAAGTTAGTAAACAGATGGGTTTTTCCCACGTTTTTAACTATTATGAACAGTGCTGATATAACACATCTGTACACATTCTGTGTGGACATGTTTTCATTCCTCTCAGGTATATACTTAGGAGCAGTGTCCAGGTCATATGATAAATGTATGTTTAACCTTTTGAGGAACTTCTGTTGAAGGAAGGCTTTCCTGACCTTCCAAGATTAAGGTTCTCTCTTGTCATTTGTATATTCTTTTCATAGTCTTTACTTCTCTTTCAGAGCACTTGTGACAAACGTATCAATGACCCAGGTAACTCTGGGCTTAAAGCCCGTAACTCCCTCTAGACCAACAAAGCCTAACCGAAATATGATGCAGCCACGCATTTACTTTCACATTTCTGTAGAGGTCACATTTTTTTTTAAATAGAACAGGTGAAGATAATTTTAATCAGATCATTTCTTTAATAAATATTATCCAAAATAACACTTCAGGATGTGTTAAATATTTTTAAAATATTAAAAACACTTTTCATCATTTTTTATATTAGGTCTTCAAAACCTAGTGTGTATTTTTTAATACTTCTTGCACATCTCAATTCATAACTCACATTTCAAGGGCTCAAAACCACACATAACTAGTGACTATCTTACTGGAAGATTCAGCTCTAAACTGTTCATTCCTGCCTGCTTTTGCCAATTACTGGATTCTCAGCCCCTTATGATGATGCAGTGGCTAGGATGTAACAGGTATTCCATCAATATCTGCTGAATACTGAAGGAATGAATTCAACCCAACTTCCAATCCTCCAAAAGCACTTCCAAAAATTCAACATGAACATAGATCCACCTGGTGTCTTCCAACAACTTGAATTTGTTAAGAAAAGGGAACAAAATGTGGGAATCCTGTATGCAATTGTGTGGGTTGCAAGGATCTTCTACTCTTCAGGCAAATAGTGTCTTTGTTGAAGTCAGAACCAATGTAACAAAGTTTTTTAAATGTGACACTATTTCGTTATATGATGTGTGTGATCCATTTTGAAAGCTTGAATTGCCTGTCTGGGGAAACCTATTTAATTTCTTCCCTTTTTTTAGAATGTTGGCTAATATTATTATAAAGGGAAGTAGCTCCAACAAGTGGGTGGACACGTACATGCATATATATATACACACACACATGCACACAAACACAGCTCATGAGTCCTGGGGCAAATGAATCTAACAGCAGCTTCCTAATAGCCGGCCCTCTTTGTGGTGAGGAAATAATAACCAGCACGTAAATGCCTGAATATACTCAACCATTCCCACTCTCTGCAAAGTTCAAATCTATCAATGATTTACTTCCTGGGTTCCTTGAAACCAGCTTTGTCAAAATTACTCAGAAACGGAATGAGGCCACACACTGCCCCCTAAAGATTCAGGACAAGGCAAGTCAGCCATGGTCAGTGCAGAGTTGGCCACACGTGATTACCCTTAGATGTGGGAAAGCAATGCCCTCCCATCGACCCTTGCCAGCCAGGTCTCCATTGCCTGGGCTGCAGCCAGAAGCATTCAGGCACAGGTGCATTAAGCAAGTATTGCTGAATTTTATTGGTGATTAGAGAGTTGTAGTCAATTACAGTGCATTAATGGACCAACTTCTTCACAATGTCTTCTATCCAGGTCCTTTGCCATATGACTTTGTAGTTCTTCCCACTAAAGAGTCAGGATGGACTTCTCTAGCCCTTGATGTTAGGTTTAGCTAATGGAATGTTGGTCTGTGTTTTGTGACCAAAAACCTAAAATGTGAATGCTCAATCCTTTTTCTTGCATTCTTATGCTTCTACTAGCATGATAAGAACATGTGAGCTTACTGGTCTCAGAAGAAGATAAGAAGCCCCAGAAGCAGAGCAGTGCTTCCCAGATGTACCCCACCCAAATCAATCAACCCTCAGCTGACTGACCCAAAGATCCACAAAAATAGTTGTTATATTAAAGCTATCGATTTGGCTTTTGTGACAATAGCTAACTGATACAAGAGTCACTGTCCCTTATTTCTATAGGTTTCAACAAATTTGAACAGTTATACAGGGATCCTCCAACTATATTTATGACTAAGTGAATTGGAGAACTAGTGTGACCCTGACACTTATCAGTCACCTGCCCAGAAACTAGTTATTCCTTTCTTCTTCCCTATCAACAGAACCGCTATTTTACTCAGGTACTGAGCTGCCTTGCCTCTAAGGAAGTGTGGCCCAGCCCCAGGAAATGGTTTGGCAAACTCTAAAAAAAAAACAAATCTGATTATTTACTGTTTTCGTAAATAAAGTTTCATTGGAACAAAACAAGGCCCATTTGTTTATGCACTGTCTATTGCTGTTTTCACACTACAATGGCAGAGGTGAGTAGCTATAACATAAGTTGTCTGGACCAAAAAGCCTGAAATATTACTATTTTTTACAAAAAAGAAAAGTTTGCTGTTCCCTAGTCTAAGGCTTAGATTCTAAATTAACCATGTTACTCAAATCCCCCTTTGCCCTGGATGTTTTAAGACTGTTCCTGAGGGACACCTGAGTGGCTCAGCGGTTGAGCATCTGCCTTCAGCCCAGGGTGTGATCCTGGAGACTCGGGATCAAGGCCCACATCGGGCTCCCTACATGGAGCCTGCTTCTCCCTCTGCCTGTGTCTCTGCTTCTGTGTGTGTGTGTGTATGCGCGTGTCTCATGAATAAATAAATAAAATCTTTAAAAAAAAAAAAAAAGACTGGTCCTGAGACTCCATTCTGACTGTTCTCTTGAGAGACTCCCCTCCCCCACTTCCTGTCAGCCCAGGACTAATGTGGCTGCAATGTAGGAACTCTGCTGGAATTTGCGGCAGAGACTTTGCCCCTTCCTTCTTGCCTTGGAGTGTTGTCATGTGAGGACTTCATATTTGGGTTGTGGCAACCTCCAAGACCCTAAGAAGAAAGGCGAGAGCATCACAGAAAAATCAACAAGAAACTCATTGTCTCAAGCTATTTATTTAGCACACCCTAGAATTGGCTATCTCTGGTGTTAGTATATAAGATGATGAACCCCTTCTGTTCAAGATGTGTGGTTGGTCCACTTGCTGGCTGATGCTGCCAGAGGCAGGTCTTGCCTGTCCTACTTGCCATAAAAGCCTATAGCCTATGCAAGGAACTAAGGAGGTGAACCCTACCACCATAATTTAGGCAAAGTAACCCATCCACTAATACATGAACTTGGCCTAATAGCATTTCCTCAGTCTTGCCAATCATATCAACTTGTCCTCTCACAAAAGGAGTAGGGAGAAATATGGAAACTCCTGTCCTAGTTTATGCTCAATGGGACAGAGGTGATGCTGGAACTTCCTTCCTCTATGGGTCAGAGGGGAAACCCAGGACAGTGCCAGGCAGGAGAGATGCAGCAATGGAGGTGATATTTATGGAGCATTAGATTCAGTTAAAACTGCATTCCTAGACATTAGATTTAAGAATGGAAACTTGGAGTCATGTCTGCTAGCATTCTTCTTCCCTCCAAACCAGAGGGAATAAATGTTGCTCTACCATGCCTCGGTGTAAGAAATGTCACATTCCTATTTCTGTAACTCCAGTTAAATCTGCTCTGAGTCCCCATACGCCTGGCAGGTGGAGAATTCAATCTTGTCATTATCGGGGCTTCTTACCCTTCTCCATGAGTTTACATAAGAACTCTGAGCTTACACATTGTTGGAAAGCCAGACAGGAACTAGGTCCCTGGAGTTCACCATTATTGCAGCTGCTCCCAATCTGTCAATACTTTGGAGCTGTCTGCCATAAGAGTACCCTCATATGGTCATTCCTGATCATATTCTTAGCCACAGGACCTTTGCTATAATAGGTCTCCACTATATATGCAAAATCCAAAAAGCCTTCTCTTAATCTCAGCTTCCTCTAAGATCAAGCCACTCCCACTTTCTTACCCCTAAACACAAATGCCAGCTCCTCCCCATCACTCCAAACTTTAGTAATGATTCAGATACACCTTCCTAAATGGACCTCAGTCAGTAAACCTCTTCACCTTCCCTCCTCGAGGAGACAGTACAGGGTTACCTGAGATCTTCAGAAGCCCAGTGATGTCCTCTCCTTTTGGTGGTCTGAGAATAGGAACTATACTCTCATGTTCAAGAGCTGTGTTTATCCTGCTCACCACTATATCCTCAGTGCCTGGCACACAGTAGGTGCTGTTAGTGTCTTCTGAACCGAACTATTAAGGTAAAGATATTAGCAGAAACCTGCCAAGCAACAGGATGGAAAACCAACCAATAACAAGAACAACCAAATTGAAGCAATCATGGCTTTGAGCTCTGAACACACAGGGCACCAGCCCAAATTTGGGCAATTTTAATACAACAGCCATTTTGCCTCCAAACAAACTGGCATCAGCTTGAGAAATCTCCCTCTGCCTCTTAAAGAGAGCCAGCTTCTTTTTCTTGAACTATGTAGCATTCCTCCCCAGGGTTGCAAAGGAGCAGTATCCACCCCACTATCACCAGGTGAGGACTACAGTCAAGTGCCCACGGTTAGATAGTTAATTAGTATATGTTAAAGGGGAAAACAAAATAACATACACATCAATTCATAGCCATCACCACTTTCTAGAGGACAGACCCCCATTTGTGGAATCTTTTGCGAGGCCAGACCCCCATTTGTGGAATCTTTTGCAAGGCAAGAACAAAATAAAGGGATAAGATCTCAGAGTCCTCAGCTATCTAGGAAGGAGGAGGTAAGTAGAAAAATGCAGGAGTGAAGCAAAGTGAGAGAGGTCAATGACCAAGACCAATAGCAAATCATGTGACCCTCTCCATGTCCCAAAACCTCAAACAAAGTTATCAAAATGCATCAATGCTTGTTGTGAATGGTTTATGCTTATGGAAATCAGAGCAGGAACCAAGTTTCTGGTTAAAAATGGTGGAGGACAGAGGCAGCAAACATGGACTCAAGTGCCCAGGAGGCTGGGGAGGCTCTAAGATACTGAACCTCCACCCCAGTCTCAATAGAAATGTAAGGCACGGATTGACACATCCATGGACCAAAGAATTTGTGGGCTTGAGTACATTGGTTCCTGAAGCAATGCCTCTAGGGCATCTCCTAGATTCATCACTTCCTACTGGGACTATCAACTAAAACCTCAGTTCCTCAGCCATAAAGCAGAGGTCATATAATCTACTTTAACAGGAAGTTATTGTGAGATTAAGAGATGATGACAGTAAAGATGTTCAGCACAGCATTTAGAACATGGCAAGCTCTCCCTAAATATGAGCCATCTCCACCTTGACCTCTAGATCTCAGAGGACATAGGGCTCCCCATGGACACAGTGGGCCCCAAATCAGGCTGAGTAGCAGAATCCCTTGGGGATACCCAAGCCCTGCCCAAGATCTGCTGAGTCAGAATCACTGGAGGCAGGGCCCAAGAATCTGTATTTTAAAGTTCATTAAGTGACCAATAGAACAGCAACTTTTTGACATTTCTTTTACATTTCTATCATTCTTAATATATTCACAGATATATATAACCATCACCAGAATCCATTTTAGAACATTTCATCACCTCAGAAAGGGGTCCCATACCCTTTAGCTATCACCCCACACCTTGATCCCATATGCCAGTCCTAGGCAACTACTATAATTTCTGCCTCTATAGATTTCCCTATTCTAGACTTTCATATCAATGAAATCATATAATATGTGACCTTTTTGTGTCTGGCTTCTTTCAGTATGTTTTCATGGTCCCTCAATGATGTAGCCAGTATCAGAACTTCACTACTTTTTATGGCCAAATAATACTCCACTGTGTGACTGGCTATACCACATTTTGTGTATTTTTTCACCTGCTGATAGGATTTGATTTACATCTACCTTTTGAATGATACTACTGTAAACATTCATTCATATTTGTATGGACCTCTGTTTTCCTTTATGCATAGACATATCTCCAAGAAAGATATACAAATGGTCAAAAATAGATGAAAAGATGTGCAACATAATTTGCCATTGGGAAAATGCAAATCAAACCACAATGAGGGCAGCCCGGGTGGCTCAGCAGTTTAGCACCTGCCTTCGGCCCAGGGCGTAATCCTGGAGTCCCAGGATGGAGCCCCACGTCGGGCTCCGTGCATGGAGCCTGCTTCTCCCTCTGCCTGTGTCTCTGCCTCTCTCTCTCTCTCATAAATAAATAAATAAATAAATAAATAAATAAATAAATAAATAAATAAAATATTTTTAAAAAACCACAAGGAGATACCACTTCACACCTGACTAGAATAAAAAAGACAAGCAACAACATGTGTTGGTGAGGAATTAAGTACACACACTGCTGTTGGGAATGTCAAATGGTACAATCACTTTGGAAAACAGTCTGGCAGTTAAATATTGAGTTATCATATGACCCAGCAATTCCACTTGTAGGTATAAACCAACTTGGGCTCTTTTAATCTGTGGGAAATGAACTATTGGTACTTAGCAAGAACAAAGAGCAGGAAAAGGAGAGAAATGGGAGTTGCAGACACAGCCTTCACAACAGGAGCTCATTGCTATTTGCCTTTCCTAGTGAGACTATCTCACTTTGATAAATGATTCTGGGGCTAAGATAAAATTATTCATAAGATGTGGACCCTCAGTGACTTCATCAGCTACTCACCAAAGAAACCACTGTCTTTCTAACCCTGAAGAAGATATGTTGGATTGGACTTGGTAAGCTGTGGTAAGTTTGATTTTGTATTTTATGGAAAATGGAGGGGATTTTCAAGAGTAATATTAACTACTGAATTATTTCTGTCCACATTGACTTTAAAACCTTCTGCATAAGGTCTGGCTTTCCTCTAATTTTTATTGCTTCTTTTTAAATTTTTATTGCTTCTAAATAAATTTCTAGTTCAACATATTCTAGGGATGATTTGATAAGAAACATATCTGCTTGTTTAATTCAGACTCCAATGGTCAAGCTATTGCTGAGCCCAGCTCTCCGTCTTCCCCCCCTAGGAAAGAAAGATGGATTTTTTTTTCTTTACTCAAGGATATAGATTTAAAAAAACAAACACTTCTGCATCTCAAAGCAGGCTGTACTTCCCGAGCTGCACATATTGATCAGCATTTTATTGTCAATTTTCTTTTTGTTGAAGGGGAAAAAAATATAATCTAATTATGTGTTTAGTGACAGTTGGGAATCAGTCACACTAAATCCAACTGAGTGTGTTTGCATGATTGAGGTGTTTAATTTGGGGACAAGGAGGCAGAAGCATTGGTCGTGTTTTAATGTAATTAGTACAGAATAACCCTAAAGGGCTGAAATATCACAACAGCACGAAGCTCATTCTGAAACAAGAAGGGATTCTACCTCTAGAACCGAGTCAGGCAGGTTTGTAGCTGCATGCACCATTTAAGCCATAACGTTTTATCAATGTCTCTTCAAGAGCCCATGGAATGTAGACTAGGAAAGACTAAAATATTCCACGTCTTGGCTATGCTTCTATAAAGGGAAATAAACTGCTCTGTAGATATCCCACACTGTGGCTCTCTAAGCTCCTGATTCCCAGATTTTTTTTATTTCATAAACCGGTAAAATATATACATATTTTTATTTGGGAACCAACATAAGGTTACCTCTTTGGGGGGAGGAGGGTAAGAGACGACTTTCATAAACTACCTATGTATATATCACCATAAGCAGTCAAGCTAGATTAGGTTTTGCTACAATAACAAAGAACTCCTAAGGAGTTGTTTAGGTTTTTTTAAGATTTTATTTATTTATTCATGAGAGACACACACACAGAGAGAGGGGGAGGGTAGACACAGGCAGGCGGGAGAAGCAAGCTCCACGCAGGGAGCCCGATATGAGACTCGATCCCAGTGCTCCAGGATCACACCCTGAGCCAAAGGCAGACGCTCAACTGCTGAGCCACCCAGGTGTCCTAGGACTTGTTTTTCTCAGTCATGGTACATATGCATTGCATGTCAAGAAGCAGGGGACAGAGGGGGCTCTGTTTCCACATTGAACTTACTCTAGGGCTTAAGCTAATGGAGGCTCCATCACCTGTAAGGGCAGTAGAGGGAAGACAGTGCTGGAAGACCATGCACTAGGAATTTAATTTCTCCAGCCCAGAAGCAACACACTGGTTTTCATTCAGTAGACAATGTACCTCCATCCCTAAACTCAATCCTAGTTATTCACCTGCACATTCACTTTGCTAGTAGTCACTCCACAGGAGAAATCAAAATGGCCTCCTTGGCAGTGTTAAACGGGAAATGAAAACTTGAGTTCAATTAGCTGAGGATGACACTGAAGCATTTCCCAGGAAAGCTTTCGGCAGCTCTGCCCATCCATAACCTTGCTAGCTTCCATTAGAGTAAATCACATTGACTCACAGCAAATGCAGATGAAGGACAAAAAGGTTCTTCTTCTGACAAAAATTCACCTCTCTCTCTCTCTCTCTCTCTCTCATTTTCCCTCTCCTCCCTCCTCTCTCTCTCTCTCTCTCTCTTACACACACACACACACACACACACACACACACATCCCTCAAGGCTGACCCCATTCAGCAAGCAGTACCCCTCCACTGAGCACCTGTAAATCTTGGTTTTATGACACAAACATGAGCAAGAGGTGACCCTGACATCAAGGAGCTTACAGTCCAATGGAAATAAACAGACTCGAGCACAGCAAGAGTTAATACGGGATGGAGCAAAAGAGCCAAATTTATCATTTGAGCATAGTATGCACTGAGGACTGCTTCCCAAACTGGGTTCCTGATCCAGAGCCAGGCCAGCTACATGAGACTCACATGGGGCCTTTTGCAAACATAGATCCCAACTGAGCCCCCAAACACCAGTTTTTCTGGAAAAGAGTCCCAGGAATTGGTATATTTAATAAATACCCTCCTGCACATGATTCTGACCCCTATGTGTTGGGGAAATATGGAACTATGGAAAACACCAAAGAATGTGCTAACATAAACCGTAAATGTTGACTGCTGTACTGACTACAGTGTCAGCATTCTGTGTGTATGATCCTAATACTTAGAGTAACCCTGCAAGGGAAACATTTGTGGGACTGACTGTGAGCTTTGTTGGTATCAGAGCCAAGTACCTATGATACTCAAATTCTGCTCTGCTATCTCCCTCCCCACCCAGAAGCCAGAGGGGAGCCCTCTTCCAAGTTTTAAAGAATGTGTCTCATTTTCCAAGGTCACTTGAAAATGTTAAATAAGTTGCTCAGGTTCCCAAAGCTTATAACTGACAAAATCTGGGGTTCAAACCCAAATCTGTCTGATTCCAAGGATGTCTCTACTTGCTTCAACCCTGGAGTCATCCTGGTGGTGGAGATCACAGAATCCACCCAACATCCATTTTTGTTTTTAAGATATTGCCTAAGGAACCTCTGCAAATATCTAGATAAGGGCTGTTTCCAAAAGAACCTGAAGTCGTTTTGCCATTTAAGACCCTACACAGTCAGGGAGCCAGAAGTCCTGCCTAGGTCCTGGTCCTGTTTCTGCACCTGCCTTGGATTTCCCTTTGTGTAAAAATAGCAGCAACAATCTTTGACAAATTGCCTCCCCCAGCAGAGACACAGAGGAAGGGTTAACTCCATTGGTTTTTTTGAATAGATGGTTTCAGGGTCAATGATGATTTCACAGGATAGAAAATATCACAGTCACAGAACACTCTGCATTCAAATAGAATGTTTTCATTTTCAAAGAGCCCTCTCTTGCCGTCTAATCTTATCCTACTGACAGTCCCAGGAGAGAAGCAAGCTTGGTATTCCTAACCCACTCTGCAGACAGGAGACTAGGCACAGCTCTTCCAGATGCCATAGAGGGAATGTGAGGATAGGGAAAGGCCACTGTCATTGGCTAGCCCCTTCCCCTACCCAATAGCTACTCCTAGATCTTGTGGATTTCCCACAGAGGGGATGGGGCGGGGGTCACTCACCTTTGCCAGTGAGAACCAGGACCCAACATAGCAAGGCCTGGTTATTTGGCCACACACTGTCTGGGATTTCCATGCAAGATGCATTCCTACCTCCCCTGAAAGTCTCAGCTGACTCAGAGAACACTTCCCTGAACCTCCAAGATTGGGCCAGCGTCCCTCATAACTGTCTGCCTTCCCCTACTACAGAACTTTTCAACCTACAGGTTGTACAGTACCTACAAAGATTAATAATAAATGGCAAAATCTAATGTCTACTGAGTGTGAATGATATACTTTGTGTCATCTTATTTCATCCTCACCATATCTGCAATAATAGGAGCTATTAAAAATCAATCGTCAGATGAGAAAACTGAGCTGCGGAGAAGTTGTATGACTTGCCAAAGGAGCCAGCTCGGAGGTGGTAAAACTCAGTTTGAGCCAAGGAGTCAGATTTCAGAGGCTGTGTTCTTATTAACTAGAGTCAGAGCCTTCCCAGAATCTACTAGCTAGTTAATAAGCTTTTGTTGAATAAATGAATGGACATATGAGCAGATGGATGGTTGGATGGATGGATGGGTGGACAGATGTGCAGATGAGGATGGGTAGGTATATGGTGGATAGATGAATAGATGAATGGGTGGATGGGTAGATGGATGGTGGGAGGGAGGGACTCGAACAGCATTGTTTGTCATTTATTCAGAGTCCTCTAAAAAACCGAAGGACCTCTCTCCACCTGTAAGTGGGTAGGTGAGAGGATTGCCCATGAAATACCCATCATTTTGGATAGTGCCCAGCCTCAGTCATTGCCCTCTAAACATTTCCTTTATTGACCAGGAAACTCAAAACCTGCATTGATAATTAATGCAAATTACATCTATAACTGAAGGTTGTTGAGCTGATGGCAATAGAGAAATCAATAATCAATAACTTGGCTATGTATATTGCTGCCATTCCAGCCAAGTTCCACCAGGGTTTTTAACCCCTTCGTCAAATTAAGCAGGCTCAGCTAGCCTTCCTAACTATGAGAAGAAGGAGGAGTTTATCAAATACTTAAAGTTCACCTTTTCTCACCCTCAGCTCTGAGACTCCTCCACCCCTCTAGGTCAGCCCTTATTCCAGCCTCTGGATTGACCCAAGTGACTACGTGCCCATCAAGTATCTTCACCTCTCAAGGCTTCCCTTCAGTCTGGTCTTCATCAAGAACTGGAACCGTTGTTGACAAAATCCAAGTCAACCAAGGTAAGGAATGGGTATAGGGAGCAGGACTCAGTCATGGGATCAAGGTCTAAGCCAACTTAAAGAAGGAAAGAATCTGAACAGCTATCAAGAGAGGCAGTGTGTCAGGGCACCTGGGCGGCTCAGTGGTTGAGCATCTGCCTTTGGCTCAGGTCATGATCCCAGGTCCTGGGATCAAATCCTGCATCGGGCTCCCTGCAGGGAACCTGCTTCTCCCTCTGCCTGTGTCTCTGTCTCTCTCTCTCTGTGCCTCTCATGAATAGATAAATAAAATCCTTGAAAAAAAAAGAGAGGTACAGTGTAGACTTTATATAACTGAAGCTGGAGAAGATCAGGGTCCCGTGGCAGACCACAAGCTAAATATTACATAAACTGTTTTTTACAAAATTGTAAACATCCATCCCCCCACACTGATCACTGTGCTTCAAATATTAGTAAGGCTTTTGCTAAGGACAAGTCAGAAAAAAAGGGGGGGCGCATTTTATGCACTATAGTAAGAAGGCTCACAGACAGGTACGTACCTGACACCATCTCCTGAGGGACTTCTGGGATTTGGGTTACATGTGTTTCATGTGTTCTCTCTCATTTCTGCTGTTGGAGAGCTGCCACAGTGAAGTGGTTAATATTATGTACCCACTGGGTTCAAATCCAGCCCCACCTCTAAGTGACAGTAGAACACCAGGCAAATTATGCAATTTTCCTGATTCTCCATGTCCACATCTATTAAATGGATATGTTTCATTCATTAGTCAAAATCTACCTGAGCATATGCTAAACACCAGAGACAATGGGAATCAGTGTAAGCATGGCCCCTGCCCCTGTGGTGATTATACTGTAGGAGAGGTCAATTACTCATCAAGAAATCATGCCCAGAGAAAATGGGTGGCTATAGCTGGGCTTGGACCTATAAAAGAAAGACATTTGATACTATGAGAACAGATATCAGGAACTTGCTGTGACTGAGTCAATGTGGCCAGGCTTTCCTTGAAACAGTGGTAAGTCAGCCTGCAGACGAGATGTTTACCAGGTGAAGGGGTGGGGGTGGAAAGAGCTTTCCAGGCAAGGAGAGCAGGATGTGCAAAGGCCCTGCAGCAGAAAAGAGTATTTTAACTATAGGAGCTTGAAAGAGACTAGAGAGAGCAAGTAAACATGCAAATAATCATAGCACCAGCCTCATAGAGAAGTTGCAAGGAAACCGAGACCCCCGTCTGTAACAAATTCAATAAACGACTAAACAATAATTCCTTCTAAAACAGGAAGGACAAGGTTCCTTGGTGGTATTTCCCATGAAAAGCTGCAGGGACTCAGAGGTCACATTGAACATCCTCCTTGACAGCCCCCCAACCAGAGGGACACAAATGCATCCTCAAGCTGGTGATACATGGGGCAGGGCCCAGGATGATTTCAGTCAAAATCAAATATCAAGAACCACACAGAATCTGCAAAAGGGGAAGAAACCGCTTTCAAAACTAGGTTGGTTTCTACTGAGAGTCTTTCAGATGGAAATTAAGCAGCTCTTCACCAGCGCCAGAGAGAAGAGCCTCTTGCCGCCTGAGAGAAAGAGCTGATGAATCAGGCACACTGGCGGATCAATCAGCCCGCGTGTGTGAACAAGTTTATGGTGGAAATGAAGGGCTTTATTTGTTTGGCAAAACATGATGTGGTTTAACCGCCAGGAGGGAGGAGTGTCTAAAGCATCAACACAACGGCTGTTGGCCTAGGTTTTCTAGAAGGGGGAGGCGGTGAGGACGAGGGCTTCCGTTTCATCTGTAGCCCCTTGCACAGGGATCTGGGGAAAGCTTTGCAGCCATCTGCGTGCTGTTTGCATCTCGTCTGGCTGGGCAGCTGTGCTCCAAACAAGGGTAGGTGGGGCAGCTCTTGCCCCTGTGTGTGAAAAGAGACGGGAGGGAAACCAACAGGGGTGACAGGGAGACAGATGCTAGGAAGCATTGCCTAGACCCAGGGGCTTGCGTATCCAACCCATCAGCCTCTAGGCCATGAAAGCAGCCCTAGAGGGTCTTCTCCATTGGTCCCCATCTGTGTGCCTATAGATAGTCCTTCATACGGAGACACACCAACACACTGACAACCCCCGCACAGAATTGGCAGATACGGTGAGTAAAAAGACAGGACACCAGTTAAACTTAAATTTCAGATAAACAATGAATTGTTTTTATGGCCCAAATGTTGCAGTAGGATACACCTATACTAAAAAATTTGTTAACTGAAAGTCAATGCTAACCGGCAACCCTAGTCCCAAACAAACACAACCTGAAATTTGGAAACTTATAGAGAAATACACACATGCACACATGCACACACAGACACACACACACACTCACACATGCCTTACAGTTGTCAAAGTGAAGGAGAAAAAGCAAGAGCCAAAATGGGGGGCCCACCCCTCCACACCTCCCCATCTTCTATCCCTGGGCTCAGAACAAGCCAAGCCCCTGCCAACTTGGGGCCACTTGGCATCCAGGTCCAGGTTGGGAATGCAGGTGCCCTGATACAGTGGGATGCTGAGCAGTACCTGCCCAGACCCCTGCTTCTGGGCTCTGGCCTGAAAGACTCACCAAACTCCTATGGGCCTTGGGAAGTATAGGGAATGGGCAGGGGTGTCTAAGACTAAAGGGTTATCTTGGAGCCCTCCAGATGAGGACCTAGAAGGAGCTCTGTTTCCTTTGGTTGGCTCCCACTGCCTCTGCCCCAATCTCTGTCCCTGCCATTCAGTCACTGGCTGAGCATTTTCTTAGCAGCTACTAGGGCCTGCTGCTAGAGTTGGTACTGAAGACACAGCTCCTGGTCAAACGGCAGTCTGGCTTACTCAACACTCAGCAATGACTCCCAGCACTTGCCAAATATGCACAACAAGCCAAATGTGTGGAAGTGGTGGTTACTTCACTGAGTCCTCCCAGAAGCCCAGAGAAGCAACCATTATTATTACATGATTATCACCCCCTACCTTTGAGGAAACTGAGGCCAGAGAGTTGAAATAGCTTGCTCAAGGACACACAGGTAGAGAGTGGTAATGCCTGAAGGAGGCAAATGCCAACTGTGGAACTTGCAGTAACATCATCAAGAATGTTTGGGAAAACGAAATTTCCCTCCAGTGTAAGGCCACCTGCCAGAGTTGGAAACAGAGTCCCTGCTAGGGGTGGCACCAGGGTGTGGACTGACCTAGGTGAAAGTGAGACAGCGAATGCCATTCTGGCGCATGCCCTTAGGCCTTAAGGGATGACCCCTCTAGAGGACGGCACCATGGAGAGCCTTAGGGAGCTGGTGGCAGGGAAACACAACCAAGACGCAAATGTAGCGCTGATCACCCTCTGATCTGGATACCCTGTTCCTAGAAACACCTTACAAAAACACAGGCACAGAGCACCAAGTGACATGTGCTGGAATATGTCACTCGGAGACCCATCAGTATAGGGTTGCTCTAAAGAAGGTACAGCGCATTCACACAGCAGAATAACTGCCTTGAAAGGAAGGTGGAGTCCAGATTCCAACGTGAAATGATGTCCAAGATATTTATCATTGAGTTAAACGGAGCCTTTTCCAAACAATAAACCTAGCATTATCTCATTTTTATGTTTATATTTAGATGGTTTATGTATTTATTCATGAGAGACATAGATACTGGAACTCGATTCCAGGACCCTGGGATCATGACCTGAGCCCTAAGGCTCAACCACCAAGCCACCCTGGTGCCCCCGATTTTTATTTTTTAAAAGATTAAAATGTAAAAAATTATGTGCAGCTATACATGCTTGTATACACACAGAGAAAGGTATGAAAAGATATACCTCAACCCCTCCCAGTGTTACTTCTGAGAAGCAAGATTGAAGAGAAACAGATAAAGGAGAAGTTTTGCTTTTTGTTTTCTATATAGTGATACTGTTTAAATTCTTTACAATGAGCAAATAATAATTTGTTTTTTGTTGTTTTTATTCATAAGAGACACACAGAGAGAGAGAGGCAGAGACACAGGCAGAGGGAGAAGCAGGCTCCATGCAGAAAGCCTGACGTGGGACTCGATCCCGGTCTCCAGGATCACGCCCTGGGCTGAAGGCGGCGCTAAACCGCTGAGCCACCTGGGCTGCCCAATTTGTATTTTTAATAAGCAGAACAAAAGCCAAAAAAAAATTATTCTCAGACCACGCAAACTCTTTCATCCAGCCTGATTCCTGCACACCAGGGCTTACGACTCCATCAGGTCAAAAGAGAACACAGAAGCAAAAGGGAAAATGAAGGTGGTAGATTTTGCCTCCCAATACCTTCCAATTTGAGTGAACAGGTTTCCAAGTCACAAAGTCTTCCTTATCCAGACATATAAGACACAAGCTGCAAAGCAAAGGTGCAAGCCCTGTCCAGGTTTTTCCAGGGCAAAAGTCTGAGACGCAAGGCAGGTCTGCACAGTCAGGGATGGAGGCCTGGACAGGAGGAGGCATAGAACCAAGGAGACCCTCAGGTAGCCCCTGCATTTCCCAAAGACCATCAGGCCTAGAGCCCCACAGAGCCCCCAAAAGTCTGTTTCTATGACACCCTGGAACACAGTGAGAGGAGCCAGGGAGAAGGAAAACAAGAAAATTCATAAAGCCCAGACACACCAGGACCATGGTAAAGGTGTCTGCTCTTCTCTGTGTTTTTGGAAATCCCAGCTTTCTCCTTTATGCCTTCAATTGTCCTTGCTCTGAATGCCAGCTCTCTTCTTCTCCTGTTGCCTCTACCATCCTTTTGGAGATTCTTCCTAGTAGCTTTTCCTAGGCCTCCTCATGCTCTGGGGCTGCACTCTCAGATCCCTAGCCTGCCCAGGACCCTCACTCTCCAGCTGTAAGGTGCAGGGGTCAGATGTAGCCAAGATTTTTTGGAGAAGCAAAGGCAGGAGCCCTGTTGGCTGTGAGCAACCTTACAGCTTCCTGTCGGCGCTGAAAAGAAAGGAAAAGACCAGCCCCTCCATGGATCAGCCCCATGAATACAGGGCTTTCGGCAGCCTCTGGAGACCTGTGCTGATGGTCAGAAGTCCTGTCACCTCCACATGAAGTTGGCTGCAAGGAAGCCCATGCAGAAAGCCCTGTGTTGCTCAGAGAACAAAAAAGGGAAATTAAATGCACCATCTGCTTATTAGTGAGAGCTTTTGAGGCAGACACTTAAATATGCATGCCTAGATATTATAAAACTTCAGGGGGAAATGTTAATTTCAATAATCTGAGTTCTTGTGCTTGCAAAAACCATCTTTTTTTCTCTCTCTTCTTGGTGATTTGGAAGTTCTGTACCTCAGACTCACAGCACCAACATAGTTGACCTCAATGGATTTGGGCAGCTGTGCAAAGTGGTACCCCAAACACTTGCTATGGATCCATTTAAGGGAAACAAGTAGGAAGGGAACAAGTTGCTATTCCCCACCCCCTCGTTTTGTCTCCCCTATCCAAAAACTGCCGGATGGTGACCTATCACAGGGGTAAAGAAAGCCCACTCAGAACCCCAGTCCTGCTTCTGCCACCAAAGGCCCATAAAGTTGAGACTGGAGGACCTGTCACTCCCTCTTTTGGAGTCCTGCAAGTTGAACACTTTTACTGCAAACTCTCCTCAGAACTACACACATTTCAAGGGCAGCTGTACTGACACCCTTGTGGGAGCCATGTGGGTGCAAAGCCCCTTAACCTGAGACTCTCAGGGTAAATATTTTTGTCTTTGTGAGCCATACAATCTCTCCCAACTACTCAACTCTCTGATTAGAGCAAGAAAGCTGCCATTGACAATATGTACATGAATGGGTATGACTGGGTGCCAATAAAACTTTATTTACAATCACAAGCAGGGGGCCAGCATTGGCCATGGACCAGAGTCTGTCTCCACCACTAGAGTGGGGTCTCCAGGAAAACTAACTGAACCGTCTTGCAGACCTGCACCTAGAACAGCACCTGGCACACAGGAGCTGCTCAGATACTTGGAATGAAAAGAGCAAATGGCCCTCAGTATTAAGAGGTGAAAATATCCCAATGGCACCATCTTGTGTCAAGGAATACTGTCAGGGCAGGGCTCTCCACTAAGGCTGGGTCATTTTCCAAGGTAACATGGAAAAGTGACAGCTGAGTGTTGCAAGGAAGACAGAAAGTTCTAGCGTCATGCACACAAAATACAGTTTTGCAAGAAAGTCAAGACCACGAGTGTCCCATGTTTCAGTGCACACACCCCGGCTGGGTGCTGAAATACCCAGACTTAGGATGAATCCAGGTACCCGCCCCATGCAACTGATCTCCATTAAAATTCCAGTAAGAGTCCATGAGCATGATATGTTGAATCCAACAGGCTCTCTTCAACACAACCAACCCTTATCTTTCTCTCCTGTCTGTGGAGCCACATGTCCTCTGCCTGCTGCTCCTCTGATTGCTCTTATAGATTCTTCTCCTTTCATCATTAAAATTTCCTTGGGCTTATACTGAAGCCCCTCTCTTGCCACTCCATTGTCTCCCCAGTCAACCTCAGGTGTCCCTATGGCCCCAAGTACCATCTGCATTGTTGACTCTCAAGTATAAATCTCCAGCCCCAGACCTGTCTATCCTGTTGGACATTGTCACCTGGGTCTGAGAGCAACCTCAGCCAGAGTGCAAAATCAAATTCATAGTCTTTCCTACCATTCTGGAGGTCAACCTCTCTCTGCCTCTTTCCCATTGCCATACCAAATAGATACTGAAGTTCTTAATGTATCTCATAAGTTTTCCTCTGTTCAGGCGTGCAACACCACCCACTATCATCATCATCATCCCAGCCACCACATTCCTGGCAGCAACCCTTCTGCAGCCCCCAAACTGGTCTCCCTCCTGCTCCTTCTACTCCAAATCATGTTCCAGAGAACACAAAGGGACAAGAACCATCTCAATGAAATGAAAAGAATCAAGAGGACTTTGGCTGGCAGTCTGCATCTTTCCAGCAGAGAAGCTCAAACCACCCTCTAGTTTGCCAGCACTGGGATTAAGTATTTCTGAAATAATTAAACCTAAGAGCTACCCAGCTCACAATCCAAAACTACTGCAGACACAGAGGCACCTGGCTTCCCAGAGTGGTGTGAACCATCCCTAGGTGGCCTATACTTCTCTGTTCTCGCTGAAAAGAATGCCCTCTTCCTCCCTGGAGGACCCTCCACCAACTTCCACCCCACTTTTGGCCCTTGGAGGACGAGTGAACCTCCTACGGTTTCTCACTTGCACATAGAAGCTTGCCTCACAAATTGTAGGAGAGCCCATGCAGCACCGTGTTCCAGTGGGTGGCCATGTCTTCATGTCAGCTTGAGAGATCGTTGCCAGGGAAATATCTATGTCTCAGCAGAGAAAGCTTCAGCCCTGTGGAGTCCAGCTGTGTTCAAATGGGAATCCAGAAACCCAGATGTTGGTCCAAAAGCTCTGTCGTGGCAAACCAGCTTTGGAATTCTCCAGTGTGGGAGTAAACTGAGTGCCACCTGCTCTGTCTGCCCACACCCTTGCCTCCTAGAATCCTGGACCCCGAGAACCAAGGAGGAAACTAGAAGGAAACCAGTGAGTTCCACGAGGAAAGCTGAGATGTCACCTGAATCCAATCTGATGTTTAAGTGGATAATATTCCCCCTTTGCACCTCACCAAATGGGGAAGGGGATAGAAGACAGATTCTGACTCTCCCAAATAAGTAAAAATGGAATTGACCATACACTTTGTATGTTTCTATGTCTAAATGCTATGCTAAGCCTTTTCCATTTATTATCCTGTAATTGTATTAAATACCCACATAACCGTCCACTAAGGTTGTAGCTTACTCTCTCCATTTTATAGATGAGGAAACTGAGGCCCATGGAGGTTGTATAAATTTCCCAAAGCTACATAGCTCATAAATGGTACAGCAAGAATCCAAACTTAATACCTACTCTCTGAAACATGTTTGCAAGTATAGACTAGGGGCTTTCAGACAAGGTGATTTCATCTGTGTCCTCCCCAAGCCCTCTTGGGACATTTGGCAATGTCTGGGGACATTTCTGGTTGTCGCACTGGTGATGGAAAGGCAGTGTTAATGGTATCCAGTGGCCATAGGCCAGGGTTGCTGCTAAGGATAGCCCTCCCACAACAAAGAATGATCTGGCCCCAAAATGTCACTAGGGCCAAAGTTGAGACCCAGGTACAGACCATCACCAGTGAGAAGGGAAAGACCTGCAGCCCTAGACTCCCCTCTATAGGGGGCCCCCTGCTGATGATAACCTCCCTGGCCTCAACCCTGGGGATCTTGAATGGGGATTCCATCAGGGGATTTCAAGCTCTGTCCAGGACAACCCAGGAGTCTATGCCAAGCTTCCTGATCTTGAGAAAAATTGAACAAAGAGCTAAGGTTGATAACCAATTACCTAGAAGAGATCCTTCTCCTCCACCCAGGAAGAGCTGCAGGCCAGACTCGCCCTGGGGTCACTTTAAAGGAGTCAATAAAGGCTCTGGGAGGATTGGTTCTTTGATACCTTCTCAGCAGCACTGGTCCCGAAGGGGGCAAAAGGAGTCTGTGAAACTTCTGATCTCTGGTTCAGATGCCCCACACACCCGGGTAGGGGATCAGTCCTCACCAGGCACATACCCTCCTCCTGCTGCACCTCCAGCAGGACTGCACTGAGATGGCTCCTGGGGACTCATTTTCCCTCCTAAAAGCACCCCATGGCAAGCACCAGAGGAAGCAACCACCTTCCCCTTCAAGGCAAGAGCCAAACCTGGGAGCCACTTTGAGGGACAACCAGTCACATGTAAACCTCAGCCATCCAAAGCACCAAACCCAGTGAAGGGAAAGGGTATTTTTATCCTTTAAAAATGTGTATATACAACATGGACAGGAAGGTGATGCCCATGCAGCTCCTGCGAAGAAAAGCCCAAAATGATCTGCACCTAAAAATAATCCTCTATTAAAGAACAAAGATGTTTTTAACATTTTAGCCAAGCTAATGGTCTATACAGACAAAAATTTCATGAAAAACATTCTGTTCTTCTTGATCCATTTGGACATAGTCTGTGAGTGAAGAAATGGACTCTCCTCAAAGAAATAGCTGCTGCTCCTGGCACAGCCCAAACTGCTTCCTGGGTTCTTTAAAGAGAATATTCCTGTAGAAAATGGAAAGAAGGAGAAATCTATCTGACAGGCATTCTGGGCAGCACAAGCCTGGCCAACCTTTAAACTTATAAACCAAGACACCATCGCTGTGAGGGCCCACTTCCCCCAGAAGATCCAGGTGCCCGAAAAGGAGAAAACTGTATTCCAGAAACGACAGTTTCTGTCTAGTTATGACATAATCCTTCAACCATGGGATCTCCATTTCCCTTTGTGAACTAAAAAGTTCAATGGGATTTCTGTCTTTTAAAAATTTCATCATCTGCTCATAATTCCTTAACCTCCAGAAAGCATTTAATATAAAGATTCTGGCCTAAGACCCTCATCTCTTGTGATGCACCACCAGAACCAAAGATGACAGCGAGTGAGCTGCATAGAGTGAATGTCAGTATTAAATCACATTTATTGGGCACATACTATGTCCTGGGCTCAATGCTAAATGCTTTCTATGGATAAACTTAATCTCGGGGTTAATAACCCCATGAAACCCTATTGACATCTATCCATTTCACCAAGGAGGGCACTAAGTCTCAGAGAGGTTAAGTAACTTGCTCTGCGTCACCCAGTAAAGGACGGCCAAACCCACAGTCTTAAGCATCCCCCTGCCTTGGTCACTTCCTTGCATTCTCATATCCTGGTCTTTGGCAAAGTCCCAAGTAATGAAGCTAGTTAGAGACAGGGGCTTCTTTTTTTTTTTTTTTTTTTATTTATTTATGATAGTCACACAGAGAGAGGGAGAGGCAGAGACACAGGCAGAGGGAGAAGCAGGCTCCATGCACCGGGAGCCCGACGTGGGATTCGATCCCGGGTCTCCAGGATCGCGCCCCGGGCCAAAGGCAGGCGCCAAACCACTGCACCACCCAGAGATCCCAGAGACAGGGGCTTCTAACAATAAAAGTTTCACAGCACTGCACTGCCCCCATAATCATGTTTCTAACCCAGGCCCTCTCCTCTCACCATACTGCGACACATCCCTCTCACTCTTTCCACAATGTGTCCCAATGAACCTTCCATAAGGATTATCCTTCTCCTGGCATCTCTGAGAGAAATTCACCTGGTTCTGGCAACCAGGTGACCCACAATCTGAACACAATCACAACCACAGGGAGGTGAGGTCTCAGAAGCAGCGCCTGGGAGAAGCTCCACACTGGGTCAGCTGGGCTTTGATGCAGCCTGGTGAATGGAGGCATGCTGCAGCTGCCTGTGTGGATTTGGGAGAAAGAAGGGGAACTCTCTCATGGGGCTCACTAGCTGCTAATCAAATTTTTAAGACAAGCTCCGCCAAGCAAATGGTCAAGAATAAAAACATTTGGAAGAAACAAAAAGGTCAACACCATTATCCATTAAAAACTCTCAAGGTGGCAGCCTTTGCCATGGGGATGGCTGTCCAGCCAGCCCTCATCTGTCCTCCAGACTCATGTGCTCTCTAAATGTAAGGTCAGCCAGGTCACAACTGGAAGATTCAAGAGAAGAATCAGAAAGTGGGGACTGAGAGGTCAAGCTGGCCACTGAGCTCCATCCCACACATGCCTAGTGACTCACATAACCATGCACATATGCAACAAAACACCCTCCCACGTACCCAGGGCCAGCAGGGACCACAGCCAGGTAGCACCTGAGGGGGTGCACAGAACTTTGCCTCACTGTCCCCCCTCTGAAAGGATAAGGAGAGGAGAGTGACTTCAGAGATGAAAGCCACCTGCCTTCTCTCTCAACTCTCACAGCCCGACCGAATGGGGAACAATGACAGGAAGATGCAGGGCAGGTGAGGGGCATGGGGTGAGCTGCTGCCACCCACCCGCTGACAGAGCAGGGTTTAGCAGGACCTGTGCTAGGCTACTTCCCACCCAAGCCCCTCACGGGGGAAGAGAAGCACACAACCAGTAAAGTCCCAGAGAGACACGCAAAACAGCCCAGGAGGGAGGAAGGTGCAGGGTGAGGGCTGCTCAGAGCCCTCCCTCCCCTCGCCCCAGGATAGAGTTTCCCCTTCCCCTTTCTGGCTAACCATAGAACCCACGGGTCTGCCAGCCAGATACGGACGACAACGACGACGTCGTCGTGGGAGAATCAGCAAGTCGATGCAACATAAACAAGAAGGGGGTTGCCACCAACAACCAAGCATCTAGTTTCTCAGGAGGTCCCCAGGAGCTGTCACATCGCGCCTGCCCGCAGGAGTTGCTGCCCAATCAACTTGGACCTGGCGGCCGACGGGGAGCATCCCAGCTCACCCCACCCCACCCCACCTCGAGCCCCCGTCCCTCCTGCGCCGGCCCCCCGCCCCCCCGCGCCCCGCTCACTTACACCTCTGCCTTCGCCACCTGTCTGGGTGCCGGTCTCTTCCCTGCCCAGACGTGGCGCGTCTTCTCCTTCCTCCTGCGCTGCGCTTCCTCCCTCCAGCCCCAGCTTCAATCTCTTCTCCTCCGGAGGGGCATCCTCCTCCTCCCGCCTCTGCCGGCCATCCCTGCCTCTGAGCTTGCCCGAGTCTTCGGGGCTGCCAGAAGGGCTGGCCATGGCTCCAGGGGGCTGTGCCTGCACTTGGGGAAGAGAAAGGACCCAGCAGGCTCCCGAACCCAGCGGCCTGTCGGTGGGAGAGCGGGCTTCTGAGCGCGGGCTCGGTGGGTTCGCGCGGCTCGGCTCAGAGCTGGGCTCCTCCGTGGACCACTCCTGTCTCTCTGCCGCCCCCTTCTGGCTTCTCACGCATACCGCAGGCACGCGTGGAACAGGCCTGCGCTCCCCTCACCTGCGAGGGGCCAAGGCCCGCTCTAAGCAAAGCCCTGCCACTAGGTTGCACCCCTATGGTCAACCTGACCAAGGAAGGGAGAGAGAAGGAACAGTGTCCTACGAGGATGGACACCTTGGTCTTTGGTACTACTCTGCATCTTGGATGATTTAGAGGTGGCTGGAAAACAGGCTGCTCAGAACAGATCAAGAATTTAGCCTGGAGGATGACAGGCTTCGCGCAAAGACACCACCTTTCAAAGATTTGCTTACCTAGCGAGGATATTGATTGAGCATCACTAAGGGCCAGGCACTGCCCTGTGGGAGGGGATTATAACAGTGACAGTGGCAGGCATTGTCTCTGCCCAGGTAGAGCCCAGTGCCTGGTAGGGAAAGTGTTGATTGATTGACACCGTCAACGGGGCAAATGGCTACAAAGGAGGACTACTGGGAACAAGGGAGCCTAAAACAAAAGAGCCTCAGAAGGCCTGGGTCTGGGAAAGGGGCAGAGGAAATGAACACTGAATGGAGAGTTACAAGATGAACAGCTCTCAGCCAGGTAAAGGGTGTTCGGGCAAAGGGAATAGCAGGTGGAAAAGTCCAGAGGCTGGGAGGAAGGCAGCAAGAAGCCTGTGGGGCAATGGGTGACGGGCACTGAGGGGGGCACTTGACAGGATGAGCACTGGGTGTTATTCTGTATGTTGGCAAATTGAACACCAATAAAAAATAAATTTATTATTATTTTTAAAAAAAGAAGCCTGTGGGGCTGCAGCAGGATGGGTGAGGGAAGAGAGGTGTGGTAGATAGAGAGGTAGCCAGGGACTAGGCATGCAAGGCCGGACCAAGTAGAGAACCACTGCAGGGACTCAGCACGGCAATAGTGCTGATGGGCAAAGGGAGGAGACTTGGAGAAATATTTTGCAATGATGGATTGACAAATCTAAGTGAGCACAACACGCTCTTAGCATCAATGTGGGACTACTTTCTCAGGAGTGTTAGTTGAACCAGGAGGTTCTGGACATTTAAGTGTTAACACTATCCAGGGAAGGGTGAGTGAGCACCCTAAGTTCCCTGAGCTTCCTCAACCAAGCATTGAGACCATGCTGCGATTTGCTTGTACAATTTTTCCCCCACTAAGCTCCTTTAGGCAGTCACTGCCCCTGCCTTATTCATGATTTTATTCTGAAAAGCTATTGAGTTGGGCAGCCCATGGGACGCCTGAGTTGCTCAGTGGTTAAGCATCTGCCTTCGACCCAGGGTGTGATCCCAGGGTCCTGGGATCGAGTCCTGCATCAGGCTCTCTGTGGGGATCCTGCCTCTTCCTCTGCCTGTGTCTCTGCCTCTCTGTGTGTGTCTCTCATGAATGAATGAATAAAATCTTAAAAAAAAAAAAAAAGGTGAGTGGCCCATAGTAGGTGCTCAAGAAACATTTGTTCCATGAGTAAATGGATCTACTCCTACCCAGGGTTCTCTGCATCCTACAGCTTCCCCTTCTTGCTCCAGCCCCTTTCTCTCTCCTCCATCTCTTCTCTCCTCATCAGCACAAATAATTCTAATAAACATGGGTGAGCTTTGACGCCCTCATATTACTTTCCATCTAAATCTCACAACAAGGGATCCCTGGGTGGCACAGCGGTTTAGCGCCTGTCTTTGGCCCAGGGCGCGATCCTGGAGACCTGGGATCGAATCCCACATCGGGCTCCCGGTGCATGGAGCCTGCTCCTCCCTCTGCCTGTGTCTCTGCCTCTCTCTCTCTCTCTCTGTGTGACTATCATAAATAAATAAAAAATAAATAAATAAATAAATAAATAAAAATAAATCTCACAACAACCCTGTTATAATCCCCAATGTACAGAGGTGGAGACTAATGTATAAAGAGGATAAGCAACATGTCCAAGGTACTCTATAGTGGGAACTGCTGCCACCGAACTGGGAAACCTAAATACAATGGGGTCATTGGATCCCAGGATGGCAGAAGCCAAGTGGCAGCACTCAGTAGCCAAAGGCATAGTTACTATGGATAGTACTGTCAAAGCAAAAATCAGGATAGTCTGATGAGCACAGAACTATGGCATTGGCAAGCTGGTCCCTAGAAATGAAATAGATGGACAGCCTACTGAATTCGTACTGATCTGAATGAGCAGAAGAATTCTAGGTCAAGTAAACAAAAGTTTAACTCGAATCATAAAAGCAGAGTCATGGCCCCTCAATAAGTTCCATGACTGGAGCCAGTATACAGACCAAGGAGGCTGGGTCCCCTTGAAAAAGGATCTTGGTACGTTGCCAAAAACTGTATAATGTTCATCTTCTTCCCAGCCTTCCCCAAAGGTCCCTGTGGCCTTTTCTCAGAGTGACTGCACAGAGGAAAATGGGAAAAAAAAAAAAAAAAAAAAAACAGGTATTTCCAGGATCAATGGACATGGGCTATAAACCAACACTAATTCCAGGAGACCCAAAACATCAGTGGGACCCACCAGAGTAAGGGTTATGTAGATCAGATAGCCAATAGGGTTTTAGCTCCACTGTCTCACAGTGGACCCAGTGGGACTCCAAACCCATCCTGTGGTTATTATGCAGTGATAGAGCCAGGATTCAAATTTAGGGTGTCCAACTAAGAGACTGTGCTCTTAACCACAAAACAGTCTGACATTTTTAGGAAGAAAGTCTAACTCATGATCCTGGTCTCCCCACTTCCAGCGTGGCCCAAGGTCATAGTGTAAACCTTGTTTTCTGCAGCATTTGAAACTAGGCAGAAAAATGAGAGATAATCAAAAGGTTACACGGCCTGACATCAAAAGAAAGGACATGAGTTTACCAAACCCGTAGGGCTAGATCCCCCAGGGGCCACTCTTCAACTCTCCAGCAACTTGACTAGATCTGATAATGATCAAGGTGAGGGAAAGGCCAGAGCAAAGGTAGGTCCATTGACCCTGGCCTGGGAAAGTGACTGGCCTCAGGCAAAGGTAAGTCAGCATGTGCAGGAGTGGAGAGAGCAAGAGATGCAGGCAAGGGTACCAATAGCATCGGCTATCGAACTGAAGCCTGCTGTGGTCAGCCAGCTCGGGCCAGACAGAGGTAAACAGGGTGGTGATGGGGAAGCTCCTCTGGAGAGTCTCAAAGATGTCCAGATTCTCACCCATCCACAGTAGGGTTTAGAGGGCAGGTTTGCTCAGCTGGGGCTCTTGGGATAGAGTCCGATTGGAGCTCTGGCTTCACTCTTAACTGCATAACCTTATGCAGGGAAACTGACCTTTGGGAGGTGCAGGGAAACTGATCTTTTGGAAGCTTCAGTTTTCTCATCTGTAAAATAGGTATAACAGTACCTCATGGGGATTATCGTGAATTCAACAAAATTGTGTAAAGCTCTTAGCAGGACACATAATAAGGACTCACAAAGAAAGTGTATCATCTGAAATATCATCTGAAACTAATGTGACATTATGTGTCAATTATACTCAAAAAAAAATTTAAAGGAAAGGAAGTGTATCTACTTTAACTATCATTAACTCATGTGATTTTCTTACAGGGACTGCAAGTCTGGCCCTGTAGCTGGAGGGTCCTAAGGCTTCAGATGTGCTAGCTGAGAAGAGGGAGACTGAATAAAGGATGAGACTGATGAGCCAGAATCAGGAAGTCAAGGCAAGAGTCAGGGGGCAGGGGGACAGCCACGTCCCACACTTGAGCCAAGATGGCCAAAGAAGCTCAGAGGCTGACATCTTAAGAAGCTGGTCATGAGGGCAGCCCCGGTGGCGCAGTGATTTAGTGCTGCCTGCAGCCCAGGGCGTGATCCTGGAGACCCGGGATCAAGTCCCACACTGGGCTCCCTGCATGGAGCCTGCTTCTCCCTCTGCCTGTGTCTCTGCCTTTCTCTCTCTCTCTCTCTCTCTCTGAATAAATAAAATAAAAAATCTTAAAAAAAAAAAAAAAGAAGAAGCTGGTCATAAATTAGAGCAAGAAGAATGTAAACCCCATAGCTATCCTGCTGAAATCCCTCTTGTAAACCTCTAACCATTTAGGAGATATAGGGAGGAATTCAGTGCTTAGGACCACCATTTCCCCACTAATGCCCACCTTGGATTATTAGCTGAGGGTCAGGATTCTATCAAGATGAGACAGTGTCTCCCGAAGCTTTCACCCACCTGAGCTATCCAGGCACTGACCCCTATAAGGGCAGACCTCTGGTTCCAAAGTATTGCTGCTTCCTCTCCGATGAGAAACCCCAACAGGGTGTACTGACCCCTCCAAACCTGTAACTTTTTCAGGCATCTTCCCCACAAGCCATGTAACTCCTTATGCCATCTATTTATCACTTACAGTGTAACCTATAACCTCGTATATAAGCCAGTATAACCTATAGCTTGTAACCTTGGTTATCAGCCATGACCTCCAGCATCAGTCATGACCCTCAATGTCAGCTGTGACCCCCATGACTCCCAATGTCAGCCATGACTCCCAATGTCAGCCATGATTCCCAAGGTACTGAAGAGTCAGGATTTGTGCTGTTCTGCACCACTGCTGAGAATCCCACAGATGCTATCTTACCTGCCATCAGGATCACTAGGGACAGGGTGGCTTTTTCCTCCCAGACTGTACTCTCAGGTGGCCATGTATCCTTGTTTATAATCTCTCAGGCCTCTACTCATTTGGAATGTATGTATATCTCTGTGTCTTGCACCTGTAAGTTACACAGGGACCCATAGTTACAAGGGCCATTAACAAGCTTTCCTTTTTTTTTTAAGATTTTATTTTTATTTATTCATGAGAATACACAGAGAGGAGGGGGAGAGAGAGAGGCGGAGAAGCAGGCTCCATGCAGGGAGCCTGACGCGGGACTCGATCCTGGGTCTCCAGGATCACATCCTGGGCCGAAGGCAGCGCTAAACCACTGAGCCACCCGGGCTGCCCCCATTAACAAGCTTTCCATTAACAATCTCACTATGAGGAAATAATCCTGCTGGTGGTTTATTATTACTTTTAAATTTTCTTTTTAGGGGCACCTGAGTGGCTCAGTAGTTAAGCATCTGCCTTTGACTCAGGTCATGATCCCAGGGTCCTGGGATTAAGTTCCACATCCAGCTCCCCATGAAGAGCCTACTTCTCCCTCTGCCTATGTCTCTGCCTTTCTCTGTGTCTCTCATGAATAAATAAACTCTTTAAATTTTTTTTTCTTTTAATATTATCAAGATGCAAGTGACATTCCAACAAGTCACCAGATTCCAGGTTCAAAAACGTGACTTCTTGCCCATCTCTTACAGGGGTTTTTCTCCTTTTCTCAAGGATTATTGCAATACAGATCTTCATCTACTTAAACAATTCATACACAAGGATTCTGAGGGTGTCTCCCACACTCCCCAGAACCCAAATTTTTCCCTCCTCAGTTCTGAACCAAACTGGCGAGCAGGCATCTGCCAGGACAAGAGTGTAAACATCAGACATCAGTGTTTATCTAAACCATTCCTGCTAGCCCTTCCTTGAGGCATCTTGGGCATATGAATATTTGTCTTGATTATCCAAATCTCCCCTCCTCTTGTTCTTACTAAGTAGGTATGCACTGTGTCCCATTGTTTCTGCCACGAAGTGCTGATTGTTGCAAGAGCCTTTTAATATACACACAACACTTACAACAAAGACAAATCCTTGCCTTCTTCTTGGCACAACTGTACCATAAATTGCAGAGTTTAGAGAAGACAGCATTAAAGGCAGCGCCCACACAGCCTGTGTGCATGAGAGACAGCACTGGGAGAGGAGGAAGGCAAGATCCTCCCCATCCCGTGCCTAACACCATCATCTTGAGCCACAAGACTGCCCCCAGACAGGGCTATGGGGCAGTGATGGGACTGAGTACAATGAGTCCTGAAGTAGGCAGGGGTCCCAAGCTCAGAAGTTTCTGGACAGACCCCCAGCCAAGCCTTACAGGGCCCTCAGGCTTTCAACATCTCACACTCACCAGAGCTTGATGCTTAAGGGCTCATTTTTGTGTGTCACATTTTTTTTCCAGAAAACTCTATGAAATTCATTGTGTAAAGGGGAGATTAAAAGGAGTTTTTGTGGGCAATGGGATAAAAACCCATAATAGCTCATGAACTATTGAACCCGCTAAAATTACATGTGCATTATTTCCATTTTTCTCAAAGGAAGATATAATTCTGCATTCAAATTTAAAAAGGGTTCCAAGATCCCCAAAAGAGGCAAGAACCACCAAATTGTGTATTTGCTTTAATATTTAAGATAGTTTGATCTTACATATGACCAAGAAAAGGAGAAAAGGGGATTTGTCATTATTTGGATACTTCTATCATGTGAGGCACTTTATGTAAACTATCTCATTTCTTTCTCATACTAACTGTATAAAGTAATTATTAGTAGCAGTCCCATTTTTCAGATAAGAAGACTGAGGACAGAGAGCACAAGTTACTTCCACATGCCATCCAGTTGATAAGAGCCATATGATATTAGCAAAATAACAATAGCTGATGTTTTTGAGTTCTTACTAGGTATCAGTCACTGTTCCAAACACATTATGTGGGGATCCCTGGGTGGCTCAGCAGTTTAGTGCCTGCCTTCGGCCTGGGGTGTGATCCTGGAGTCCCGGGATGGAGTCCCACATTGGGCTCCCTGCATGGAGCCTGCTTCTCCCTCTGCCTGTGTCTCTGCTTCTCTCTCTCTCTCTCTATCTATCTATCTCTATCTCTATCTCTCATGAATAAATAAATAAAAATATTTTTAAAAATAAAATAAAATAAACACATTATGTATGTTAGCTAATTACATCTGCATTGTAAGCCATTGAGATAGATATGATCATCCTTATCATCACTCTCCCCATTTTACAGATGAGGAAGCTGAAGGTCTGAGAAGTTACACAACTGATCCACAGTCACCCAATTAGTAAGTAATGGGACTTGCACTTCAATTGTCTGCCTCAAGCCCATGCTCTTAACCTCTCAGTGACATCACCTCCTAGAACTTCCTGGTGATCATTATAAGATCAGGCTGATTCAACTGTTTATGACCAGCAAAGACCACAATGTGTCCTGTAGTAATTCCAGGGTTAACATTAGCAAGAGCCTCACCTTTAATTTTTCTCTTATGCTCAAACACCACTTACCATCCAGGAGCCTCCACATCTATTATTCAAAACAACAAAGAGAGTGGAAAGCCCACCCAAGACCACACTAACTGAAGGAAATAAGGTTTGAACCCAGGTATGTCTGTCTCCTGAGCCTGAGCTCTAAGCCACGATGCAACTGACTGACCAACATCTTATCTTCCTGTATGGAAATTCCTGGGCTTGGTGGAGAGCTGTGAGGTTCTTGGAAAGTCCCTGCAAGGCACAGAAGATAAACAGTAAGTCCCTGGTTACCTCCAGAAGATTATACCAGAGAAAACCAATTAGTAACCACATGGGTTTGGAGACGCCCTTGACTATCCAAATAGAGTAGGAAATTCCCCCATCCTTTGGGCTGACTAAGAGTCAAAGACTCCTGAGACAGAACAGAAGCGTCTCTCATTTTTCCTTCTTCAGAGCTGCCAACCGTCAGGAAAATTCCCAGTGGGCAAGGCCATCTGTGTTTCTGCCCCAACTATATTGCCCTGCTGTTCTATGAGAATGAGTAAGACTATTTTCTAACCAATGCCTCCAATGCTAAGTAGAATCCCTCTGAAATAATCACCTGTGTTCTTATATACATATACACACAGAGAGAGAGAGAGATTTAAGGATCCTGGAGAAGTGAATAGAAATGCTCGCTTGCTAGGTGTTGTCTTCCCATCACAGACCTATGGCATTTGACCCCTCAGCTAGTGGTATAGAGTCATTCCACTGCTAGTGGTATGCAAACAACTTTTTCCTCTCTATATACTATTCTCTCTCTCTCTCTCTCTCTCTCTCTCTCTTTCTCTCTCTCTCTCTCTCTCTCTCTCACACACACACACACACTACTACTACTACTATTTCCTCTCTTCCTCCTAGGTTTCCCCCTATTTTTATCAATACATAATCCCCAATGACCAGAGCCACATACTCCTGTCCTCACTGGATAGGTCACTGACGTCCCAACCCTCACAACAGGACGTGTGCTTCAGCCCCTGGCCAGAGCACAGCTCTCTTTCCATCAAACCAGTGGATGATTGGATTTCTGACTCACTCTCTCTACTCATCCATCCGTCTCTCTTCCTCTTGTTCCTCTTTTCTCTACTCTTCCTGCCCTCTATCTCCTTCTCCTTCTCTACCCTTTTACCTAACGTTGTTTGAGTACACCTGTGATGATATCAAAGCTGTGCCCAAGGAGGAAAGTTTCTATGACAGATACAGGGACACAATCCAGCTGGCTGAGAAAACACAGCTTGTCCAGGTCCCATGCACAAGCACCACCTGGAGATACCTTGTCTCAGCACTGACATCTGACTGATTTGGGCACTGAGCCCTCTGAAAGGAATAGGTGTTAGATACTGAGGTCCATAACACTTACCCATCCCAGGATGCACTAACTCCAAACATGACATTTTCCATCCTAGTCCAGAACAGGGAAAATATTGGGGGAATAAAAGAGCTAAGAAGTAAAGACTCAGATTCTTTCTCACCACCCACACGTGCTACCATCTCTTAACTTGCTACTAAGAAAGGAGAGGCTGTGTTATGTATATCCAACTGTGTTGTAACAGGCTTCATATGTACATATATGGAGAAGTGGGGGGCAGTGAGGATTAGGAAACCCCTAGCAATAGGATGAGATGCAGGCCAGATCAGTCTGAGAGGGGAAAAAAAAGACAGCAGATGTTATCCACCTGGGAAGAGGCTCATTACCCTGTGCAAATAATTTTAAAAGAGTCGACATTTTTTTAGCAATTGATATAGCCAGCCACTGCCAATTGCTTTGTATGCATCGTGCCATCCATTCACGACAATTCTATGAGGTAGGCACCATTCCCATTATGCAGATGAGAACACTGAGCCTCAGAGACATTAAATAACTTCATCAGAATCACACAGGGAATAACTAACAGACACAAGCATGAGCATAAAAAAGGAAAGAGCAGCCAGGTTTAAAAGGTAGAAAGTAGTCCTATGCAGAGAAATTCAATGAGTTAGCAAGCTTAGAGATTATCTTTTCCCCTATCGTCCAATCTCAACAAAACATTTTCATAAGGACAATGCTGATGAGTTCTTCTCCGTATATATATGGAACACCAAGAAAAAGGAAAGTGACTTAAATCAAAGCATGAGTTTTTTTAGTTGGATAAATGATAGACCTTACCGTCAATGTGCATAGTTTAAAGCAGGTCATTGATGCTGTGATGCAAACAGCCCTGGACAAGGGAGTCTGGGAGACTTAAATTTGAAATCTTGATAACTTGCTTGGGTTCTTTGGCTTTTAGTATCCCTCCACTCCACCCACCCTCCAGCTGTCAAAAAGGAGGGGCTCTGACCATGTTATCTGATGATTTGATGATTCTTCCAACAATAGCAGTTGATGTTCTCAAAAGCTGCTTCATAACAAAGCCCCCTTCCTTCCAAGAGGAAGGGAAAAAAAAAAAAAAAAAAGCATTGGACCTTCTCTCCCTACTCGGGAGCTTAAGAGGCAGGGCATCCCCAGCAACCAGTGGGGGTCATGTGTGGCTTCAGTCTCCCAGGAAAATACTCACGGAGTCTGTCCAAAGTGTCAAATGCTGCCCCCCCCAACCCCCTCTGAAGCCAGTCACGCATCTACCCCCTTTCAGGTGTTAATCCATCAACTGGGTTTCCTGGGGAAACAGAACTCATTCTTAAGCTCTCTTTTATGGCTTTTACCCAGAATTGATTTGAATAAATCAGTCTAATGCTTTTTCTACAATGGAACCAATTGTAAAAGAGCTTTATTTGCTCAGCTTTGAAAGCAGGTTGGAGCTGACTTTTTCCCATTCCAGAGCTGATGAAAAAAAAAGAAAGAAGGAAGGAAGGAAGGAAGGAAGGAAGGAAGGAAGGAAGGAAGGAAGGAAGGAAGGAAGGAAGGAAGAAAGAAAGAAAGAAAGAAAGAAAGAAAGAAAGAAAGAAAGAAAGAAAGAAAGAAAGAAAGGAACACGCACAGTGAATTTGACAAAGGGGGATTCCTCAAAAGGTGGAGACTTAAAAGCCCTCCCAGGATTCCCCAGCAAAGGGGTCTCCTTGCACCACCCACCGTTGGAAAAGGAGGCCAGAAGTGACTAAATGGGATTTATCTGCTCCTAATGCTAATGGCTTGAGATGCTACCTGCTGTGTTCACCTAGAGGCTTGAGGAAGCAAGTCTTCTCTGAAACCCATTTCCCTGGTTCCTCTGAATTCTCGTCTTCAAAAAGGACACAGCAGGAGCTAATATATATTGAGTTCTGCCAATGTGTCAGGCACTGTACTGAGTCTCAAAGGCACCTCCAATTCAACAATTCCCAGTGACCAGGCTTTCTTTCTATTCTGCAAATGCCCCCAAAGTCTTGCCTACCTCAAGACCTTTGCATGTGCTATTCCCGCTTCCCTTTTCCAATTCCCCCTACACACACCCAGTTTTGCAAATTTGACTCCTTTTCTTCTTCCATATCTCTAACCAATGCACTTCCTCCTAGGGGTCTCCCCCAAACACCCCAGTATAAATTAGATCTTCACTATTATTCTCTTATGGACCTTTCTGTTCTTTTTTTTTCTCCATATAATAGCATCTCCATAGCATAGCAGCAAGACAGTGTCTTCTTTAGAGATGCAGGTTTGGGATCTGTGAATTAATCTGACTTCTCTCATTATATGTTGGCTTTTGATAAGTTGCTTAATCACTCTATGCCTCAGTTTCCTCACCTTTAATTTGAGGGTCATAAAAGTGCTCACCTCCTAGAGCTGCTATAAGGATTAACTGAGTAGCATCTGTAAGGTGCTTAGAAATGTGCTTGGCATGTAGTAAGTACTCCATAAACATCTGCTACTATTTGCACTGTGACTGGTTGATTCATGTTTGTCTCCTCCCACCCACACCCCCACGCCTGTGTACTCCAAGAACACAGAGCATGGTCATCCTGTTCATGACAGCCCAGGACCAAGTTCAGTGCCTGGCACATTTGGATACTAAAAGAATACTTGCTGAATGAATAGAAACGTTTGCTTGTTTGTTATATCACATTCACTGCATAGTTTTAAAAGACAAAGCATAAATGGCACTGATTTTTATGATTTTACAGGTGGAAAAACATTGCGAGAAATCTTGATTTATCCAACCTGGTCAATCAAGTGTCCAAGCAAGTGAGAGCTCACGTGGCCTGCACTGTTTCCACTAGAAGACAGAACACAGAAACCTGAGGGTGCCTGGGTGGCACAGCTGGTTTAGCATCTGACTCTTGGTTTTAGCTCAGGTCATGGTCTCAGGGTCATGAGATCGAGCCCTGTCTCAAGCTCCACACTCAGTGTGGAGTCTACTTGAGATTCTTTCCGTCTTCCTTTGCCCCTCTTGCTCTCTCTAAAATAAGTAAATAAATCCTTAAAACACATACACAGAAAAACCTGGGGGTGCCCTCTCTCTCGCTGGAAACTGGGGCCACCACACCTCAGCAATAATGATGTAATACCTCTATTCAGGGCTCAGGGAATAAGGTTTACAGGGCTGCCTGCAAATTTGCCCCCATTCCCTCACCGATTCCCTTCCAGGGGATCCTAATGAACTACAAAATCAGACCAAGGGATGAAGCTGATGGTGCAAGAAGGGGACCAAGGCAGTGATACTGAGGCTGAAGACGTAGGGTTCTGAGGGTCCTTCCTCACTCTGGAATGAATGTGCCGATCAGAATGCCTCTCAGGAAGCAGTTTGACCTTTATAACCGAGCTGAAGTAGGAACCACATATTCTTTTGTTCACTAGTGAACAAAAGAATATGTGCTCAGCACTCTTGCCAAAGAACTGCCTTTGGTAATTATTTGTTGAATGAGGGAATGAATAAACTGATGTTTGGATGAATGAATCGCAGCAGTAATGAAAACTCTTATTTGTCCAGCTTCCTCCTTCCTCTAACTCCTAATTTGAGGAGTTAAGGCAGCATAATGGCCAAGAGGGCAGACTTTGCAGACAAACTGCCTGAGTTCAAACCCCAGCTCCACCATTTACTGTGTGCCACTGAACAAGGTATCTAGCCCCCCTGCACCTCAGCTTCCCCATCTGTAAAATGAGAGTGTTAATAATCCTCTCCTAATTAGACCGTGAGGTTTCAATGAGTTCATACACATAAAGCACTTGGAACAGTGCCTGCCATGCAGGAAGTACTCAAAATAAGTCTTAAATGTTACTGTTGCCAGACTGGCTTTTCTCTCTAAGTTTATTATTTCAGCCTTACTTGATTTGCCTCTTTCTATAAGCTTCTGTGAGCTCTTTTGGGGAAGAGACAGAACACAAATCAATTTAATAAATGAACTACTCAAATATAACATTTACAGGGTGGACTTAATCTAACAGATTTTCTCCTAATAAGACATAGTTGCAAATTAAACTGTCTAATTTAGTAATATCTTTCAAAATGTTAAATGCTCACACCCTCTGTCCGAGAAATCTCACTTCTAGGGATTGATCCTAGAGATATGCTCACATGAGTGAGTCAAGATGGTATACAAGGAAATTCATTGCAACATCATTTGGAAAAGCAAAC
This sequence comes from Canis lupus baileyi, assembly GCF_048164855.1. Lineage (NCBI taxonomy): Eukaryota > Metazoa > Chordata > Mammalia > Carnivora > Canidae > Canis > Canis lupus. Next base: position 41,423,325 of record NC_132845.1, on the reverse strand, counting down.
AACTGGAAACAACCTACATGTCCATGCATGGAAGATTGCTTAAATGAATTTATGGCATAGCCATAAAGCAGAATATATGCAGCCACTAAAATATGGAGCAAAGTTTTATGCATTGATGCAGAAATATCTCCAAGACATATTGTTTATGAAAAATGTTGCAGAATGTTAGAAAAAGTATGGCTTCGTTTGTGCTTCTACACACACACACACACACACACACACACACACACACACACCACTCATTATCTACATTTTATGGATGATAAAACAGACTGAGAACCCTAAGGTCCCATGGCTAGGAAATAATAACCTACACTCTTATCCATTCTGTCTCATAACAGGGTCTCAGCACAGAGAGACACACTGGAGATCAGAGCACCTTCAAGGAGCAATTCTGATAACAGATAAGAAGAAACCAAAACAGCCAAAAGTGCTGACATCAGGCAGAAGCTAGAGGTTGGACTGGCTCTTTTTGCTAGGCACATTCTAATGTCATTGTGGCTCTTTCTGAACTCAGCATTCAGATAAACACTTCCTAAGAATGTGCCATTTTCCAAAAATTAATAAGTAAAATAAAATGATTTTAAAAAAGAAAATGGAGCATATGCATACAATGTAACATTTTTTCAGTCTTAAAAAAGGAAGTTCTGATGCATGCTACAACATGGATGAAACTTGAAGACTATGCTTAGTGAAATAAGCCAGTTACAAGAAAACAAATAGTGCTTAAATCCACTCATGTGAGGTACCTATCATCATCAAATTCAGAGAGAGAAAGGAGAATAGTGGCTGAGACAGGAGAGGATGGGAGTTAGCATTTAACGGGCAAGGAGTTTCAGTTTGAGAAGGTAAAAAAAAAGTCCTGGAGATGGGTGGTAGTAATGATTGCACAATAACGTGAATATACTTAATGCCGCTGAACTGTACACTTTAAAATGGCTTTTTAAAAAGGTTTTTAAAATGTTCTAGTCTCCTAAACCCCAAGGAAAATCCATGGAAATCCATGAGGAATGAACCTGAGGGAGATGGGTGGGATCAGTGTTGGAGACAAAAGAGACTTGGCATGGGAACCACTCTCTCACCCCTTACCCTACCCGCTGTCTTCAACCTAAAGCAGTTGATCAAAACTCTTTTTTTTAATATTATTTATTTACTTACTTACTTACTTACTTATTTATTTATTATCAGAGAAAGCACAAGCAGGGGGAGCAGCAGGCAGAGGGATAAGCAGGCTCTTCACTGAGCAGGAAACCCAACACAGGACCCAATCCCAGAACACTGAGATCACGCCCTGAGCCAAAGGCAAATGCTTAACTGACTGAGCCACCCAGATGTCCCTGGTTGAAACTCTTTTATTTTCTTTGAGAAAACAAATTTCATCCTAAATCAATGGTTCCATGACAATCATAAATTACTTTCAAAGTTATGCAAAAGACCAGACAGTGGCCTTGTGACAACATTCATGTGTTCCAAATTCACATTTTCCTGCTCCAAGCACATTTTCCACATAGTAGGCATTTCCACTGTGGTTTACAGCCCTGGTTTGGGGTGATTGATGATTCATAGATTCATCCAACTTCTATTTGAGTCTTGTATTGGTTTGGACACCCTTGGAGTCAAGTAACAGAAAATTTGGTCTCAAACTGTCTCACCCAAAAATGAAATGCATTCCCTTCCACCTTATGCTTCTGGGTAATTCCATCAATACCACAGGCTCTTTCCATCTCTTCTCTACCAACCTCAATCTGCACTGCATCCTGAGGCTGGTTCCTCTGCTGATCACAGGATGGCTGTGATAGCATTAGGGGCTCCACACTCCACTTTCACATCCAGGAATATTGAGAAAAACATCTTTCTCCCATGCATGAAATGTAAATTCCCTTCTGTACAACCAGGTAAGCTTTAGGACACACTGATCAGACAGATAGTAGTCACCAGAGCAAAGATATGTACCAATTAGCTTAACTCAAGAGCCAACAACTATAGACCACAGGTCAAATCTGGCCCACCATCTAGTTTTGTAAATAAAGTTTTAGTGGAACACAGATATGCCCATTCATTCATATATTGCTCATAGCTACTATCTCCCTACAATGGCACAACTGAGTAGTTGCTACAGAGACCATTTAACCCACAAAGACTAAAATAGTTATTGTCTGGCCCTTTACAGAAAAAGTTCACTGGCCCCTGGCTTAACTGGTCAGATGGGGCATAAGGAATGTTGGGCAGTCAAGCCTAATGCCCACCACAGACTTATTTATTATTCCTAGCCAATATTACCTCTTAGATGAACAAAATTCTATTAATTTATCACCCACTGAGTAAAAAAAAAAAATCACTTCCTTTTGTTTGCTCTAGTTTCTCCTTTTTTAAACTAAAAATTCTATCATTTAGTTCTCTCAATCTCAGATTGGGTGAGTAAGTGTGTGTATAAGCAACCTAATATAGTGGAACAAACATAGGCAGTGGAGTGAGTAGCCAAGTCGATAACCAAGTGGTAGCACTGTGATGGGCATCTGATGCTACTGCCCACCAAGCATCCATTCCCCTTTCTCCTGGTATGATCACCCCACTTTTCCTTTAGGGCCTGTATCCATTGCCTATAATTATATATCAGATCACCTCAACACTTAGTGACTTAAAACAACAACAACAAATTATTTTGCTCACAAATCTGTGGTTTTGGCAAGGCGCAGCAGGGCAACTAATCTCTGCTCCATAAACCTCATAAACCTCAACCTGGTTAATGGAAAATTTACTTTCAAGAGGGTTCATTCACATGGACAACAAATCAGTGCTAGCTGTTGGCTGGGAGCTCAGCAAAGCTATAAACACTGGACTTCAGTTCCTTTCCATGTTGTCCTCTCCATGAGCTGCCTGGGCTTCTTCATGACATGGAGGCTATGTTCCATGATGAAGGATCCCAATAGCAAGGAGGAAGGAGAAAGCTGTATCACCTTTTATGACCTAGCCTCAGAAGTCACAAAGCGCCATTTCCAGCATACTTATATGCCCATGTTCAAGGGAGGGAACATAGACCCCATCTCTCAGTGAGAGGGGAGGAGGTATGAGAAACATTCTAACTGGAGCTATTGCATATTCTTGTTCCAATAAAAACAATTCAGCATCATGTTTTTGCCTTACCTATTGGAACCATCCCCCTTCTCTGGATGGAATAGCATAGGTAATACTTTCCAGACTCAGCCAATATATTCATCAAGACTCTTTGACTAGCAAATAACAGAAATGCAATTCAAACTAGTTTATATTGGGATCCCTGGGTGGCGCAGCGGTTTGGCGCCTGCCTTTGGCCCAGGGCGTGATCCTGGGACCCAGGATTGAATCCCACATCAGGCTCCCGGTGCATGGAGCCTGCTTCTCCCTCTGCCTATGTCTCTGCCTCCCTCTCTCTCTCTCTCTCTCTCTCTCTATCATAAATTTAAAAAAAACTAGTTTATATTAAAATGCTATTGACTTATGTACTCAGAAAGTTTGAAAGATGGCCTTAGTTTCAGGCTCAGCTGAATCCAGGTTCAAATAATGTCATCAGAGCTCTGTGTATGCCTCTTTTTACCCCTCAGATCAGCTCAGTTTTATTATCAGACAAGCTTGACCCAAGCTTGGACACAAGATGGCAGTTCACAGCCCCAAGCCTATGTCCTACACACAGGTCTCAGTGCCAGCTTATCAAAAAAAGCATCTTTTCCCCAAACCTCTAAGAGAAGACTTGTAGAAAACCATGATTGGCCCCATTTTCACAATATGCCCACTCAGAACCAATCAATAGCCGGCAGGATCAAGCCCTCTGATTGGACCAGCTTGAGTCACAAGAATACCCTGAATTACATGAACTAAAGAATATTGCTCTGAAAGTGGGAAGGAATGATTCACCAGAAGAAGAGGTACAGATCTATCCTTTATACATAGTGGTCAACAAGCACATCTGAAGAATCTAGGAAATCACAAAAGATTCTAAAAAGATGACAAACACTGATGCTCTGGGACCCCAAAACTTCGAGGGGAATGGCAAAGAAAAGAGTATTTGATATCTTGAGTTTCCTCCCCTTAGCTTTTCTTTACCCAGGCTTGAAGAACTATAATGCTCCTCAAATTCCAAAAAGACAGCTAGGTGAGCTGCTTGTTTGTTAGTTGGTTTTGATTTAATAAAGAAAGATGTGAGCTCCAGGATCTCTTGGGAGGTTGCCAGATAAAGAACCATGCAGTTAAAATTCACTCTTGGATCCCACAGTCACGACAAATACAATCATGGCTTTATACATCTTTGGCATCAAGAAACAATCTTTCAGTAAGTTTGAAATTCTGCTTGGTGTATTTTTCTCATCCTTGTCACTGGACCTTCAAAGTTAACCTGAAGATCTTCCTGAGTTAGTAGGAAGCTCAACAATATTTTTTCCCTGACAAATCCATGTACTTCAGCTCCAACTATCTCTGGGAATACAATGTGACTCTTTGTTGGGAAAATACTGCATTTGTTCCTTCCATACAAGGGGCTGTTGCTCACCATATGTAGTGAGGTTTATCCAAACACAAGAAAGAGAAATATGTCCCCTTTGCTCCATAACCCAAGAAGAAAATAAAACACAGATTCTCACAAATAGAAGAAGGTTGAATTGTGTTTGTTATTCTCAGCTTCGAGGCTGCATTGATTACTTTTAGACAAAAAAAAAAAAAGAGTTCCATTTCTAATATACAGTCACCCCACATCAGATTTATATACTTGAGTTTAAAGGAAGCCAAGTAAAGTTATCTGTTCTTGTTGTACCTGATTAACCTCAATACACAAATCCTACAAATCAATAGTTAATTAAAAATGTGGCACTGCCTCCGTAGTTACCTCATCTCTCTGCAAACACTACCCACCTTGTATATTATTAAGCTAAAAGCCGTGGAGGCCACCCTCTAGGGCAGTGTAGAATTACATAGGTAAGAAAAGAAATGTATTTTCAATATATTTCTACACAGGAACCTCAAATGTAGTATTTTGACTGTGCTTGGGGCATCTTATAGAAGCTGCCTCATTTGGTCTGCTTCCTCAATCTTGGAATCTTGAAGCTTCCTGAATCTTGGAATCATTTCCTCATCTGGCCATGCAGCCCATATCCTCTGCATATTCACAGTTTGTGAAGATGTTCCCATGGTAATTTGAAGTACTGGGTTTCCATTTTCAAGCTGTCTCCAGACTGAGAAGCTAAGAACTCACCCTCACCCTGATCTCATCATCACTCACACCTTCAAAACCACAAATAATCAAGAAAAATAAGGCAGAACTGATTTATTTAGTTCCTGGTTCCTGGTAACTTTTTGTGGGTTTCTTTGTTTTAACTTCACATTCATTTCTGCCATAACAAAATCATATATTTTATTGATAAATGTATCAGCTCTGCCTTATTCCAAGGAGGAGTTGAAGTGGCAAAGAAAACAGTGCATTGAAAATAGCTCTGTCAGAGTCATCCATTGTGATAGACGCAATTCACAGTGATTTCTCCTGATGGCCTTCTCTGTGCCTCCCCAAACTTTCTTCTGCTAACAGGTACACCAGCCCTATCCCCAGACTCAAGTTGGACCAATCATAGTATCACAAGCCCCTGTTCTACAGGTTGACAAGTGGCCAAAGTGGGGCTATTACAACCCTTCCCTGGGAGTTTTCACATTGGGGCTAAGAAAGGGAAGTCAATTTTCTTCCTGGCAACAAAGGCATAGGATGAATGGCCAAGACACTTCTGCCACGATCCCCACCATATACAAAAATTCCACCTACAGTAGGAGCAAAGAAAGCAAGATACAGAGGTGAGAGAGGGGGAGAAAATGGGCAACAGAGAGCTGTTCCGTGGTCTGGTTATGTCAACCAATACTTTCCCTTTTATGCCTCAGTGAGCTAGTTGCAGAACCCTGCAAGAATACCCCATGAAGTGATGAAGACAAATACTCATACCTCTAGACTTTACTGAAGTCACTGCTCACATATTTTATCTGACCCTTGATACCCAACTTAGCTGACAGAAACCAAAAGCCAAAAAAATCTCACCAGCCAAAAGCAAAGGCTGTTGTTGGTTCCTGCCCCTCCATCCTCCTCGGTTGCAAGCATTGCAGAAGACCCCACTCCTCCTACCTGTAAACCAACTGCTACCCAGGAAACCAAGCAATCAGAAGCACCTGATCACTCCTCTTGGGCTTCCTGGAGTTATGGCCCTGGGAACACGGATGTGGCACTCGAGTACCATCAGATAATGAGCTACCTAAAAAGAAGCAGCATCCTGGGAAGCAAGGAAACAATGCAGGTATCCAAAGAGTCTAGGCAGAAAGAAAGGATCTGAGGATCCTCATCTGAGATGAGCTCATGGCTGCAGCCATCTTAGAGGATGCCTGGCAGCCTCAGGCACAGGCTTTGAAGATGTCAACCCCATTTGGGTAAGCAAGCTCATGTGCATCAGCTGTTCCTAAAAGCCACCTTGTTGCTGTAGAATGATTTGTAGGATCCTGAGATAAGCCTAGTAGATCCACCTACATGCTCAACAAGCCATAGCCTCCCCAGTCTTTATTAACAATAACTGACATGTTGGGGGTGCCTGGGTGGCTCAGTCAGTTGAGTGTCTGTCTTCAGCTCAGGTGGTGATCTCAGGTCCTGAGATCAAGCCCCATGTCAGGCTCCCTGCTCAATGGGGAGTCTGTTTCTCCCTCTGCCCTCCCCACTATTTGTTTTTTTTTTCTCTCTCTCTCTCTCATAAATAAATGTAGTCTTTAAAAAAAAATAGCTGACATGTTTTGAGCACTTTGACAAGAGCTTACCAAGCATTATATTAATTAATTCTTGCAGTAACCCTATGAGATAGAGATTATATTTTTATTTCCATTTTATTTACATAGTACAGATGAGAGGATTCAGAGATGAGATAGGATTCAGAGAATTAAGTCACCTTCACCAAGTCAGCAGCACAGCCAGTCCAAATGCGTTCTTTCCAACTCCCAAGCCACAATGCCAGAAAGTTCTGCTGCACAGACTCTCACATCTCCTCCCAGAAGACTGGACTCTATTCCCCATGTCCATACCTTCAGGAACTGGATAGCATCCTTTCCCCAATTTTCACACTACCAAAATTGGATCAAGCATTAGCACTGGTTCAAAATTGTGTCTGCTGTCCTCACCCCCATGGTTTGACAGCCTTGGACAGTATCACCAGCCCAAAGCCTTCTTACATTCTCCATGCCTCTCTGCACACAGTAATGGAGAATGCTGGGGTTCACCATCCCCTCATTAAAGCCAACTTGGTTTTCCTAACTCCATTTTCTCAGTCTCCCTACCCTTTCCCACCAGCCCACCCCAGGGAGGTCCAGAATACCTATGGTCAAACCCACTCACATATTGACAAAGGGTCACAATTCTGCATCTGAAGTTCAGAGTAAAGGTCTGTGTGCTGGGCACAAAGGAGGGAATTCTTTGGCTTATATGCAATAAAATGAAAGTACAGAACAGAGGAAAAATAAGGAAGACCAGTGTCGAGACTGCCCCAAGTCTCATAAATGACAAATGCTGTACATTCATGTCAGGAAACCAAGGCTATAAAAGCCACAAGTGAATTAGGAAGGAGTCCAAAGCAGTGATGTAATATGAGAACATCTTTGTGTAGCATCTCCATCTTGCAACAAGGCTGCTGCTTACCTCCTGGTCAGACAAAGTTCTTAGACCCTGATGGTGGCACCCATCAGAAGAAGAAGGTGGAGAAAACACAGAAATGAATTCTGGAGTCACTACTTCTCTCAAGGAAGCTACGGTGGTCAGGGAGTACAGCTACCCTCTTATTCTCTATGAAAGGCATCCCAAGAGAGATGTGATAATGGACATTTGTCAGTCTATGGCTGATGCCCCCATTAGCATCCTGATCTGTCTTTAAAGAGTAATCCTCATTATATACAACTTTGGCAGGGGTTAAAATCCAAACCTATTTCCCACTGCCAATCCCCTACCCATATACAAGACTTGGAAATACAGGAGTCAGTTCTATCCCAATAGATAGCTCCAGCTGGCTGGCTCCAACTGCTGGCCCCTTCCTAAACACACACACACACACACACACACACACACACACACACACACACACACATTTTGCCTATTCCCAGAGCCTGGTCCTGCAGCTGCCCGTGGATTCTTTAAGCTCCCAAGAACCTTGCAGTGAACTCCCTTTTTGCTTCATAAACAGGGTTATTTGCTGTTGCTTGCAGCCAAGAATCCTAACTGATATACATTTCATTGTGTTCATTGTGTTTTGTTTTCAGAGCCAACAGCCCTGAGGATATTCCAAACTGTGGGCATAGCTACAATTCTATAAAAAGAAGCCAGAAACTATTTAGATGATTGTCAGAAAGAAGCACACAGATGTTTGGAAGAAAGGTATACCATAATGATATATTGAGTGAGGCCCAAATATTAGGGTCCCTCTTTTTTCTATCTCAGGACCTTTGCACATGCTTTTTCTTGGGCTTCCTTTCTGGCTAATGCCCACCAGTCATCCAAATATCAGCCTAAATGTCATTTCCTCAAGAAAACTATTGTAACTGGTCATTATACATTGACTTTATTTAACATCCACGTGCCCCAATAGACTATAAGCTCCAGAGGGGAGGGACCAGGGCTATTTTTCTCAGGGCTACTCTCTCCCAGTGTCTATCATAGCTTGTCATCTAATGGGCATTCCAAAAATATTTGTGAAGGAATTCACATTCAAGGAATAGAATCACCCACTTGAGTTGTTGTTGTTGTCTTAATTTAAACTTCCTGACACCCATGAGGTAGATGCTATCATCATCCCTATTTTACAGGTGAGGAATCTGAGAAACAAGGAGAATAAGGAATTTGCTGTAAGTCACCAAGAGGATACAAGATAAAATGCGGATTTTGAACCCAGGCATTTTGACTCAATAGTCCTCTTAATTGCCTAGAGCAGGGACTTTATGCAAAGTAGATGTTCTGATTATCTCTTGTTGCATAACAAACCACTCCAAAATTTAATGGCTTAAAAAAATACATCATTTGTTCTGCTAACAAATCTGTGACTTGGGTAGGGCTCCACAGGAAAGGCTCATTTCTGCTCTTCACACGATCAGCTGGGGTTTCTTAATTTTTTTTTTAAATTTTTATTTATTTATGATAGTCACAGAGAGAGAGAGAGAGGCAGAGACACAGGCAGAGGGAGAAGCAGGCTCCATGCACCGGGAACCCGACGTGGGATTCGATCCCGGGTCTCCAGGATCGCGCCCCGGGCCAAAGGCAGGCGCCAAACCGCTGCGCCACCCAGGGATCCCAGCTGGGGTTTCTTGAGTGAGGTTAGAAGGACCACTCTCAAAGAGCTCAACCCATGACTAGAGAGTTGATAGTGTCCTCCGAGAGCTCAGTCAGGGCTGTGGGCCCGAGCCGTCAGTTCCTCCCATGGGCTCCTTGGGCTTCCTTACAGCATGGTGGCTGGGTTCCAGGAGTGAGCATGTGAACAAAACCAGGAAGAAGTTAGACAGCCTTTTTTTAACTCAACCTCCAAAGTCAGAGCGCCACTGCCACCACAACCTATTTGTGGAAACAGACTCAAAGGGAGTGGAATTGTACTCCCCTCTCTGTAGTGGTAAGACAAGCTTCTAGAAGAATCCATAATATGGGAGAGATTATCATGGCCATCTTCAGAGAATACAATCTGCCACAGCAAACAACATATTGCATGACTTCACCCGGCTGTCCTAACTTATAAATGTTAAAATAACTCCCTACCCCCAACAACCCACTCCAGGGGAACCCCGACTAAGAGTTCAGAAAATGACTACACTCAGAAAAGAAGCTAGGAAAAGTAAAAACTACTCATGGGGCAGGTGCGGGGGGGGGGGGGGGGGGGGAGGAGTCTTCCCCCACAATATTTACATATTTTCACTTCATTTCCTTACAATGCCTGAAGCTCTACTAATTAGAAACTCATTTGAGATAACTAGTAACCAATTTAAAAATGCAAACACCTCAGGGGCTTGCTAGAGTCCTCCAAACAGTCCTGTAAATTGGTTTCATCAAGGATATCCTCCTACCCGCTGCCTTTTGGAAGGAGAGACTGGGGGAGGGCAATGGGTAACTCTACTGCTTAAAGTACTTCTGGATAGAGAGGTGGGGTAAAGAGACAAATGGAATTCACCAGAGGAGTCTGAACAAGTGTCCTGGTTTGGGGTTCTGCAAATATAGCCCCAATCAGGCTACAAGATGTTGTGGCAGCAGCGTTTACACTCAATCATTCCTAGCAGGCCCTGCCACTTTTCAAAACACCCTTGCACAGCCGTGCAGAGCGGCCGGCTCCACTGGCAGCCGGCAGAGCCATAACTCACACTGTCACCACTCTCCTCAAACCTCTTCTGTAAGCACTTTTAATCAATGTAACAGGAATAAACATTTGCTGCAGAGTGGCAATATGCAGTGAGGAACATGGTTCCACTTAGCTCAGAAAGAAAAACCTTCCAGCTATTTGTACCTATGAGAGCCCACAGGAAAAACCCTCCACTCCTTGGGGCAGCCTGGGTGGCTCAGTGGTTTAGTGCCACCTCTGGCCCAGGGCATGATCCTGGGGACCCAGGATCGAGTCCTGCATCGGGCTCCCTGCATGGAGCCTGCTTCTCCCTCTGCCTGTCTCTCTCTGTCTCTGTCTCTGTCTCTCTCTCTCTCTCGAATAAATAAATAAAATCTAAAAAAAAAAAAAACCCATCCCAATGTTGCTACTAGGCTAGGTACATTGTCCCCAATGAGGTGAGCTTCTCTCTCTGAGTTAATTTGTGCTCTGAGGTGCCATCTGTCAATGACATTATTATCCAGTTGACTTTTCAAAGCAGTATTTCTCTCTAGATGGTCACCAGCCCTACCACACAAGCCTCCAGGTGATGTTAGGTTTCAGGGTGGATTTCAATTGAGTAGCCTAGAGTCTCTGCTTGGGGATGAAATCTTTTTTCCCAAACTGTAGGCCAAACCCTCATCTATAATCTGCTTTGGTTGTTGGGAACTTGGAAACTGATTTCTCATTAGCAAGAGTGATGCTGTGGACTTGGGTCTAGTAATGAGGTTTACGGCTAACTTTACTAAGGGTTGAAACCTAAACTAGGCATCAGCTCATTTCATCCTCCTGGTGAATACCTTTGCAATGCCCACTTTACAGAAGCAAAAACAGATCTCAGAAAGATAGAGTAACTAATCCAAAGTCACATAGCTAGTGAGCCAGGATTTGAAATCATTCTGCTCCTGGGGACATCTGGGTGGCTCAGTAGTTTGGCTCCTGACTTCGGCCTAGGGCATGGTCCCAGGGTTCTGGGATTGAGTCCCACACTGGGCTTCCTGTTTGGAGCCTGCTTCTCCCTCTGCCTGTGTCTCTGCCTCTCTCTCTCTCTCTCTATCTCTCATGAATCAACAAATAAAATCTTTTTAAAAAAAATCAGTCTGCTCCTGGAATGCACAGAGAAGTCACTCACTACATATTGGGAGGGAAGAGAAGAAATGGAAGTTGATGGCCTTCAAAGAGAAATAAAGCAGGTAAGAGCATAAAAACAGGTGAGGGAGTTGGGAGGAATCACAGCCTGCCCATGAGAAGCAGCATGGCCTTTCCTCCAAAGACAAACCATGTAAATAGAAACCCAAGGACTCAGATCAGGGCAATTTGAGGGAGCCACAGTATGAAAGCAGAGGGGAATTATGGTATGCCTAGGGCGGCAGTCTTGTTCCCAGGGCACCTGCAAGGCATGGGCTGGGGAGACAGGGAGGAGACGAGGTGCTCAGACTATTTACATCAGAATCTCTAGGAGGGGGCAGCCCCGGTGGTACAGCGGTTTAGCGCCGCCCCGCAGCCCAGGGCGTGGTCTGGAGACCCTGGATCGAGTCCCACGTCGGGCTCTCTGCATGGAGCCTGCTTCTCCCTCTGCCTGTGTCTCTGCCTCTCTCTCTCTCTCTCTCTCTGCATCTCTATGAATAAATAAATAAAATCTTTAAAAAAAAAAAAAAGAATCTCTAGGAGGGAGGCTTCTTAAAAATGCAGGTCCCGGAGTGCCTGGGTGGCTCAGTCAGTTAAGCATCTGCCTTCAGCTCAGGTCATGATCCCAGAGGCCTGGGATCCAGCCCCACCTCAGGCTCCCTGCTCAATGAGGAGTCTGCTTCTCCTTCTGTCCCCCCACCCCCCACTCATGCTCTCTCTCTCTCAAATAAATAAATAAAATCTGTTTTAAAAATGCAGGTTTTTATGTATGAGTGAACCTTGAAAACATTTTGCTAAGTGAAAGAAATCAAACACAAAAGGCCACATGTTGTTTGATTCCATTAATATGAAATGTCCAGAACAGGCAAATCCATAGGGACAAAAGCAGATTAGCAGGTGCCAGGGACTGAGAGAGGAGGTGGAGAATGCCAACAAATGAGTGTGGGGTTCCCCTTAAGGGGGATGGAGACGCTCTGGAGCCAGATAGTGGTGATGATTGCACAACGTTAGGAATGTATTAAATACCATTGAATTGTACACTTTCAAATGGTTATGTTATGTGCATTTTACCACAATTAAAAATGCAGCTTTCTAGATTTCATGATGTATTTAACAAATACTAATGGAGGCTCACTACATGCCAAGCACTGTTCTGGGTGTTGGAGACATAGCAGTGAACAAAAAAGACAAAAATTCTGTTCTCGTAGTGTTGACGTTCTAGTGGGAGGAAAGAAAAGTAAGATAAATGCTTTAAATGTTTATGCATTAGAAATGAAAGTGAGGGGGAAACAAAGTAGGGAGGAGGATAGGGAGCATTGGAGGAAGGGTAGGTATTACGATTTTAGACAAGGAGACTAGGAAAGGCTCACTGAGAGGTGACATTTGAGCAGAGAACTGAAGGGCAAGACAGAGTGAGTCATGTGGAAGTCTGGGGAACGGCATTCCAAGCAGAGCACAGCAAGTGCAAAGGCTCTGAGGCAGGAGCAGGCCCAACATAATCATGGAACAGAGAAGAGCACATTGTGGCTGGAGCAGAGGGAGTGATGGGTAGAGTGGTAGCAGACAAGAATGGAGAAGAGGCAACCAGAGGCTAAGTCATAAAGGGCTTTGTAGGTTTATAGTCAGGGCTTCAGCTTCAACCCTGAGTGAGATGGGAGGCACCAGAGTGTGTGAAACAGAGGACTAATATGGCCTGACTTCTGTTTTAAAAGGATCATTCCAGCTACTCTGTGGAGAATAGACTCTGAAAGGGAAAAGGCAGAAGCAGGGAGACCAGCAAGGACATAGAGCAGTGATCCAGGTAGGAGTCAGTGATGGCACAGTCCAGGCTGGTGCTGAAGAGGGGGCCAGATCCTGGATATATCTTGAGGATGGAGCAATTCATTGACTCTTTAAAAATGGGCCCCAGAAGTCAACATTTGTAACAAGCTTCCTAGAGGATTCTAATTCAGCCTGAAGTTGAAGAGCTTCAGGTTTAAGCTAAACTTCTGTTTCAGATTTTGGGAAAAACATCCTGGATTTTCTCTAAGCCAACTCAGAATAGATTCTAGAAGGACATTCTACAACATCTAAACTTCTGTGTACAGCCCTGGAGCAGACCTCATGGTATATGAGAAATAACACAAACTTTTAGTAGAAAGAATGTCAGGTGCTGAGAGTACAACAGTGAACAATCATGGGTCCTTTCCTCCATGAGCCTTGCTTATGATGAGGGAAATAAACAATAAAAAAAAATAATTAGCAACTCAGAGTATAAAATGCTATTATAAGAGTTCACATGGGGAAGTGGGAGCACATGGAAGGGGCACCTAATCTAGTATCAGGTGGTCAGAAATATTTCTCCCATCAGACGACCTAAGCTGAAGACTAGAAGGTCATAAATAGTTACTCAGGTAAATAAGGAGGCCAGTGGAAAATTGTTCCAAGCAGAGGGACAAGCACATGCAAAAATTGAGAAGTGAAAGAAATTCATATAATTTTAAGAGTAAAAGATGAGAATATAGAAGGTGGAGCCAAATCATAACAGCTCTTGCCAGTCATGTTTATCCTGTGGACAAAGGGAGCCAAGAGATGTCTTTAAACAGAGGGTAACGATCTTCTTTGTGCTATGAAAAAAGTCTGGCTGGAAGATGGATGGAAGGGAAGGAGACCAAGTGAGTGGCTGCAAGAACCAAGGGAAACAAGGTATTGCCTGAAACAACCCTGTGGTGATGCAGTTGGGAGAGGAGAGGATGGACTAACTTGATAGACTGGAAAGGAATGCAGGATGGCATTTAAGTTTTTCTGGAAGCTTCATGGATGGTGGAGTGAGTTAGACCAGTTGAACCCAGGCAGAAGACGAAATCAGAAGAGGAGAGGTAAACTGAGTTCAGTGTAGGAGGGACATCCAAGGAGAGGTGAATACCCAGTGCACAGCTAGATATGCCAGAGCAGAGCCATGCATAGAGTTCTGGAATGTAAATAAAGGTTGAAGGGACTTCAGAGTAGGTGATTCCCGAAAAGAAGGTACAGAGGAATAAGCTTATAACCTAGGGGGGCAGATGAAGGAGAGAGATTCACGATTAAGACCAACCAACCAGGGGCATCTGGCTGGCTCAGTCAGTGAAGCCTGTGGCTCTTGATCTTGGTTTGAACCCCATGTTGGATAAGTTTGAACCCCATGTTGGAGGTAGAGATTACTTAAAAAATTAAAAAATTGTAAATTAAAAAAACCATCAGACATCTTTCCAGAAAACAGAGATTGGAGGTTTCCTCATTATGAGTTATTCAGGGCCATATTTAAGATCATATTCAAAATAACTGCTGGGAAGGTCTCAAAACATGTAATGCTGCTTAAAAATTTTTTTAACAAAAAAAAAAAGAATTCAGTTATTGCACAGACCTTGAAGCAATTTTCCAGCTAGTGTCTATCAAACAAGAATCTGATCTGACTCAAGAGGGTGTCACATCAAGTGTAAGAATCCAATTCCATTGTCTGTACAAGCCTTTCTGCCAGGTACAAGACCCTAATCCAGTTGAAGTGATTTTCTATTGATTAACAGGCTGGGAATACACAGGTTGTTGGTTTTTGAGATTCCCTTCCCTGATTCTTGATGCCAGCTGTGAATAATTTTCACAGAGCCAAAAAGCTCCCAACCATCAAAATAAAAATGACACTCGGTCACGAAGGAGGCAGATTATAGGTCAATCACCTTGATTATTTTTTAACTGTGAGGCACCATTAATGTTACTGAATAAGCAAATCTGTTTGCATAACCAGATTTTTATAGGCTACTGGGAATAAAGGTTTTCCTAAGTGGATGATTTGTACAACGATAGCCTTTGGGTCTCTGATGGAACAGCTCTGATGAGGAAATGTTCCTTTAATTATGTGGAAGGCCAATTACCACGTTATAGCCACATTGTTTTGCAGATTGCATATAATTTCGCCATTTCCATAGCTTCAGCACTATAATTCTGGAGAAAACGCAGGCACCAAGAAGACACTTGAGGCACATTATGCTGGAGATGAAGATGTTTTAGCGAATTCAATTTAAGCTACAACATTAAAGTTATTTTGTTGAATAAAACATAACGCAATAATGAGCTTGTGTATGTCAACTCTATAGTGGAGGTAATAATAGCTAGAGAGAGAGCGTCCCCTCTCCCCTCTCCCATGCTCATTAGAATAATAGATAATGCTATGGAGAGAACCTTTCTCTAATATGTGCTTCATCTCAGGTTAAGTGTGTTTCCTGCAACTGTGCTTCATAGAAAAAAACAAAAAGCAAAGGGACTAATTTGGGAACCATTCACAGAAGTGCTACTAGTTGATGTTTTTCATCCACCGAGATTTCTTGTTCCCAATGCCAGCCAGGAAAGGACTTTCTTGAGAAGCACAAATTAATCACTATCTTTATGAACTTAACAATGGGAGGTTCGTAGAGAGAAACTGAAGAAATCAGTAGAGCAAAAACAGAAGAAAAACAACATGATGGCGGAAAGGCAAAACTATTGCCGTGTTGGTCTCAATTCTTCCACTAATTAGTGAGACCAGTGACTTCCCTCTCCAGAACTCAGTTGTTCTTATCTGCAAAGTGGAAAAGTAGGAGGGTCTTCAAAGGCCCCCTGGAAGTACTACCATTCCATGACCCCATCTATCTACAAAATACTTTTCATTCACACTAGTAGGGATCTTGACTACTTTGCCAAGAAGATACAATAATCACCAAGCTGAATACACCAAACAACATAGCCTGGAACTACGCAAGCAAAAACTGTGAAAGTTATATGGAAAAACAGACAAATCCCCAATAAGAGTGAGAAATGTTGGGGCACCTGGGTGGCTCAGTGGTTGATCATGCCTTCAGCTCAGGTCATGATCCCGGGATCCTGGGATTGAGTCCCGCATCAAGCTCCCCACAGGGAGCCTGCTTCTCCCTCTGCCTGTGTGTCTGCCTCTCTGTCTCTCATGAATAAATAATAAAATAAAATAAATAAATAAAATATTTTTTAAAAAAGTAAAACTTTCTCCTAAAAAGACAGATCATCCACATGCCTTTGAAGTATACATGACATGTTTGTGAAAAGTTGACCACATATGAGGCCATAAGAGAAGTCACAACAGAATCCACTACATAACTGGGTTTTTTTAAAGATTTTATTTATTTATTTATTTATTTATTTTTTTATTTATTTATTTATGAGAGACACAGAGAGAGAGGCAGAGACACAGGCAAAGGGAGAAGCAGGCTCCATGCAGGGAGTTCGATATGGGACTTGATCCCGGGTCTCCAGGATCATGCCCTGGGCTGAAGGCAGACGCTCAACCGCTGAGCCACCCAGGCACCCCATAACTGGTATTTTACAGGCCACATTTTCTGACCATAATGAAGCAAAATTAGAAATCGACAGCAAAAAGATAGCTAAACATAAGCATACATTTGGAAAGTTAAATTAAAAATAGCCCTCTGTATAATCCATCAGTTAAAGGGAAAATCATAATAAAAATGTATATATATAATAATAATTATATATATATATATATGCTTCTTTTCATATGAATTCATTCAGCTACTTGACTTCTGCTTTCATCATGTTATTCTTGGGGCAGTGGTTGTTCATTCCACACCTACTTTTATTGCAACCTGCAATAGATAAGAACATACATACCTCTTCCAGAGAGCTAAACACTGAACTGAATTATGCTACCACAGCACAACCATGAAAAAAACAATTATGTGTTATGAGGGAGGGGTGTGAGTGTGTACATGCTTGTAAACTTGTGTGCTGATGGGAACAAACAATTGCTTGGGCAGCTCTTTTGCTATGCCAAGCATCCAGACAGAAACTAAAAGTCAATCACTGAGCATCTCAATATTTTCGTTTTATTGTTAAATTTTGGCAACAGATTGCAATGTAGAGGAAGAAAATACAGTGATGAGAGTGTAAGGTAACATACACACGCTTGTAAAAGAAACTAGTGAGACCAGACTGTATATTTATCTCTCCTTAGCTCCTCAGACCATTCGTCTTATAATACACCAAGACACAAAGTACAACTTGGTCCTGTGTCTATTCCTTGGTCCTTGTCTGTGTGTCCCAGATGGACAAGGCTCCTTCTAAAATCCACCATGCAGGTCAGTCCTATGGGACAAGCATGTGCTTGGGAAGCATGTGCAGGGAAGAATTTTGGACAGTGGTTTCTTCTGGGAAGGAGAGAAATTAGACAGAGTGGGGTGGCTTTGCTATATCTGTGATGTCATTTCTTAGGAAACAAAAAAGGTCTAAAGCAAATACTGCAAAGTTATGGTGTTAATGAGGGTCTGTTGTATTATATTTCCTTATCTTCTTTTCTGTATGTTTGAAATATTGCACAATTTTAAAGGAATTAATAAATTACAAGAAAAATGAACTTAGAGAAATACCTAAAGCTCTTTTGGAGCAATATCTGAAGTGACTTTTAAGCAACCCAGCTGGGAACATGACTGAGAATTTGTCTGAGAACACCTTCAAGGAGGAGTTCCAGGGAACACATCTAATGTGGCCCCGCCCATCCTGCTGCAGGGGCACACACCACCCAGAAGTCCTACAGCTGGCCAAGAGTTTAATTCGAAAATGGAGTTTAATTCTAGAGTATCTGGTTTGAAATGTATTTGTGAACTCCACGGTTGATGTTATCACCACAGATGTAACAGAGGATAGGAGGGAGATAAAACATGGCTCTGGATGGAGCAGGTCAGCAGCCCTGCTTCGCTCACTCAGGGATGCCAGGGCACACCCACAGGGCTTTAAATGCCAGCACCCCAAGGGAGGCCCCTTACACTCCTCATCCTACTCCTGCCCCATCCTGATTTGGGGAGGTGTCTGTAGTCCTTGTCGTGTATCAAATCCTGCAGGGCTCTGAAAATGAACCTGGAACAATTTTGGATTCATCTTGGGCACCAGAAAAGCCCAGGTAGTAGAGCATTCTCCCTTCCCACATCCGAAACACCAAACTTCATCACAAATTTCAACCTAAATTGGAATATCTCTATGCAGGTTTTATAATTCTAGCTTAAAATTGGTCATTCTCTCCCTCACAACTTTTTTTTTCCCTGTCTTTGGAACCAATTGGATTTCTGATAGAGCTTCCTTACAATCATGGTGCCTGGTTCAGGGCCAGGCAGGAGGTAGCCAAGCCCTCCTCATACCACTTAAGGCTGAAGGAGTGGAAGTAAAAACAAAAGCTTAAGGCTGAGGCCACTGATAGTGCCCTGGATGCAATAACCAGGAAAATCATGTTACTCAAGGAAACAAAAATTCCTCTAAACTCTGTGATACTCTTTTTTTAAAAGGATCAAATGAACAAAAATAAGTTGCCTAAGCTACTACTCTCAGGATAATGGTTGGCCTGGCCACTCCATTATAGGACCATATGTAGGTGCTATAATCAGAGTTCCTTGATCCAGTTGTCACTCAAAAAGTGGTTACTGAGCACCTACTATGTGCCAGCTATTCACGTTAGGCACTGAGGGTATAGCAGTGAGCAAGAGAGACAAAAATCATGGGTTCATGGCTCAGCAGTTTAGTGCCGCCTTTAGCCCAGGGCATGATCCTGGAGACCCAGGATCGAGTCCCACGTCAGGCTCCCTGCATGAAGCCTACTTCTCCCTCTGCCTGTGTCTCTGTCTCTCTCTCTCTCTCTCTCTCCTTCATGAATAAATAAAATCTTTTTAAAAATCATGGGTTTATGGGGCCTACAGTCTAGTTAAGGCAGATAGAGAGTAAACAAGTTAATATAGTAACATGTTATTAACTTATCATGTATGAAATGCATTACTATACAGTCAAAGCTAATTAATATATAGTAATATAATAATAATATGTACATATAGCTATATATTGACATTACATATATGTAGTATATACACATATAGTTCGTTAGTTAGCTAGTTAGTTATAAGTGCTAAAGGGGAAGGTAAAGCAAGAAAAAGAATAAAAAGTGCCAAGGGTACATTGCAGCCTCAGCTGCATGGCCATGGAAAGCTTCCATTAAGTTAAAGATGACCCTGAAGACCAGGGTTAAACCCTGAAGTTCTCCTACAAGAAGAGCATTCCAGGTAGAAGGAACAGCAAAACTGAGTGCCCTGAGGTTTGGTTTGTTGCAGCAGGAGCCACACCAGAAGCAGGTTTGTTCCTGCACCAGGAGCAAGGAAGGGGGGGGGGGTGGCGGGTAGAGCAGCAGCAGATGGGAGACTTTGCTTTGGTCCAGCGAGATGGAACCAATGAATGCCTGTGAGCATGGGAGTGACACATCCTGCCTGCTGCATATGGGGAAGGACAGAGGCAGAAGGGCCAGTCAGAAGGAGCTATAACAATGTGGAGGAGGAATGAGGTAGGCCTGGAGCGATAGCTTTCGAGGTAAAGGCAGGGAGAAGCACTTGGGAACCACTGGTTCACTGCTAGGATGGGCAGGGTGACTTAAATCTAGGGAGTGGCTTTTTATCTATGCCCTTTCAGATTTCTGTGCCTTCTTTTTCTCGATCTTGAAACTGGGCAAATATCACCTTGCCTGCTCCTTTGGGATGTCCCATTAGATTCAGTGACCTAAAAGACTGTCAAAACTCAGAGGAGAGCTGGCTCATCATCCTGGTCACACTGTCATAAACACCATGCCATCTAATTTGCTAAGAGAGAGTCCATCCTCTGTTAAGATATCAATGGTGGAGAAAACCACTCGCTCCCCACAGAAAGCCAATGTCCTCAAAAGCCTGTCCTCACTTGAATCCTTTTTTATTATTCTTGGAAAAGTGGTGTGAAAATTTGATAAGGCAAGATATCAAAGTTCTGGTATTGCTACAGAAAGGGCTTTCACTTGCTGATAATGTGCAGATATGGCAGGTCAAAAAGTACTGTTTTATTGCTTCAGGGCACTCGCTCAGTATCGGAGTTCCAAAGCAACTGGCTGAGTCAGCTCTTCCCAGCCACTCAACCTTCCAGAACATCATCTGCACAAATCTGCAGTGCAATGCTGATTTTCTGAGATCATCCTCTGGGTGAAACTGAACCATCTCAGAGGGTGGGATGGGTCAGCCACTGTCTCCACAACAACAGCGATAATGATGGCAAATGGCAGACACCCAAGCTCTCCCAGGTAGAGGGTCACTGTCCTAGGGACACAGGTGTTCTGAATGTAACATCTGGGAAGGATGGTTGGTTCAGTCCTGCCACAACAATCTCATTAACATGTGCTACTGTATTTCAAACTTTTAAATCTTTCCTTTGGAATATGTGATGTCTGGGTTTTACTCTAAATAAACAAGGCATTGGGGGAGAAGCATATGGGAGGTATAGGTTAAACAAGATTGGCTATGAGTTGATAACTGTTATGTTTAATTGGATGATGGGTACATAGTAGGCATTAAACTATTCTTTTAGATATTTGAATTTTTCTATAATGAATTTTTAACCACCCTTAAAGCACTCTGGCAATCTTTAATAAAATTAGAGAGGTTCATATCTTTGACTCAGCAATTCCACTTCTTGATATTCATCAGCTATACTAGCAAATATGCCAGATAAAGGTGTTATTCCTTGTAACACTAGTTGGAATAATAAGAGGCTAGAAACAAGCTAAGTGTTCATCAAGAGGGAATTGGTCAAATAAGTTATGGCATATCCAAACAATGGAACAGTATCTGTGAGGCTGATAAAAGAGAAAGAACACTCTATGCCCTAACATGGGACAATCTCCAAGATATATTGTGATGGGTAGAATAATGGTCTCCAAAGAATTCCACATTCTTATCCCCAGAAACTAATATATTACTTCACATAGCAAAAGGGATTTTGCAGATGGATTAAGATAAGGATTTTGAGATACGGAGACTATTCTGGATTATCCAGGTGAGTTGGATATGCAATCACCAGAGTCCTTATAATACAGAAGAAGGAGGGTCAGAGTCAGAGAGGGATTTGAAGATGTTATGCTGCTGGCTTTAAAGATGGAAGAAGGGGCCATGAGCCAAGGAATGCAGGCAGGTTCTAGAAGCTAGAAAAGGCAAGGGAACACTTGATTTTAGCCCTTTGAGATCACCTATTTGGAATTTCTGGCCTCCAGATTATACAAAAATAAATTAGTGTTGTTTTAAGCACTACATTTGTGGTAATTTGTTACAGCAACAATAGGAAACCAGTACACATTTAAAGGGAAAAAGGTGCAAAATAGTATTTATAGCAAGCTATCATTTATAGGAGATGAGTAGGTATAGGTACAGCTATAGATGTAGATGATAGACATGTGGAAGGAGACTAGAAAATGATAACACTGGTCGCCTATAGGGAGGAGAACTAGTAGCGGGAGAGAGGGATGGAAGGCTGACTTTTCAATGTGTACCCTGTCTTAGACCATTCAGGCAGTTATAACACAATACGATAGATAGGGTGGCTTATAAACAACAGAAATTTATTTCTCACAGTTCAGTCAGCTGGGAAGTCCAAGATCAAGGTGCGGGCAGATTTAGTGTGTCTTGGTTCATAAATGGCCATCTTCTCCCTGTGTCCATGAAAGAAAGGGTGAGGGAGCTTTCCGGGGTTTCTCTCATAAAAGAACTAATCCCATTCATGAGGGCTCCACCTTTATAACCTAATCACCACCCAAAGGCCCCCACCTCCTAAACCCATCACTTTGGCAGTTGGGATTTCAACATATGAATTTGGGGGAGGGGAACACAAATATTCAGTCTATAGCAACCCCTTTGTAACTTTTGAATTTTGTACCATTTGAATTTATTGGATAGCAAAACAATAAAATTTCAATTAAAGCAAACCTCCCTTCATTACTATGACACATAAATTTTCAAGATTCATACTTAAAATGTACAAACTTGAGGCCCCTGGGTGGCTCAGTGGTTGAACGTCTGTCTTTTTTTTTTTTTAATTTTTATTTATTTATGATAGTCACAGAGAGAGAGAGAGAGAGGCAGAGACACAGGCAGAGGGAGAAGCAGGCTCCATGCACCGGGAGCCCGACGTGGGATTCGATCCAGGGTCTCCAGGATCGCGCCCTGGGCCAAAGGCAGGCGCCAAACCACTGCGCCACCCAGGGATCCCGAACGTCTGTCTTTGGCTCAGGTTGGGATCCCGTGATCCCAGGGTCCTGGGATCGAGTCCCACATCAGACTCCCCACAGGAAGACTGCTTCTCCCTCTGCCTATGTCTCTGCCTCTCTGTGTGTATGTCTCGTGAACAAATAAATAAAATCTTTAAATAAATAAATAAATAAATAAATAAATAAATAAATAAATAAATAAAATGTACAAACTCAAGAAGCATGGAAACAGTAATCACTACCCAGTATCGGGGCTCCTGAGAGACCTGGAATACCTGAGAAAGAGAGACAAAATGGAGGAAAATCTTAATTTCACTAGCTTCATGGCATTCACCAACTCACAAGGAGTCAGCTAGTGGCCTCTTTCAAGACTGACTTAAAAGAAGAAATTTCTACCAAATAATATATAAGCCCCTATTAAAGACCTTCTCCCGTCTCCTCTGGATCCTACCTCTCCTACAACATGCCCCAAAATGGCAGGAAAAACAAACTCTGATGCCACTCATCCTGGAGCCTGGTCTGTCCTTCCATGCTCCAAGTAGGCCACAGCTAGACTCTGCAACATCCCTTGTTCCACCTAAAAAATCCTCAGTTCCTCTGATTTTATATGTCAGCTAGGGAAACAGTGGAAGACTATAATAGCCCGAGGCAAAAATGCTTCCAGACCTAAAGTGATTAGCTTTATGGAAGCCATTATGCAAATTTATGGCCATTTCAAAGCTATTCAGCCTTGAGGAGACCTAGTAGAGAATGGGAAGTAGATTTCAAAAGTTTTTGGTTATCCACGTACACCCAAATTCTAATATGAATATTAAAACCCGCTGTGATTTCTATGTGGCCCCTGTACCACCAGATATTTTTAAGCTTTACTGGTATCACGTTCAAAATCAGGGCTGTGGAGAATTGAAAATAGTAATGACTCAAAGAACAAAGGTTGGTCTAGTATTATCATATTCCTGGGGGTTTTCTCTCCTGTCTGTCACCTTTGTACCTAGACCACAGCATCAGCCTAATCTTACCACTTAACTCTTGGACAACTAAGATGAAGCAGATACAGACACACCCAAGCTCAAAGACCTTGAGCTAAGGTCCAGCTTGAGGTCCCCAACAACTCAGAAAGAGACAGGAGACGTTTACTGAGCACTTGCTACCAACCAGACGTGCTTCAAAATAGATCACTTATATGAACTCATGGGCCCCTCCCAGCAATCCTATGAGATCCATACTGGTACTACCAACCACATTTGACAAATAAGGAAACTGGATGAGTGTCAGAGAAGCAATTCCATCCAGCAATTCAACCATTGCTGCCACACTGTCTCCTGGATCAATGCATGTTTCCCCTCTAAAGCACACAAAACTAGTAATTTGGGATTTCTTAGGTAAGACAGACATATCCTACTTGGATGGACAAGGGTCTGGACAGAATGGGAATCAGGCATGGGCCTGGAAGGAGACAACCTGAGTTAAACCCTTGGCCCTGACAAAACTCCTTCCTTGTGTCATCGCAGATGAGGGTCTTTCTTGTTCTTGTTGTTATTAAGATATAACTCACACATCTTAAAGTGCTCAGTTCAATAGTCTTCAGTTATACTCACAAAGCTATGCAATCATCATCATTATTAGCAGTGGTGGTCTTCACCCCAAACAGAAACCCCATACTTATTAGCACTCAAGCCCCAGTCCCCTTCCCTTCAGGCAACTGCTAATCTACTTTCTTTCTCTATGGATTTGCCTACTCTGGACATTTCATATAAATAAAATCATACAACATGTGGCCTTTTGTTTCTGGCTTCTTTCACTTAACATCATGTTTTTGAGATTCACACATATTGCAGTATGTGTCCTTTTTACAGCAGAATAATATTCCGTTGTGTAAATGGACCACATTTTATTTATGCGATCATCAGCTGATGGACATTTTGGGGTGTTTCTACTTTTTGGCTCTCATGAACAAATTTGCTATGAACATTTGCATACAAGTTTTTGTGTGGACAATTCTCTTAGGTATATACCTAGAAATGAAATTGCTGGGTCATGTGGTAACTCTATGTTAACACTTTGAGAACCTGTCAGACTGTTTTCCACAGCAGCTGCACTGTTTTACTTTCCAACCAGCAAAGCATGAATGTTCCAATTTCTCCACATCCTTGCCAATCCCTGTTATTATAGGTCTTTTTTACTATAGCCATCCTCATGGGTGTAAAGTGGTATCCCATTGAGATATAATTCATATATCATAAAATTTACCCTTTTAAAGTGTACAATTCATCCTTCTGGGAAATATTCACAAAATTGTGTAACTATCACCATGAACTAATACCAGAACATTTGCTTCACCCCCAAAAGAAACCCCATACCTGTTAGCAGTCAATCTTCATTTCCCTCTCCCTGTAGGCCCTAAAACTGTTAGTCTACCTTCGAAGGGACAAGGATCATCCTCTCCATCTGTACAGGAGGGCAGATAATAGCACCTGCTTCTTGGATACTATTGAGGATAAGAGGAGATCATATGTAGAAACCTGTAGTGCAGAGACTGGCACGTGTATGCTCAGATTTAAATCTAGGTACGGGGCTGATAGACTACCATCCTCTCTACTCACCAGCCTTAAGGCTATGTCAAGAGAGACCTCCAACTCTAAGGCGTAACCCAGCAATGCAGGATATTGGTCATCAATTTTCCATCCCTAAATGAATAATCCTCCTGAGAAAAAAATTTGTGGATGAGTGCAAACCCAGCTTGATGAGCCCTAGACCCCACACCCAGCAAAGCACTTGGATGTGATGATTTTAAACCGGCCTGATCATCCTCTTCCCTTTCTTCTTAAGAACCTTCAATGTCTCCCCATTGCCCAAAGATAAAAATGCATGAGTGATTCTCTACAATCTGGCCTCAAGCTATTTTCTACAATGACTGCTAATTGTTGAAGAGATTCCAGTTACTCTGGAGAAGCTCCTTTGAACTCAAACAGGTCTGGTTCTTCCTCTTGCTTGCTGTGACCCTGAAAAATCACTTTACCACTCTGAGCCTCAGGATCCCCATCTTTAAAGTAGGGGCAATAGTGGCTCCTTTGCAGTGTCACTGTAGTTATTAAACAGAAATATAACTAAAGAGTGCTTAAGCCCAGCTCCTGGCATAACACTAGAACAGTTATCACCTATTTTTTTTTTTTTTGTAGAGGCCCAGATAGTAAATATTTTAGGTTTTGTGTGCCATATGGCCTCTATCATGATTACTCAAGGCTGCAGTCATAATGCCAAAGCAACCATACATCATATGTAAAGGAATGGGAGTGACTGTGTTCCAAAAAACTTTATTTACAAAAGCAGGTGGTGAGCAAGTTTTGGCCCCAGGGCTGTAGTTGGCCAATTCCTGAACTAAATAAATATCTCTCACTCGTCTACAATGTCTTATTTCTGAGCCACACCAGACTCTTCACAGTTCCCTGCCCACATCCCCCTGCACTCCCCTCCATGCCTCCACTCAGACTAGTCTACCACCCCAAAATGTCCCACATGAACCTTCACCTCTTTTGTGGAGACTGTCCTGGATTCCCCATGCTCTGTAGGTTCCCAAAGTCTAAACCCTTATCAACACATGTCCATATCATCTCATAGTGAGTGGTTTATAATTCTCTCTTCCAAATTAGACCCCAAAAAACCCTGTAGTCCTCATAACCTCAAGGGCATAACATAAAACATCACAGGTAATCAGTAAATATTTATGAGAAAAAAATCAGCAGTAATCTTCACACACAACACAATGAAGAAATCTCACAGACATGATGCTGAGTGAAAGCAGTCAGACACAGAAGAGTTCCTGCTGCATGATTTCAGTTACACAAAGTTCAAGAACCCACAAAATACACCAATGGTGATAGAAATCAGAACAGATGGTTAACTCAGGTGGAAAGAGGTTATAATCTGGGAAGGGGCCCAAGGGAAACTTCTGGGTACTAAATAAGTTCTATATCTGGGTCTCAATGGTGGTCTCATGGGTACCCTTCCATAACAAAGGACCACAAAGTGTGTGGCTTAACACAACAGGAATTTGTTGTTTCACAGCTCTGGAGGCCAGAAGTCTAAGATAAGGATATGTTGGCATGGCCATGCTCTCTCTCTGATGGCTCTAGGAGAGAAATCCTTCTCAGCCTCTTCCAGCTTCTGGTGGCTGCCAGCAATCCTTGCCTTCCTTAGCTTGTAGAGGCATCATTTCAATCTGTGCCTTCCTCTTCACATGGCCTTCTCCCTGTGTGTGTGTGCCTGTGTCCAAATTTCCTTCTTCTTATAAAGACACCTGTTAGGGGTGCCTGGGTGACTCAGTCGGTGAAGTGT
Source organism: Canis lupus baileyi (assembly GCF_048164855.1). Classification (NCBI taxonomy): domain Eukaryota; kingdom Metazoa; phylum Chordata; class Mammalia; order Carnivora; family Canidae; genus Canis; species Canis lupus. Next base: position 41,396,427 of record NC_132845.1, on the reverse strand, counting down.
CCAGCTTTGGCTCAGGTCATGATCCCAAGGTCCTGGAATTGAGCCCCACATCAGGCTCCCCGCTTGGTGAGGAGTCTGCTTCTACCTCTCCCCCTGCTTATGTGCTCGCTCTATTTCTCTCTCTCTTGCTCACTCTCTATCTCTCAAATAAATAAGTTTTTAATTAAAAAAAAATAAAATAGATGTGTGTCATATTGGACTAAGAGCCCACCCCAATCCAGCATGATCTCATCTTAACTAGTTATGTCTACAACAACCCTGTTTCCAAATCAAGTCACATTCTAAGGTCCTGGGGGTTAAAACCTTCCACATATCTTTTATGAGGACACAACTGAAACGCAA